>NW_025335942.1:4030269-4342474 GCF_004798865.1 Varanus komodoensis | reverse complement strand
CCGCGCTGCCGCAGCGGGTGACTCCGGCGTGGGAGCGGAGGCGGCGGAGGACGCGGAGAGCGCCCCGGAGGAGCACCCGCGCCCGGCCGCCCTTCTGGCTCCGCGCCTCCCGCCCATGGAGGGCGCGCTGTGAGCGCCTCGCCGGCGGAGCTCCCGGCGGCGGCGGCGGCGGCGGCTGAAGCCGAAGCGCCGGCCGCCCTCCCTCCTTCTCCCTCTCCCTCTCCCTCTCCTCCTCCTCCTCCTCTTCCTGCGCCTCCGCCTCCTCCCAGCCGGCGCAGCCCCGGCCCCCGCCCCCGCCCCCGCCTCCGCCGCTCCTGCCGCCCGCCGCCCGCCGCCCGCCGCCAGTCGGCCGGCCAGCCCGCCAGCCCGCCAGCCATGTCCTACCCTCAGGGCTACCTGTACCAGCCCCCGGGCTCGCTGGCGCTCTACTCGTGCCCGGCGTACGGGGCGTCGGCGCTGGCGGCGCCGCGGAGCGAGGAGCTGGCCAGGTCTTCCTCGGGCTCGGCGTTCAGCCCGTACCCCGGATCCGCGGCGTTCACCGCCCAGGCGGCCGCCACCGGCTTCAGCAGCCCGCTCCAGTACTCCACCGACCCGGCCTCGGGATTCCCCTCCTACATGGTGGGTAGCGCGAGCGAGCCGGCCAGACGCCGCCGCGGCGCCAGCCCGCCGCCTCCATCTTCATCCCCGCCCTCCTCTTCCTCGTCCATCGCTCCGCGCTCGCGCCTCCGTGGCTGCCCACGTTCGGCGCCGGGCGACCCGCGTTAAGCACCCGAGCCGGGGCGGGCGGGCGGGCGGGCATCGCTGTCCCTCAAAGCTCGCCTCTGTGCGCCCTGCGTGCGCGGATCTCGCCTCTCCCTTTCGCGCAGTCCCCTTCCCTGCTTCCCTCCTCCTCCCCAGCTGTCCGGACTTTCCTGCGCCCCTTCATTCATCTCCCCGCCCGGCCTCTCCTCTCTCCGTCCCCGATTCCTGCGCTCTCCTTGCGTTCCCCACTCGCACGTTTCCCTCGCCCGCTGCTTCGCTTACCGCCCGACTCGTCTCCCCTTCTCGCACTTTTCTCCCTCCCCGTGCGGGAAGCCCGCCTGCAGAAATCCGGCTGCCGGCGGGCGGGCGGGCGGGCGAGGGCTGCCCGGAGGCGGGGGGCGGCGCGTTGCCTTCTCGGACGCGGCTCGGGACGCGCCTCCAAGCCTCCCCGAGCCCTTCGGAGTGCGCCGGGGCCGGCGACCGAGCGCGTTCTGCCGGCACGGCAGACCGGGACGGATTAAAGACAGCCGCGACAACCAGTTCCGGGAAAGTGGGGCGAAGGGACCGTTTTCTTTCAGTACACAAGAGATATCAGATCGAGCGCCCTTGCCTGGAGTGCCTTTCCTCCTCCCCCCGCCCCGCCGCCGCCTCCCTTTCTCTCGGGCTGGCGACCTTTATTTAGGATAATGGGGGCCGAGCTCCAGCGCTCCTGTTTGGCTTTCTCGTGGCGGGAGGGAAGCAGCCGCGAGTGCTTCGGGGCTGATCCAAGAATGCTCGCTAAACGCTGAGCGCCTTCGCTTCCAGAACCGGCTTGAAAGTTATCGAGCGGCTCAACTCACCCCACCCCCGCCCGCCTGCCCCCTATCTCTCTCCGCTGCCTCATATTATGCAGACTTTAAATCAGCGCAATTTAAACGTTTAAAGGGTGAATTAAAATGCTAATTATATCGCATTTGACCAATTCGAAACGGTGCATATCTTCTGGTTTGCAAATTGGATTTGCGATGCATTAGCGGAGTGAATTGCTAAGTGGGGGGTTCCGTTGCCTCTCGCCTTCCCCCCGCCGCGGCAAGAGGGGAAATATTCTCGTAAGCACCAGCGGAGGAGGAGCGGAAAAGTGGGACGAGAGTAAGGAACTACCTGTAGGACCTCGAAGGGGGGAAAAGGCCGCCTCGAATTGCGCTAGATAGAAACGAATAGGCATAACTGGCAGCATTTTTGGTGGGGGAGGCGAGAAGCCCAGTCCGGTTTGCTCCGTGTGTGCGTTTGGAGAAATAACGTGGGGACGTGCAGTTTGTCCGCGAAGAAATACCGTGTGTGTTATTTCCGGGGCGATGCGATGCGGTGCGGTGCGAGTGACCGATGCGGAAGGGCCAGCGCTGCTGTGCAGACATCTGGCTGCGGGAAACGGCTAACACCTGGCTCCTCTTGTGCACAGCAGGGCTCCCCGTACGACGCCCACACGACGGGGATGAGCGGGGCCATCAGCTACCACCCGTACGGCAGCCCTGCCTACCCCTACCAGCTGAACGACCCCGCTTACCGGAAGAACGCCACGCGGGACGCCACGGCCACGCTGAAGGCCTGGCTGCAGGAGCACCGCAAGAACCCGTACCCGACCAAGGGCGAGAAGATCATGCTGGCCATCATCACCAAGATGACCCTCACGCAGGTCTCCACCTGGTTCGCCAACGCCCGGCGGCGGCTCAAGAAGGAGAACAAGATGACCTGGGCGCCCCGGAACAAGAGCGAGGACGAGGACGAGGACCTGGAAGGGGACGGCGCGGGGGTGCGGGCCAAGGAGGAGACGCTCTCGGACAAAGGGCAGGACAGCCACGAAGCCTCGGCGGAGGATGAAGGTGAGAGCGGAGCGGGCCTGGAGTGGCCGCGCAGCCTGCCCCCATCCCCGCACGCTCGCCTCGGGCGCCGGCGGGGCTCCCTCCTGGGAAGGCGTGTGGGGTGGCTTGTGGGCTGGTGGGGGGCTTTCCCCCAGGCCCGCGATTGCACCAGCGGGCCCTCTATGGGGGAGAGGCCTCCTCCGTCCCTAGGGACAGCGCAGCGCTCCTGCTTTCCCTCTAAAGCACAGCAGAGGAGCGGCTCTCAGCCGAGCGGTCTACCCTGCAAGGGCCGAGCTAGCTGCTCCGCTTCCTTCGAACAAGCGGGAAGCCACCATAACGTGGGCTCTGGTCAAGCATCCAGCGCGCTTCGGGCGCGTTGTCTCCGACATTCTCTGGACAGCCCTGGGAAGCAGGCCAGGCCCATTCCTAAGTAATGCCGGGAGGGGCTGCGCGGGAAGGCCCCTTCTCGGCTTGCGCCTGAGCTCTCCGCGGAGCAAAGGCCTCCGGCCGGGCTGAGGCAGGGGGCGAAGGGAGCAGGCCGCCCGGCCACCAAGGAGGGCGCCCCTGCAGGGAGGTGGGGTGAGGGTGGGGAGAGGGCTGAGCGTGTGTCTCGGAATGCTAATCAGAGACCAAAGGCCTCTGGTCCCGGTGTGTTTTTCGGGGGAAAGGGGAGGCTCTGGCGTCGGAGGCGCCACTCCTCTGCTGCCAGGTTGCCTTGACTGTTGCCCCGGTTCTCCACTCCAGGGATCAGCTTGCAAGTGGACTGCCTGACTGACCACTCCTGCTCGGCCGAATCCGACGGCGAAAAGGCCCCTTGCAGGTCCGGAGACAGGCTGTGCGAGTCCGGCTCGGAATGCAAGGACAAGTACGAGGAGACTGGGGAAGACGAGGACGATGTGGAGGACGAGGAGGAGGACGACGAGGAGGAGGAGGCCGAGCGAGGCCTCCCCGCCAAGCCCGTCACCTCCTCCCCGCTCACCGGGGTGGAAGCGCCTCTCCTGGGCCACCCCCATGGCGAGGACTCCCCCCGGAACGCCAACAAAGCCGCCCTGGACGCCCGGATGCCTCCGTCGGCGGCCTCGCAGGCCACGCAGGCCAGCAAGCCCAAGCTGTGGTCGCTGGCGGAGATCGCCACCTCGGACCTTAAGCACCCCCACCACCCGCACCTCGGCCTGGGGCAGAGCTGCCAGCCGGCCGCCCCACCGCCCTCCGCCCCCCACAACGCTGCCTACTCGCCCTCCTCACTGCTGGGCAGGCACATCTACTACACCTCGCCTTTTTATAGCAATTACACAAATTACGGGAACTTCAATGCCCTCCAGGGCCAGGGCATCTTGAGGTACAACTCGGCCTCTGTGGCCTCAACAGAAGGACTCGCTCAGACTGTGATAAGCAGCGGCAGCCTGGCGCAGAAGCCGGGCTCGGAGAGCGCCTTGAAATCCATCGCCAGCCACGTAGAACAGCACTACAAGCCCCCGAGCTCGGACCCCAAGAAAGGTAAGCGGCGGCGCCTCGCTGTTCCGCCTTCTGGGGGCGGGAGGGAGGCTTCCCGTTCGGGGCTGGAGAGGGAGGGGAGCCGGGGAGCCGGCATCCCAAAGTTGACCGCGAAATGGTTGTGCGACGTGCCGGTGAAAGGAAGGAGGGCTTCGAGGGATCTTTCCGGCAATTTTGAGCTGCGAAACTCTTTTTTTATTTTAAGGAAGCTGCGGCCCAGTGTGCCTTTAGCCACTTGAGATTCCTTGGTCCTGCACGTTCTTTGTTCGCATTTTTAAAAAAGCCATCTCTTGACGCTCGCAGGATTCCGGCCGCAGCTGTGATTTTAACTAGGTCTCTCTTAGAAAAAGTCTTTGCCGAAGACAATGGGATTAACCTTCCAGTAATTCTGATTAGGAAGGGAATGTAAACAAATCCTTCCAAAATAAGCTTTTAATTACACATAATTAAAAACATAGTTTAAAAACAAATGCATGAAATAATCCAGCATCTAAGTTGTAAACACTTCAGCTAAAAGGCATTCGGAAACTATGATAAAAGCACTGAATTGCTGGTGTTTTTGTTGTTGTGAGAGGGGAAGATACAAAATACAGAGACAATATATGCTTTGCTGCATGTATAGGAATAGTTAATATGCCCAGAGAAGAACAGTTTCAGTTTGGGGAGGAAAAATCACAGTGCAAAAAAGGAAGCAAACAATCCAGAAAGCTTGTTCCTAAGAAAATGCACCCGGAAGGGAATTCCGTTGGGATAAACGGGACAGAGAACCTCTGCGCACCTACCGAGAAACAGCCCCTACCGAGTTCAGTGGAACTGGCTACCGAGAGAAGGGCTGCAAGACAAGAGTATTTTCAGTGGCGCATGCCTGGGGTCGCAGCGCCCGGTGCCTGTGTCACCCCAGTGCCTACCCGTCCTAGTTTTCGGGAAACAAAAACGCCTTCGGAGCGCTGGTCCAGAATGAATCGCCCTGCCCCTGCAGTCCCCAGCCGGCGGAGAAGCGCTCGAGCCGAGTCGGGACCGGCCTTGGCTGCAGGGTTTGCGTGGCGAGCGGGCGGGCGGGCGGGCGAGCAAGGCCGAGCCGGGCGCATGATCTCGTTCGCCAGCAGCGCAGGGTGACTAACCGACGCTCTCTCTTGACAGACCCTGTTGAAGGCTGCTCAGTCGCGATCCAGCCCTTCCTATAGAAGCGCAGTCACACCGCAGCCAGGCAAGTAAGTGTATCCAGCTTCGTTCTCCCTCTCCTCCGTTCTCCTTTATGCTCGGGAAGATCATTTGGCATTAGCTCCTGAGACATATTGCCCAGCCTGTAAATGTGCTTCATGTTAAATTCTTGCTCCATTACCAAAGAGCATGATTAAGAAGAAAAGCGTACTGTATTTCCATCCTTCCGGGTTTCTTTTTTCCTTTTTAAATTTGAGAAATCAGTTCGGTTGTTTCTCACACACCACTCCCGCGGACTTTTTAAGCTCTGATGTTTTAAAGGAATATTTCCATTTCAATGCTTCTCCATATCCTCCGAGTTATGATTTGCAAAGGACACAGTCTAGGTGGAGGTTCTCCCTCGTAAGACCCCAATGCAGTGAATCGTGGAGGGGCTGTCCCCTTTGGAAGCCAGCCAGAATTCAACTCATTGTCTTTCTCCATGGTTTGAAATGTATATCAGCATATCAAATAAAAGGTGGGAGAATATAACCGCCCTTATTTCTTTCCAGTGGGGCATTCAGAAGAAAGTCCTGCTGGAGTGCACTTTAACACATCGCTATAAACTGGAAATTCTAAGAAACCTGCATTAAAAATAAGAAGCTCGTTTATTTACTCTGCTCATATACATTTCAAACAGCAGAGATGGACAATGAAATAAATCTGGGCCGAATTCCAGGGACTGTCTGCATGAATTACCTCTGTGTCCCCATGTTTTTCCAGATAGCTGCTACAGTTAGGAATGAATAAAACCTTGTGGCCGAGTATTTCTCACTCCCTCAAAAATAACAACATCAAAACCAACACAGCCTCCTGTGCCAAAGGAGAATGAGCATTTTAGCTTGCCGTCAGTTTAACCCTCCACATGTAACTGAAAGATGGTAGATGATTTGGTGTTTTCCTTGGTCTGCAGGTAGGTGTCACAATTGCTTTGAGAAAAGTCAGCAAGCTATCATCTCTCCCCAAGTTAATCTATCTATATCTCTATCTCTAACAAAACTCTAAATCTGAATCCCATCTTGTGCCACTGTATAAAAGAAGACCACAGAGCACACTCAAATCTACAGACGTTGTCTAATTATTAAAGCAGAATGTTCTTGGACATTATGTGAGTTTGCTGGTATAGTCCTAGTTTTCCCCAGTGTATGCGTGACTAAACAAGAAATTTTTAAAAAAGCAAATCTGTCTTTTCTCAGGATATTTGGAATTGATCACTTCATTGCCACGGTATATATATAACTATATATATCTATATTCTGTAGGTGTGATAGGATTTATTGTACAAACTCTTTGTAAAAGATCAACCAGTAGGAATTACTTAAAGAAACCGTGACCGAGGAACTTGAGTACTTACAAAGTGGAAACAAATTTGATATTTATTTTTGTAATGATATAAAAGCTTCTAGTAATTTATGCAAGTTGTATTGCAATGGAATCCCAACTCTTTTGTAAATAAATTATGCCTGGTTTTTATTTGAGACATTGATGGTTATACAATCCCTCGTTGTTTAACGAGAATTCTTTACTAATTTATATCTTTAATTGTAAATAAAATCAGATTAGTCTACAACAAGTTGCTGGCTTCTTTTTTCATTTTCATATATAAATTTCACTCTGAGTTAATTTATTCAGGCAGCAATCCTATGCCTACTTACCTGTGAGCAAGTCCCATTCAATTTGGTGAGACTTACTTCTGAGTAGACATACCTAGGATTGTGCTATCGGCCTTTAGCATATAGTTAGCACTGTAGCTAACTAAAACTAACTGATGATCAGCATGCATGTAGAAGGAAGGCCGTCTGAGTTAATGATAGTAAAGACTGTTCTATATGCACAACTTAAAATCCATTACTTTTATCGTACATGCTGTTGTGTGTCGTTGTAGCTCACTCAAAGTAAACATTTTTATTTTTCTCAAAAGGCAACTATGCCTTCAAAGAACAAAAAATGCCAAATACCCCTTCCCCTGTTAAAATATGAGTGTTCATATCTTTAATGTGGTGATCACTTAGATCAAAGTTGGGCTTTAAAAAAATCTCAGCTATCGCTTCATTCACATCCCACCAGTAAATAATGAGAATTCCCATATAATATAATTTCAATAAAGAGACAAACAACCATTTATTTTCTCTCCCAAAGATAAATTGAGTGAATATAACTTACGGTTATGAAACAAGAATAATAGCTTCTTAGATTGGCCTTTAATCAATCATACACTTATTTTTCAAGAGCCCCATCTATTTTATTCCATGATTAATAATGTTCCAGCGTGAGAGCATTATTAGATCCCAGCAGGAGAGATCCTGGATGCTTTTAGCTGCTCTGGAATGGTCAGTTGGGGTTCATTACGGGCTGATATTGAACAATTTATAAAATCTTGTCTAAACATCTGCCAGCTCAGATAGGCCGATGTATCTGAGGACGGGAAATTGCTGGACCAGTTGAAATTGACAAACGCGACTCTCTCCAGTGGCTTTTTGTTCACTGAAATCAGTGGCCTCTTGCTCAAGGGCTTGTAAGAAAGGGCATTTGAAAGTGATCTTAGATACTTCAGGCTTCAGCCTGGGGAATGTTAACTGGATAAAGACTGGGGTCTGTGTGTGCGTGTGTGTGTGTGCGCGCACACACACGGGCACCAGGCTGTAATTACAGGAAGGTTAGAGACACTGAATATTATTACAAAGATGTTTGCGTGTATATATGTATCTCGGGGCTCCACAAGGACAGGGCTGAAACCTGATAGGCTGGCAAACTGCTGGAGGGGTGGCGGGGAGGGCGCCCATCAGCTGGTTTTTCTAGTCATGTAGGGCTCCTTCTCTAAGCCTGGGATCCCAAGCCATTTTTGATTGGAAAAACCCATAGCAAGAGGACTAACTTTAAGGCGAATGTGCTTAAGACAATGGGTATGTTGGGGTTTTAGTCAAGCTATAATGAGTCGATTTATTTGAGCTGTTCCGGCCCGTGAAAGGGAAAGTTGTGTAACAGGTGTAGAATTACTTTCCAACCAAATGAAGGCTGAGCTTCTTCTTGACTGCCATACAGACGTGTAAAACCCCTATTGCCCGATTTAGACCAGATCTGTGCATCCTTATTTCATAGATTTCTTTCCACCTATGAAATCCCGGAGATGCTGTTTCACATGAATCAGTGCACAATCAGAGCCAGGCCAGCTAGAAATTTTTCAGCACACGCCTAAACTGAAATAGCAGGGAACTGCCTGGGTACAGGATTTGGCCCTGAACGGCTTGGATTATTCCTGAGCCATGTTTCCACGGGGCATGCCCAGGAGAATTTCCCAGGGAAATAACTCTGCATTTTGTATGTGCTGGTGTCACGAGAGTCAATTTTATTTTATTTTATTTTTTGTATTGCCACACGTGGGTTGGAGGTAATGTCACATTTAAATACAACCCCGTGTAAAAAATGTTTCAGGCTGAACACTGGTTAGGGAACACTTCATGTAGTACAAATACATCCTGCCTAGGCAGATTATTCTAGCAGGGAAAACTTCGTGGGGCTCTCCCCCTTCTTCAGTGGGGCAGCGTCTGACTAGGAGCTTGGATGGTCCCCGCTTGTCTGCTCCTTTTTCTCCCCCGCCCCCGCCCCATATTCCTGGTTCTATACCAGTAACATGCACATTTCAGTCAGTTTTATTTTATTTGATTTCAAATCCATTCAGTGGCACAGATTAGGAAAGCTAAACGACTCTGCTTTGATGTTTATATACTCCCGGAGAATTATCTAAGATTTCCATAATTTACTTACCCCTTGCTAGAATTTAGACCTGGGATTTCTTTTTCTGGAAGGAAAAGTCGAAAGACTTGGGGCAGCTGGCTTTGAAAGAGTTCCTCTTTGCCTGTCACATCCAGAGGGGGATGTTATAATCTCCGAGAGGGGGGAGCGCATGGATTGCTGCTGCCCTGCGCCCCCATCTCTCCCGCGCGCGGTGCTTTGGCGAACGAACCGATCTCTTGAACTATCAGTACCGGGGAAGCTCCGCGGCCCAGGCCGCGACCGGAACCAGCAGAAGCCGCTTCGCACCCGGCGCAGCGGAGGGGGAGAGTCCCCCGCGCCCCGCGCAGCATCCCGTTCATCTCAGGGGCCGTTTGGCGCGGGGAAATGCTCCCCACGCGTCTCCCTGCGGAGGAAGGCATTGGTGGAGCAGGTTCCCTCGCACCTCGACAAAGGAGAGAGGGTCTGCACCGTTAGGATGAGACGGCGGCTGCCCGTTTTCGTAGCAGTTGCGGTGGGAAGGCGAACTGAACACGTGAAAATACTGGCCAGATGCTCCTTTAATCTTGGCCATCCCCCCCCCTCCACCGTGCAAATACTGTGACTTGATCATCACCCCTCGTCCGACCAGGGCCAAGACCTTCGGCTCCCGGTGCCCTCTCCCCTTCCCAACTCGCTCGGGTGCCCAGCTTGCGCCTGGACGGCGAACTTGTCGATGCCACGGACCACCCCGGGGAACTTGTGGGTCGCTTTCATGAAATCAGGGTCCTTTCTCCTGGAGAAAGGAGCAACCTTGGCTTGTGGTTATTGTCGTCCAATAAGGGGACGGGGGATTCCTGCCCCCCGTCCCTCCCCCCCCTTCCTCCCCCCCCGTCCCCCCCCCCCCCCCCTTCACATGTTCGCATTTGCCCGCCCTAAGAGCTCGGCTGTCTCTGGAAAGCGGCTTTGTTTTCCTGCGTTCGGGGCGCGCAGGACGGGGGTCCAGACGGAGGGGAAAGCACCCCCTAGACGGCCCCTCTGCTCGCCTCTCTCTTCCCCTACCAAACGGGATTTTTTTTCCTGTTAAAGGGGGAGGGGCTGGGAGGGACTTTCCCCCGCAGACGAGTTCACGGTTCCAGGAGGCCGGGTTAACCTCACTGTTTGTCATCCACGCCGGCGGGAGATCAGTCGCCACAGGACGGCTTGGAAGAGCCACGGGCGGGCGAGGGAGCCGCGGGCGCAGCTGGGGCTTTGCGCGCGGAAAGGGCAACGCGCCGCAGCCACCCCCAAACCTGTTCGCCCCCCAGGAAGCGGCCCCCCCCACAATGCACTGACCCCACGGAGCGGCCCCGTGGGCGCGTCCCCTCGAAAGCCAGGTCACAACGCGAATGAAATGAATGACGCTGCCATGGACCAGCGCTTGGCTGGCGAGAGGCAGCCCCGACCGCGTCCAGATGTGCTCGGGGCAAACGTGCACAGAGTCGGGCCGCCGAGCGCTTCGCCGTGGTGCTGAATTTTGGCAGACTCGTGCCCATTTTGGGGGGCGCGGGAGCTGTCGATTTCAGCAAAATGGGCTTCCCCAGGGGAGATTTGCAAAGGCTAAGTATGTATGTCCGACCCAAAGTAGACCCACTGGAATGAATGGGAACGTGAGTTCTATTTACTTCCGTGGGACTACTGTATATAGGATTTAGCCTACTAGAACCCTGATCTCGCTTGGGCGGATTTTTAAAAGAAAGTATTTTGCTAGCGAGCAAGACGACAAACTGCGAGAAGATAAATAAGCGCCGATTTTTCGCTTGTCAGCCACGCCGAAAAGCCCCCTAGGACGGACAGGCCGCGCTTTTCCTCCTCTGGGGAAGGGACTCTCTAAACCGGGGTGGAAGTCGTTCCAGTCTGGGCCGCCCTGAGCCAAGCACAAAGGGGGACAAGCCCTTAACAAATTTATCCTCCACGTCACAGCTAATAACAGGACGTCAGAAAAAGTGAAGCCGAAATCCAATTAGCAGCTCAAAGCCTCGTTGCTTATTAGCGCTGGCAAAAGGGATTAAGGCCGGAATCTTACGCGCAATTCATCCTCCAGTTAGTCCATCGCGTTCATGGGACGCTTCCGGCCTCTTTGCGTCTGGCAGAAGTCTCTGGGTGAGCAAATCATGGGCAAAACTTTCAGGCCGGTGCGCAGCGGGATCCCCCACTTTGCAAACCGAATCCAAGCGTGGAATTCTGAAAGCTTGGAGCAGCTGGGCCAGCCCTGGCTTTTCGCTCAAGCTTTGCTGGCCCTCTGCTATCTGACAGCTTTCCTCGAGGTTTCTGTTCTGAGCAAGCGTTTTCCAACGGGAACAGCGAGTCGGAAGGACTTGGTGACTCCACGTGTCAGTGAATCCCCCCTAGCGCGCTGCATCCTGACGCTGGCCTCTTTGCGAGTGTTGGCTTGCCTCTGCTCCATTGAAATGAATGGAGATGACTGCCACGGGGATTCGAAGGCAACCATTGCGCCGGCTGGACTTTTACCCGTTCTTCTAATGGGTCCAGTGGGGGAGAGCTGGACCTATAACTAACTTTCCGTGGGTCCCCCTGCCCCATAACCATCCTTCCAGCCCTGCAAAAATTTCCACTCGCGTGGAGCCAAGTGGGGCACTGGAACTGGTGGGAGCCGCATGTGAAGATCACCAGGAATGGGAGGAAAACGCGATTATTTAAACCCTTGCTTTCATAACCGAGAGAAAAGCCGCCGTCCTCTCTGGAGGAGGGAACGCAGCCCCGGCTCTGGCACCCCAGCGGTGGCGCAAACAGACGCGCAGCCCCCAACGAAATGCGCCCCTTTACTCACGAGGAGGCAGCGGGCGAGGCGCGCCTCCCCAGACCGGGCGCAGCTTTGCATCCGCCGCGGCCGCTGCTCTCCACTGAGGGGTGCGCTTCCAAATCAAATGTTTAGGATGTGGTTGGCGAGGGCTCTCCCCGCCTTAAGAGAAATGGCCATATGTGCTTTCAGCGGAGATTAAACTGACATTTCATTGTGTAGAACATCCGATCAATTATTAATCGTTAGCGTCAACAATGGGGTTATAATTACTTTCGGTTACTTAAAGGCATATTTATTTATTTTTCCTCTCCGTCTCTCTGATCTGGTAATTAGCTAATCCTCTTGTGTAATGGATTCCGAGTTGATTTCATTAGGATGTCTTGGGCGTACTCCATCCCCTCTTCCTCCGGGCAGGCCCTTCTGACGGCTTGGGGGAAGAAGCAAGACCCGTGTCCTTCCCGCGGAGCCTTCCGCTCTCTCTCAAGCAGGGGCTGCCTTGGGGAAAGCGCCGCTGACACGCATCGCGGCTGGAAGGACGCGCGCGGGGAGCGCCCGGCGCCCTCCCCGGCGGGAGGACAAGGATACTTTGAGTTCTCACGCCTCTTTTAGGGAACCCGGATTCGAAGCTGTTCCTCACCGCCACGGGGGTGGGGGTGGGTCGTAAAACCAGGGGCCAGACAATGCCTGTTTCGAGGTGCCCATCCCAAAGGGGAGTAAGACGCGCAGCGCTATCCTATCTTGCCTACGTCTCTGGCCCGCCCCGCCCCCCGAGTTTGCACGAATTTACTCTTACGGAAATGTGAGCAGGATCCCGTTCGCAGCAGGGGTCCGGCTGAACTGCAGCAGCGGCATTTGGAAGCCCGGGTGGACTGGAGAGGCGCTTTCGGGCTTGGTATTTTGCCCACAGGGTGGAAGGGTGGGAGAAAGGGATTCGGAAAAAGGGAGATTCTTGTGTGTTTGCGTTGGGAAGGCTTTCTGATGAGGGTGTTCAGACTGTCCCCTTCACCATCCATTCAACCACCTATTCCCCAGTTCGGGCCGGCTTTTCTTTCAGTTCTACCAATTCTCCCTGGGCGAAAAATCTAAAAAGCAATTCTCGGGGACTTTCGGCGAATCGCTCAGGTTCGCTCAGGTCTCAGCTGCGAGGGAATCAGAGTTTAACCTGCGGTTGGGAAGGTCCCTCCGAAGGACCCACGTCCATTTGGCCCGAGTTATTTCGCCAAATCATATTGCCACTCTGCTCTGAACGATTGAAAGCAAAACGTGATTTTGAAAGAGCCTCATTTCACAGTTTGGAAGGGAAAATTCTTTTCAGCAGATACAACACTGAAATGAAAACGGGTTCCTAGAACAGCTTAATGCAGCCACAATTAAATAGGTGGTGGAGGGAACCACTGGGATTTCTTTGTGCGCGCGCGCGCGTGTGTGCGTGCGCGCGCACTTCATAATTCTCTGCCAATGCTGCTCAGAATACAGAATACCAACATTTTGATTTAAACGAGTTAGGTCTAAAGCTGCGAGTTAGGTTCTTTCGAATCCCAGCATGTGTGTGGGTTCCAGTCCCCCGTTTTAATGAAAGGGGTTTTTGCCTTTGACAGGTATAATTCCTAATTCAGACGAACCCGAAGAAAGACCTGTACTCTGAAACTAGGAGGGGCCAGATCCCTTCGCCTGACCTGCTCCGTAATGTATGTAGATTATGCTCTCAGAGTTCCTAGTCCTCTTGATGGGTTTATAATCAGCTGCTGTCAACGAATCTCTGCTGCCTATGGGGTTATCTTAGTTGAGTCGCCCTCTCTCGGGCCCTTTCACACATTATACTAGAAAGGAACCCGGTTTGCCAAGGAGCACACGCAAGCGGGGTCTGGAACACCCTTCTGGCTCTCTAAAGAATAGAGCCATCCGCTTTCCAGTCATCCACGTCACGTCCACGCATCAGTTTAGACATCTGCGCAGGTTGACCTGGTAGCCTGCTTCACTGGTTTCACTGGCGTTGCTCCCGAGTAGACGTATTTAGGATTACGGAGCCTTACGCATCTCACAGGGTTGCGTGGAGAACTGAGATAAAACTTAGTCATTCTTCCCTGCCCTGAGATGCATAATGCATTGGACAGAGATTTAGAGAGTGAGTTTGGGGCGACGGGGGGGGGGGGGGGGGGGGGGAGAACAGGAACCTCCAGTCACTGGAGCGATCGCCCCCCTCGCCAAACCCGCCGCGGCAGCAGAAGCTCAGAGGGGCTCGCTCGGCAGGGCAAGCTGCGAGTTTCCCCCATTAATTCCGCCTGACAGCTCTGCCCCCGCCCTTCGCGCCCCCTTTCGCTGCCTCTTCCTCCGCCAATGAATGCCGCTTTTCAGAAGGGCATGCTTTAATTTGTCACATCAAGGCAATAAAAGGCAGCGATATATACTTAACCAGTTAACATCGTAATAACAGGTTTAAAAGGAGCAATTAAATGGTCGGGAGTCGCGCGTCTGATTTCTCCCCCCCCCACCCCCCCCACCAGCTCAACCAGCTTCGCCCCATTGTCTTCCTCCGCTTTAACTCCAGCCCTGGGAGTTTTATGGCGAGCGACCCCTTTGTTGAGTAATCGATATTTTTACGCTGGGAGAAGGAGGTCTGGCGAGCCTTCTGCCGCGTCGGGAGGAAGATCGCTTGCCTCCCGGAGCTTCCCGGGGTCTCTCTTCCTCTTCCTCCCGCGTTATAGCGTTCAAACGAACAAACAGACTCAGCCAGTCACGCGATGGAGAAAGTAAAGGACGCTGTAACACTGCGAGCTAAAGCGCGCTGGGGGGCGCGGGGGGGATACAAGCTCCGCGCCCCGAAGGCGCGGGAAGACGCGCTCTGGGCACGCTGCTTTGGGCGCAACCCCATCCGAACCTTTAGGATGGCGTTGCGCGGAGGGGTGCGCCCCCTTTCTCTCGCGCCGCATGTGTGCGTACGCACCCTGACGTTCTCGAGTGTCGATAGAGCATCTAAAATCAGCCAAAGGGCAGGTCAGGAGACAAAGAGCCGCCTGCCCCTCGCCCTTTCCCGGGAAAGCAGATCGCGCCTTCTCTGGGGGTAGCGACGTCGGAAAGCGCGCCCCGTGCGCGTTCCCGAGCGCCCCTCGGCAAAACGAAGGGTTGCTGAGCGGTGGGGCGGCGCGGGATTCCCCGCAAAGGAACGGGGGAAATCCTCAGGCGAGTTCTGCCGGGTTTTGAGGTTGGCAAACAAGGGTCAGTCCCTGCCCACGTGGAGCGCTCTGCAAGCCAGCGGCTCGGTTTCCTCGGGAGCAAGCCTTCTCGTGGGCGCCGGGCTGGCTCGAAGGACTGCGGCTGAAGCACAGAGGGCGAGCCAGGGTGGGCACCCCGTGCGACCCTCAAGCGGCGCCCTCCAGAGAACCGGGTCCACAGTCCCCAGACGGGCTTCCCGCAAATGTCGGGATGGCGAGGCGGCTTCAATCCGCGCCCGGCCGGCCCCTACCCCGCCATGCCCGCAGCACCCCGTGGCACGTCCAGCAGGCATCGTGCCGCATGCAGCCTTCCTCGTCCGCCCTTCCCTGGAGTTCCCGTTCGGGGCAACGGGCTCGAGGGGCCAGCGCCTGGCAGGCCCTGCCGGCCGCGGAGCGACTCGCTTGGCCCTCCTCTGGGGCTCGAGGCTGGGGGGCAGGAGGGGGGCTGTAGGAAACCCCAGGAAAGGGCGCCCTCCTCCCCGTGTGCGGGCGGGGGTCAAGGGCAAGAGCGCTGCTGGGTGCGGGAAAGCCCCAGAAGGCCTCTGCCCCAGAAGGGAAGAAGCGCAGATCTGCACATGCTAATTTACGCGGGCTACAAATTCTCTCTCTCTGGGTGCGCGCTTCTTCAAAATACCTTGTCTCCGATGAACTCCCTCGTTTGCGCAGAGGGAGGCGGGGAGAGAAAGTATCTGGTTCCAGAAAAAAGCTCAGGCAGAAGGAAGCCAGGGGTCGAAGTTGGCAGGAGGTGAAGAACGAGTGGGCAAGGGCAGATCCGGCCGTGCCCCTGTATTCGGGCAGGGCCCATGGGGCAGGGAACGGGGGCTTCAGCCCTCCGGGACGCCCTTCCGCGTCCCAGTGCCCGGTGGCGCTTGTCCAGCGCAGGAACGGGGGGGCGGCCATTCCCGGGGGCTCCAAAGTCCACCTCAGGGGTTGCGTTGACGAAGCCGGCTCAGGCACCAAAAGCGCGCAAGCTCTGGCGTTCTCAGAGCCCTTCGGGAGGCGTGGGACTGCAAAGCGTCTCGCGATGGGGGGAGAATAGAAAAGGGGGCTAGGAAGGGGGCGGCATGGACTATTCTCCCCTGCCCCCACGTGCTTTTTTGGCTTGATGAAGAGCTCTGTGGATCAGGGAACTGTGCACATTTTCTGTGGTTGTGGAGTTAGCCTAATAAGCATTTCACTGTATAGAATCTGGTCTTTTCCTACTGGTGAATACCTTTTGTTTCTTTGCTTTGTATGTAGCTTGTTCAGCGTCTTTAAACAAGAAATCAGGGTGGGGGAGGAGCAGGCGTGTGCCTTTCTCAGCCCCGCCAAGGCCTTCCTGTCCCGCAGATCCGGGAGCCGCGTCTCCGCGCGTCTCCGCGCTGCCCTTCCCCGCCTCCCCAGCCCTTCTTCCTGCCTCCACATTACATTTCAGTCATGCTCTGCGGACGAACACGATATCCCCCAAAGAACCGAGAGGAGAAGAAGAGGGAGCGAGAGAAAGAGAGATGCACTGACAGCAACCATTAGTAAAGAAAAATCCTCGCGCAAGAGTATCAGCACTAATTAAGATTCTGTTTAGCAGCGCCCTGGCTGGAATGTTAATGCGGGCTGGGAAGCGGCGGGAGGGGGGGTGGGGTGGGGAGGGGGCAGAGGGGAGACAAAAATAACATGCACACACGCACAACTACGCCCGCTCCAGAAATGAACGCCGGACTTGGGCGATAAGATCTCCTGCTTGTGCGCAAGGGCCGCTCAAGCCTGTTAGAAAGTCATTATCTCAAATTACTCCTCTACTCCACTCTCCCTCGCTCCCTCCCTCGCTGCAGGGTTTGGGGTTGAGCTTGGCTTGCTTGACGTGGCAACCATGCCGAGGGCCTGGCAAAAGCCAATACTCTCGGAGGGGCTGGCCACTGGGTCCAGCCACTCTCCCTCCGGCTTGGGAGGCCGGGCCTTCCCCAGCTCCTGGACGAAAATGGCCCTGCATGGCCGCTGACCGACTGGGCTCTCTCGGCTGGCGTCTCCGCGCAAAAGCCACTCTCCCCGGGCTTCCCAGACCCTTTTGATCTTCCTTCTTTCCCCCTTTGCTTATGCAGAAATTTGCACGGGGAAGTCAGGCTTTCATCAGGCTCAACAAGAAGTGAGACTGCTCCCAACTCTCAGCACCTGGGAGGGATGGGGGATGCTCCCAGTGGTCGAAACACTACAAAACCTCACCCTGAGCTTATTCTTAAACCTGTGCCCGGGTTGGACTAAGAGTTGGGAGTGCACTTACCTGTAAGCTCCCTGCACTGTGAAAGCTAGCATGTCAAGGCGAAGGGATGAGGCCATACTTCCTCTGCAACATGCTACCTTTCTACATACGGGGTTTCGTTGTGAGGTCTGAAGACAAGAGCCCTTGCTTGCAGTCTAACGTGGTACACAGCTCTGAGTCAGGGTTAGCGATCTCCATGAGAAGTTAAGAGGGAATCAGAGGTGGACATGTTAAATCAAAGCTCCTTTGACCTGCTTGGTTTGAACTGAGTGAATTAACTCCTCTTGAAATCAAGGGATGTGAATGGAATGTTTTTAACTGACTTGCTTAATGCTCAGAAGTTTTTCTCCAGAATAGCAAGAAAGATAGCTCGAACGATGCATTTACCTGCTCCCAGACCATCTTCTTAATGGTTTCTTCCAATCAAGATTGCAATATAATTACAACTCTGCTACCCAGCCAGGCATGTTCTCTGTAAAGAGAGTTCTAAAACCCCATGAAATAGCATTAATGGTGATGATAAAAGCAGATGCAAAAGCCACACTTCAGACACATCATGGCAGATATTACCAGAAAGTTTCTCAGAAGTTTCTCTTAAGATAGCTTAGTCTCCTGGCAGGCAAAGTGTCACTCCATTTTCAGCTGGGGAATGTGCTTGCATTTATATGAGCTGGCCGGGAGTAATTTTCTTTTCTCTTTCCTTTTTTACTATCAAAATAAAAAGACAGGCAGAAAGGCTAACCCCTACTCCAAACAGAGTCTGGGCTGGACACACACCACTGTGGCCGTCCTTGGGCTAGGATGGTTCCTAAGGGCAGTCTTGGGACCGATATTCTCCATTCCAGCTTTGGGAGAAATAAAGATTTCCGGACCCCTGAGGTCTGTACAACAGAAGCAGGTTCTCATTCAGAGTAACCAGCAAAAGCACAACTGGGCACTAGGAAAACAGTGCAACCGTCTGTTGTAGGCTTCACTGAAGGCACGGCTGTCTGTGACACTTAACAATGTTCACGCCACACCTGCTCCTGGGTAGTAACCGCATGTGGCCCCAGGTGCCAGGCTCACACACTCAAAAAAGGCACAGTAACAGACACTGGTCAAACCAGTTGCATAAGGGCACTGGAAGCAGCCTGTTACCAAGTCAGGCCCTTGGAGCATCCGGCCCAGTGTTGTTGACACTGGCTGGCAGCTCTGTCTCTGTCACCCAAATATTAAACTTCGGGCTACGTTGCACTTGCACAAGTAACAAAGGCGTGTAGTACGGATTGCATGCATGACCCAAAGCTGCTGCTAATGGATTGCTACTACTATTACTACTGCATAGATTTATTTTAATTGACTGGCAATGCTGGTGATGGGGTGGCAGCTGGATTGGGGAACTGGCCAAAATTGCTTACACCCCTATCCACCATTATCCCCTCCGGTAGCTTAGAACTCCAGAGCCAACCCAACAGCATCTGCAGAGTACTTTCCTTATATGCTAATTCAAGTCACTACCAGGTTTGTTGCTTCCCCATCAGTTTGCTTTTTTCCCAATCATCTGAGAGTGAAATAAGATTGGTGGTTTCACATGCCACTTAGTTCTGTATTGTACAGTATCCATCAGTGCCTGTCCCCAAGGACAGAGGCCACCAGATAATGCTTATCGTATTTGTAAATAAATAAACACAGGAAGCTGCCAATTAAAAGGACAGTAGCCCCAAATGTATTACTAGTGCTTTGCTGATATACTTGGACCAGAAATAATCACAAATTAAGTCTGACTTAAAAAACAAGCAGACAACATGGAAATCACTAAAATACAGCAGGCTGGCAAATACATCCTTGAGATTCTCCCTAAAACCTGAGTGAACAGAAGGTAGAGAACTGCAATTTCAGTAACATTTATAATTTGTAACTGAGACAGATTTTATTATCCTCCTACTACAGACAAGGATAGTTTGCCTAAGGCCATCAGGCTAATTAACTGAAATGGTTGAGATGTGATTTGGCCTGTGAACATCCCAGTTTATGGTTTATTTTTTCACTGACTCCATTTAGGGGAGCTGCACGTAAGAGTTCTGAGAATAAGATCTGAGACTTGGAAGGCGAGACCTAGGCTGCCCTCTCTCCCATCCTCATGGTACAATCCAGACCGCAAATATTCTAGACCTTGAACATCAAGAGCAGAATGTAAAAGTAGATTTGCAAGCCAAAATAGCACGGAAAGTGGAGGGAATATGGGCTGAGAAGTGGAGTAAAGATGAGAAATAAGCAAGGACCAGCACCCCAGCTTTGCTGATTACTCCAAAACTCCATATTTTCCCTCAATACGTTTATACCTCATTTGAATTAAACATCCATGGACTGAGATATTTACATCCTGCACCTACCAGCTCAACTAGGGAACTTCTAAATAGATTGATAGCTAAAATGCATGCCATTCCATTTTACACAGAAGAATATAGATAAAAATGTTCAATTTAATTAAAAAAACACCACAGACACAGTCTTTTTTAAAGGGTTTCATGTTCTCCATTCCTTTGCATCATTCTTCTGACAACGTAAAAACAGTTCCCCAAATTTCCTTAAAGGCAATACACACTCTATTGTATCCAATGGTTTCCCTGCAGAGTTACATTGCTGTTAATTTATAAATAAGCAAAGTCCCTCATTAATTCACTTGTTGGGATATGCAGGAACTTGCATTTTATCGCCACTGCCTGCCGTTCCCTAGACGTGGAATTTCCAGCTAATTCCATGAGGCTGAAGGAGGTCTAACCCTTCCAGCATCTCCCAAGTTTGAAAGTATGCTAGGAAGGTCTTCAAAACCTCACATCATGGAATGCCTTTTATAACCCCTGCCAAAAAAATTAAAATTTCCCCCCATCCTGGTTTCATTAAAGGCAAAGCAGATTATTATAATTGAGGGCAATGGGAGCTGCTTTGAGTTCTTTGTAAGAAAAAAGAGGGATGCAGATCAATGAAACAAACAAATTTTTGCAATAATAGCTAAATTGAGATAGAAGATTTGTGTATCTTTTCCCTCATGGGGCAGGTGGGGGCAGCTTGGGAGTAACTAGACCAGGAAAAGTGCTGGAGGGAGAAGAATTACAAGAACTGTGCAGCAACTCTGCTCCTGTCTTAACTGCAAATTGGAGCCTCTGAGGCAGTATTTCCTACAAAAAGAAAATGTCAGAGAAAAACTATACACAGAGGGGCAGTCCAAGTAATTTCTCCCTAATTGTCCTATAGTAAGTACAGAATTTCACCATTTTTTCAGTCATTCTTTAAAAGAATGTGTTACTCCTCAGGTGGAAATAAACTCTTCTTCTTATCTTTAAAAATGTAGGTTTAATTTGCCTTTCTTCTTTGGCTTTTCCTTATGCTTCACCATGTTAAGGACATGGTTAACTGGAATATCGTTTGATGAAACTCAGATTCCTGTCCCATTTCACATTGCCAACAAGCCTATCAAAATGTGTCTTTCATGAGTGTAATATGATTCACCTGCAGCTTGCAACTCAGGAGCTTTAGGAAAGAAGTGGTGGGTCATACAGAGAGACCCTAAAACGCTCTCTTGCTCCTGCAACATCAGAATAGTGCCAACAACCCCATGACTAACTGTGCTGGGATGGAGGCTTCCTCCTGAACTGAATCCAAGCTTGCGATCTCGTCATCAAATATATCTGCTCTCCGTCCAAAATGACACCTTATCTCTGCTCCCCCGTTGACAGTTGCTGTTGATTCCCTCCATCCCCTTGATCCTTCATTCCTGCTCAGCAGGAGTGGTCTCCCTGGCTTGGATGGCCCAGCAAAGCTGTGAAGTACGGAGACCTTCTCACATCTTCCACTCCACCAGGACTGTTTCGAGTTGTCCTCAGCAATGGTGTCCTTCCGGCCACAACGCTCTGAACAAGCCTTACTTTCTGCTGCTTTGCATCCTTTCCACTCCTTAAATATTTATCCTGGCTGGCTCCCTGTCAAGTCCCACACCTCCTGCAAGCATCAAGCCAGTCATCTTCAGCCTCTTCACCTGACTACTTCTCACTACACCTTCCGTGGCGTCTCCTCTTACACTCGTTCTTTCACCTCCTGCTTTGCAGACACTCCTCTGTCTCTTATCCTCATCTCCATAGCTGCTTCCATTCCTCCTTTTCTGCCACTTTCCATATTTGTTTTTAAATTACTGCTTCTATCAAGACACCTCAGCCTCACTTCATCTGCTTTGCACTTCCAGAAGATACCTCGGCGCTTCCATCCTTGTCCTGTCTGTTGATTGATCAGGAATCTCGCCTTTCAGCCAAGACATGTTGCAGATGCCTAACAATAGCAAGAACCGAAATTTGAAATAAAGGCAGTAAAAACCATCGCCTAAAACAATCACATTAAAGCAACTACTTTGAAAGCCTTAAAAAAAAACAAAAACAAAAAAACCCCGCTATGTTGAAAGGATAAAACCAGCACGAAGGCAACATATTAGCATGAATGTCACGGACCTGTTGAATAAAAACAGGTCTTTGACATGAGCCGTCCAGAGACAAAAATGTGAGCCATCCAGAGACTAACATGATTGGAAGGGCTAGAAATATCCCAAATAAAAAAGTAAAAATAAAAATGTCTTTGCCTGTCTGTGGAAGGATGGAAAAGAGGAAGCCAAACTAAGAAGGGCCTCTGTCAGGTGTCCAGATGCAGTAGATCAACTCCCCAGAGATCAGGCAGGCAGGTTCCTGCAGGAAAAGCTGGTAAGAAGGTGGAAAGGAGCCACGCTGTACAGGGCTGTATAGGTAAACACTGGCACGTTGAATTGGGTTCAGTAAGAGGTCATCCAGTGAAGCCAGTTATGATAAGGAAGCTCTGTGCTCCCTGACTCCAGCCCTTGGGAGTTTCCAGACAGCAGCTCCAGACAGCGTGTGTTTTAGTGGTCCATTCGATATATCTAATATGCCTGTCCAAAATATAGATTGTAAGCCTCCTGGGTAGGAATTGTCTCAGTTCCACACTTCATTTCAAGATAGACTCTCAATCCGTGCTTTGATAACCAAAATGTTGGATTTTTCCAACTTGTTGGGGAACTTCAGGTGGATCAGAAGACAGGGGCTGATAACTGGGAGCAGCCAAACAAACAAACGAGTTCAGTGTTGTAAGATCCAATTGGCCTCCATTTTGTTCTCAGTACAATTCAAAGAGCAGGTATGAGCGATGAAACCTATCACGGCCACAGACCAGGGACTCCCATAGACCCTTTTCTTCCACATGTACCTGCATCTATTTTCAGATCTTCTCTGGCTTTTCTCTGGGTGTCCCCATTTTCAGAGGTTACGTGGCCTGATGAGACCAGGGTGAGGGCCTTTCTGGTGTTGGCACCCATCTGTGGAAAATGCAACCCAGACAAGTCCGCCTGGCACTTTTAGTTTTCAGGCACCCACCAGGTCAAAACAACATGATTAACTTGTGTACTTCAGGAATAATTTTGTTCGATTTTTTTTTTCTATCACTGACCATCTCTTAAGAACGTTAGCAGTTCTGTTGTCCTTCTGAAGTCATTCGAAATAATGTAATTTTTGAAAGGGTTTGATATGCTGTATTGAACATTCAGCTTTTACTGAGATCTATTGTTGTTAACTACCTTGGGAGAAAACACTGAAAGATAGAGCACAACACTGCTTAAGCAAAATGCTGCAAAATCCGTGTTTACCACCTGCTGATGATGCTACTACAAGTAGAGACAGGGCTGGTAGCATTTGCTACACCAGTGATGGCTTCCTTCCCATCATCCTGTATTTTGGGACTGAGTCCCATTAAGTCCCATCAATCTGAGTGGACCCAGTTCCTTGTTGAATCTCCACGTGTGAAAGCTGAACTCCACATTTGGATCGCTCCTTCCAGATCAGTCCACAAAGCCCGATGTTGGTCTTAACATGGGGAAGCATCTGGAATTGTTGCTCAAAGCATGACGGTGCCGCTCAGAACTGGGAGGAAGGCACAGTCATTACAGTAAACAAATTAGGGGAAATACTTCAGGAAAAATTAGAAGAGGAACCGCGTTCATCTTCCCTAACACGACTCATCTGGACCCAGCAAGGGGCACTCACATGAGGTAGCAGCAAGATTCGGGCAAATTGAATGCTCAGAAGAGAGATGGATCAATAAAACAAATGGTGATAGAAGCGTTTCATTGTCAGGCAGTCCCAAATGGGCCCTAACAAATCTTTCTCATCTAAATAAATAATCTGCTTCAATAATAATCTCCCAAGGATATTTGACATCGGCTGCACTCCTAAATTTATTTACTAGGAAGTAAATCCTACTTGGAGAGGAAATAAGCAGTCAATGGGATTCCAAATTCACCAAACTCTTGACTTTCGATTTTGGAATCGGAATCTAGATTAGGGAATTTAAAGTTGGCTTCCACAGACTTGGCTGCTTGCCATCTCTCACTCGTTTTGACTGTTTGTGGACACAGATAAACTTTTAGCTGCCAAAAAGCGGCCTAGATCAAACACTGTGGCTCATTCATACCCCTGCATGCCAGTCTTCAGATAAAGTCAGGTAGGAAATATCATTGCACATCAACAATGGAACACAGTCAGAACTTTGACTATCCAGTTGATAGTCAGCATTAAAAGTTATGGAAGGACCGGGGGTGGGGGTGGTGCCAGCCCCACTGCTTTCCTTCCGAAGAAGTGTGTTCGGGAACAACCATCCTGGGTCTGACCCACTTGCCAAATGCAAGCAAAGGCCCAAGATTGGGCCAGTGGGCTTTGCACGGTGCCAGAGAAGCTTTGCCCTGGAGGCTGGTGGAGATGTGGGGTGGGTGTCCTCCAGGACACAAGCTGTGCCCTTTCGTTTGCACCCACTGCTCTTGAAGGAAAATTAGGGACTCGTATCTTTGTGGTTTCGGCAAACAGTTGCTTCACTGAACCTTGAAGGTGACAGTTTGGTATAAATAATAGCTTCTCTTGTGTGGAAGGGCCCTAGTAGACTGGAGAACAGGAGAGACTTCTTCAGTCTTTTCTGTGTAAGCTCTCTTGGGTCAGAGCCTATCCCTGTAAAAAGCCTCTGGGAAAAGGAGGGACCGTGTCTTGGTTGGTGAGGGACCACCTTCGCCCAATACTCAGGCATTTTGCAGGAAACAGATGCTAAATTCCTGGAAAACTGGAGGCGTTGACCAAGAACTTTGCAGCAGGAAGTACACTGTACACTGGAAAACTCTACCAGCCTTTCCTCCTTTCCGTTACTCCGTAGTGGGTGACATGTTCTCCTGGAATGAGCCAAGTACCTCCCTGGTTCTGGGGTACAAGCCAGGCCATGGCCTATGCGTGGCCATCTTGGGAACCTCAGAGAGCTGGGCTGGGACTCCTCCTTTCTGAAAGTCCAGGGCCCCACTGAAGCCCTACAATGATCAGCCCTGGGATACCTTGTCTAGCTCCCTGTACCTTAATCAACCAAGGCTCCACAGTTCTCCCCATGGTGTCCAACCTGGTCCTCAGCTCTGTAGCTCATGACTAGGAGCATTTGATCTGGAAATAAGACAAAGCACCATCAGTGAACAAAGTATCCACGAGCTTGAACAAAATATTATGGTGGAGGCTTAGGACTGCTCATACCCTCATGACC
This sequence comes from Varanus komodoensis, assembly GCF_004798865.1. NCBI lineage: Eukaryota > Metazoa > Chordata > Lepidosauria > Squamata > Varanidae > Varanus > Varanus komodoensis. The sequence continues at coordinate 4,317,643 of NW_025335942.1, read as the reverse complement.
CATGCTGACTGGAGAAGAGCATTGATCAGCTAGACCGAGGGCACTGGACCTTTTAGCCTGAGGGCTGAATTCATCTTTCCACAAGCTTTTGGTGGAAGACATTACAAATAGCTTCACTGCCTTACTGCCGGTAACTAAGCCCTGGGAGAGGCATTTCAACCTTTTAAGGTGGGAAAGAAATGTGTGTAAGCTGGGAACCTCCCAGCAACTGGGGCTTGTCAGGCCAGAGGAAGGGTGTGTGGCCATCTTGGGAAACTGAGGGGCCTGGGCTGGGACTCAGCAGGCTGGATGCGGCCTGCAAGCCTCAGGTTCAATATCTGTGGCATAGACCATGGCCTGGCTTGTACCCCAGAACCAGTGAATGGTCCTGCACTGAACTGGCTGTAGATATTCTGCAGCCCACACTCTGCCGTCAACCAAAATGAGGGTGGAGTAGGGACGGAGTATTGCAATAAAGCACTTGTGGAATGTGTTGTGAGATACTGGGAGGAAGCAAGCTGCCCCACCAATTCACCTGTGTTGCTGGGCTCTGAGCCAACGCTTCTTCAGTCTTCCTCCCCGGTGGTCCAGGATCCCACCCCAGCCCACCAGGGACTGGGTTAAGTGCTGGAAGAATCAATCTGGAACTAGCTGGTTTGGGGGTCTTCTAAAACACAATATGTGTGGAGTTTTCTAGGTATTCCTAGATGTCGGAATGACTGATATTAAGGTGTTGCTGATGACTTATAAACCCCTAAATGGGTTAGGATCTGGATATCTGAAGGAGTGTCTCCTTCTATACATACCTGCCCACCCCCTAAGATCTGGGTCAGAGGTCCTTCTTTGGGAGCCCTCTTTGAAGGAGAGCAGGAGAGTGCTACCAGAGAAGGGCCTTCTCTGGGGTGGGACCTCAGCTTTGGAATTTTCTCCCCAGAGAGGTGCACCTGGTGCTAACACTTTACTCATTTTGGTGCCAGGCTAAACCCTTTTTGCTTTTCCAATATTTTAAGATCTGATGTTGTTTTAAAATTTTATTTTTATTTGTTATTTGGTTGATGTGCTTTATTCTTGTATAGGCGTCCTGAGACCCTGGTGAAGGACAGGATAGAAATGCTTTTAACAAACAAACAAACAAACAAGCATTATATATCTGAAACTTGGGTCAAGCAGTCAAAGGAAGATCTACAATGTCACATGAAAACAAGGAGTTAAAAGTTTAACTTTTCACAAACCAAAAGAAAGTAAGCCAAATGCATAAATGCTTGATGCTTGCTGCATTTTTAAATTTAGTGTTCTGCAAGTTTGAACGACTTAGGGAAAGCATGTTGCTTCCTAGGGTATGAATTGAAAACACTCAGACCAACAAACAAAGGGCATGTAAAGTTACATAAATGTGTCCCACTGCTTTCCTGTTGACAATTAAGCAACTGTTTAACCCTCTGCCGGACTAGGATTCCTGAATATCTACAGCCAATCCAATGCAGAAATTGTCCTACCCAATGCAAGGATGTGAAGTTTATAAATTGCACAGAGAACAGCAACAGACGCTTGTAAGTTCATCCAGGTCATTGCACACTGAGTTAGAAGAGTTTCAGACAGCTCCTCTTCACACACTTTCCTATTCATTGTATCTTGGCCGATGGCAATAGAGATCGGATTGCCACTTGTCCGTGAGCTGCCAAGAGCTCCCGTCCACTGCCTTGCGGCAGCTGCTGAGTCCAGTGGAAATGCCTCCACTAAAACCCTTCTCCAATTTGGTCTCCGAATAGACCAAATGCAATCATTCTGAAAGTGCTAGAAAAAATATTATTAATGCAGTGACTTTGGAAAGGTGATTAAGTGATTTAAATCTGAAATGTACTCCTGAAGCAATTCCTCGGAAACCATGGGAATCAGGTATGCTGTACAGACACTTGTGAAATTCACTTATAATTAATGCTAAACTGAAAACGTGGCCCCTTGCCTTCGCTGCTGGTTGCTGGCATTCCCACCCGCTGGCTGTTCCCCTCTTCCGTCAATTCAAAATGCCTCGCTTAAGCTGAATCCATCTCTCTCTCCTGTTGCTACGATTAGGACACTCTCCGTTGCTTAAGTCTCTCCGGTGGCGTCACGCTGCTTCCTGTATCTACTTTAAGATCCCATCCCTTCCCTTTGCTCATCTGTTTTTGATGGTAACTAGTCAATGTATGACATTATTGCTCACTGGGCCCTTCCTGTAGTCAGTCGTCCAGCTCTCCCCGGACATCACAAGGCATGTACTCTCTCTCTATCTCATGGGTTACTTCACCAGCCCTGGTCACACCATCCTGAAAATCATTAGACATACACATGGTAGGCATGTCAGGAGTAGAGCTGGCTGGAGCCGGGGGGCCAGACTAGATGGCCTGGGAGACCCCTTTTGACTTAGTTTCTATGTTTCTTTATTCCAAGGTTTCAGACCTTCAATGCCAGCCATATATGACTTTCTCCCTTCTCCTATCTCTTCTGTTCTCTTCTTCCCCTTCTCTCTGTTACTCACTCCTTCATTTATTCCTCTTTTAAAGAAGAGCAGGACGTGTTGCTCCCTTCTTCAAACAACAGCAACAGCTGCTAAGAGAAGGCCTTCCTGTAGGTGCAGCTCACCTTAGGTTAAGGGGCAATCCAGGTAGTCAAGACCAGTGCTCTGTAAGATGCCCTGTCTTACCTCTTTTTGGGGGTCATTGCTCAGTTATGGGGCAATGCGCATGCTGCTGGGTCATGGGTCTTGCGCACTACGTTCGAAGGGTACATGGGCTGGTGAAGAGCTTGGTTGAGATAATCAGCCATGACTCTTCTTAGCCTAGTCATTGTGCCTAACCAAGTTGATATCCGGGAGAATGAAACGAGATCTCTGCATGCCTTGAGCTTTTTAAACAAAAGCATGGATAAACCAACAAAAAAAGAAATAAAGAAAGAAAGCTGTCAGGGATGGGAAAATCTATCAGTTTCATTTCCTCCCACATTCAGTTAAAAATAATCTCAAGGAAGTTCTGCTTAGTGGCAGTAAACTCACGGCAGTGGCTTTTTTGATGGAGTCAATCCATCTCATATTCGGTTTTCTTCTACTTCTTCTGTCTTTGACTTTCCTTAGCATGATTGTCTTTTCCAGTAGGTCTTGCCTTCTTACGACGTCTCCAAAGCATGACAGCTTCAGTTTTGTCAGCCGTTAGCTGTTAACATAGAACTGCTAAAGTGATGAGGAAAAAAAAGAATGCCAGAAAAGTTGTCAGAAAAAAAGAAGTGGCAACCATAGTACAGAGAAAAGGAGAAAAACAATATGCTAAAGTAAGTTTTGGGTTCTCCCACATTCACTGTTTAAAATCTCAAATAGCATTAACCCCGAACATGGAGACTTTAATGAATGCTGGTAAATTCTTATTAAAACCATACTGAAGCAACTTTCTCACCTGACCCTATTCCTAGCAGAGGGGTTCCCAGCTCCAAAATTTGTTTTCTTCCCCTTTCAGTTTTAATTTCTTATATATCCAAGAATGTCCATCTATCTTATGATGGCAATTACTAACTTAAGGCAAGGTTGGAAGGAGATCCTCTCAGCTGCTCACACATGAGCCATGCCCTCCTTCCCCACTGGCATGGTGTAATAGAAACAGAGAAACAGAGCCAGTCAGGAGGGGCTCTCGGGACATCTAGTCTGACCCCTGGCTCCAGCCCGGTCCGCTCATGACATGCCTACCTAGAAGTATATTCCTGGTCATTATGGGATGCAGAGCTGCTGCACAGGGCTCCAGCACACAGGAAACGCTCTCACACAGCATGAGTAGTGTGACCCCCGGCTCAGGAACCTTCTTTGGGTCGAGCATACAGACCTTCCCTGCACTGAAATGGTGGTGCCTTGCCCTGTGCGATCTCAGGACATCTTGCAGCCCAGGCAAACTGTACCTTGTGCCATTTCATTTACAAATAAGGCAGCTGGGCTGGAAATGCAATGCCCAAGAGCAGCGAGCCTGCTCAGGCCGACAGCCCTTGGCGCCAGTTGCCTGGAGCCACTGCTTTGCTGTTCCTTCTGGTAAACCTGCCCTACACTGGTCCCTGCACGAGGGGAGCAGCCTGGAGGCGACTGCAGAAGAGGGAAGTGTGCCCAGGCCACGCTTCATGAGCCTCCTGCGTGGGAAAGGCTGCACATTTGAGCATGCTGTCAACTGGTCCAGCCAGAGCCCATGCCTTCATTGCAGCACCAGTGTTAATTTGATCCACATCTGGATTCACGTCTGCACCAGTGGCCTATGAGTTTCCCCTGCTGTGGCCAAGGGATTCTTATCCAGCAAACGTTGTTGTTGTTTAGTCACAATGTCATGTCTGATCCATTGCAACCCCATGGACAACATTCCTCCAGGCCTTCCTGTCCTTCACCATCCCCTGGAGTCCACTCAAGCTCACACCCACTACCCCAGTGACTCCATCCAGCCACCTCATCCTCTGCCGTCCCCTTCTCCTTTTGCCTCAATTGTTCCCAGCTTTAGGCTCTTCTCCAGGGAGTCCTTCCTTCTCATTAGGTGGCCAAAGTATTTGAGTTTCACCTTCAGTATCTGACCTTCTGAAGAGTGCTCAGGGTGGATTTTGTCCAGCAAACACAGAACTGTTCATTAAACCATCAAAGAAAGGGCGAGGAAAGCAGCATTTATAGTGCTCGGTTCCAAAGCAGAGATGCAAAGCATGTGATGCCTGAAATAATCCATGCGTCTTTCTCTTCATTTTGTAAGGCCATGTTGTGAGAAGGAAGATATAAGTGCTGAAATAGCTGGACGAGCGTTGCTTGGAAATACATCTTTGGCAGCCCGATGCTGGCGACAGCTTTCCTTTCCTTTGGATGACTTCATCCTGCATCAGAGGGTGCTTCCCTGGAGTGATGCCCGATGCTTTGGCGGTCATATCATTAGAACGCCGGGGAAGGTTTTTGATGGGAAACTCGATTCCTATCGTCACAAGTTCATTTGTACAGATTTCGAAGACCAGGAACTGCTTTTCCCCTGCAATGGGTGTTTTCCCCTTATACCTCTAAAAATGATTGAATGGTTTAGACCCAGCACAATCCTTATACACGCTTGCCTGGGAGTAGAACCAGCTGAGCTGAGTGCGGTTTAACTTTAAAGGGCAGGCAAGGATTGCACTGAGGAGTTACAGTTTCATCCACACAAATGGTAAACTCCACAGAATATAGTAGGATGTGGGATGTTCTTCAGTCTGACATGCCCTGCATTTCTGAATGCGTTGACTCCCCCAGGAAAGTCACACAATTCTCTCTGAGCTAGGCTTGCCTTTCAGGCAGGCTGCCTTTCAGCAAAGCCACACTGGAATATTAGTCTTTCTGCATTTAATCACCAAGCACTAACGGCGAACTCTTCACTTCATTAAAGGTGCTCAGAAATTCTGGCCAGCTGTTCTGAGCCACGTGGCTAAGGACAAGGTGGAGAAAGACGAGGATCCACTCCTCTGCCGCTCTCTGTTGCGTTCAGCATGTAATTCTGCTGCATAATTAGGTGTTCCTCATTTGATTGCCCAACTGGAAGCAGAATCCAAGATGGCCCCCTGCAGGGTCTTTGGGGCTTCAACACTGACATATTGTAATATTCTCTCATTTCCAGGGATTTCAGAGATATTTCAGATAAGTTATTTGTGCTGATAACTAATGATGTTCCTACCTTAGAGTTTTGTTTTTTTTCCAAAAAATTCCCCTACATTGCAACTTATTGCCCTCTAGATGTTATTGGACCAGAGCCCCATCAGCGCCAGACAGTGAGCTATCATTGCTAGTTTTTACCTAAATATTATCAATGGTTAATATTCATTTGGACTCTCAAATAGACAGACAGACAGACAGGGTTGATGGACAGATAGAAGTAGCTACTTCCACTCCTACACGTTTCGTTCAGAGTATATCGCCATGAACTCACAGGGTTCATTTCTCAGTATGCATGTATAGGATTGCACTGTATTGGATCTTAGACCATAACTCTATGCACATTTACTTCCATAAACATGGTGGCACTAAATTTGAGTAAATATGCACAGTGCAATTCTATTTTATATTTGTTCAGATGAAAGTTCCATTGATTTCAATGATTCTTGCTCCCAGGTAAGTGCGTACAGGTTTACGTTCTTAATTGTTTTTCTTTATGCTATTAATATTTATTTATTTATTCATTCATTCATTCATTCATTCAAGTATTTTTATTCCATCCAATATCCAGTGTGTCTCTGGACAACTTAATGATCCATGAACTGAGCATACAAACATAGTCAAAATTAAACATTAAAAGTATGGAAGAATAATAAGGTCAGTAGTCTTCAAGCTTTTGGTGCTAAAATTTAACTTCCCCTTACTTTGAATGAAGCCAATTAAAGCTAATTTTCAGGACTATGTGGTACAATCCTGTGCAAGGGTAGACAGGGAAACAGTGGCAGGCTGGGCGTTGTAGGTCTCATTTCTGTGTAAGTATGTAGGCAATTGTGTCCTAGCACATCCTCACAGTTAACCACTTAAACAAAGAAAGAGATGCTGGTGAAATGGAAAAAGCAACTGCACAAGTTCCCTAAGCAATTCAGAGAGACCCTTTCTTGAAGGAAATGCTTTATATTATTTAATGTAAATGCAAGCGTCTTGAGACACCATCTTGAGTGTATGGAGGAACACGTTTTTGTCCCAAGCGATTCTTATTAGGAAGCATAAAACAAATGCCACTTGCTTAAAGGTTCTCTTCAAACTGTGTTGGATCATATGTGGCCATGTGTCCTCTTTTACCAAAGGATGTCCTTTATTTGATGCTATCCTCCACTTGAAGATCTCTCCAGATTATGTCTGGTTTAAGGAGAAGGAACCAAAATGACCACTGAAGAAGGAAATGGAAACCCACTCCGGTATCCTTGCCATGAAAACCCCATTGAGTATCCAAAACTCAAATACTTTGGCCACCTAATGAGAAGGAAGGACTCCCTGGAGAAGAGCCTGATGCTGGGAACAAGAGATGGCAAAGGAAGAAGGGGACAGCAGAGGATGAGGTGGCTGGATCGAGTCACTGGGGTGGTGGGTGTGGGCTTAGGCGGACTCCGGGGGATGGTGGAGGGCGGGAAGGCCTGGAGGAGTGTTGTCCATGGGATCATGATGGGTCGAGCACGACTTTGCGACTAAACAAAACAAACAAGCAAACAGAAAACCTTTCCATCATCCCCCAGTTGAAGGCCATCTTGCACCTGGTGCCCCTTATGTTTTGGCTTCACTAGGGGCGCAACTTTATTAATACACAGCAAAGGAGAGCTGCGAGAAATACTGCAAGTCCTCCTTCCCCATCCCGGTGCCTGCCTGATGCATTGGGCTGGGGCTTCCATCATGCTCAGGCAGCTTGGCCATGAGCTGTGGGTACCTTCAATCCCCGGGCCCCGTGGCCGTATGGTGTCCACGTGGCTAAGATTTCCCTTGCTCCCCTTACCCCACTTCCATTCCATACTTTACAACCACACTTCTGTGCTCCTGATGCTTACAGGGCCACCATCGCCATCACTAACTGTTGCCAATCCGGACAAGACATATTCCGTGGCAGGACGGACTTGTCTCCCTCTCCCTGCCATGACTGCAAACTCTTTTGCACTCGCTGCACTTTCCCCCCTTCCTCTTCCCTTCTGTTTTACCCCACAGAAATTCCAAAAAGCGATCTACAATTTGCCAGCTAGCCCCAGCAAAGAGTCTGAAGGGCACATTGAAAAAGCTGTTAGTCGTTCATCGCCCCGTTTTTTAAACTTTTTTATTATGCACAAGAAATTTGTGTACACGTTTTTGAGTATTTTCCTGTCTTTTTAGCCTGATGTGTGCAGGGCTGAAATGGCAACCCTAAGCTGAGCAATGTGCAGCTAGTCCCCACCGTGGGTATTGACCCAGAGAGGTTGCAAAGAGTCTTATTTTTCAGATTGCTTTCTCTTGACAGCTGTCAAAAGGCGAGCTTTCAGGATAAACCAAAGCTGGGAATACTGTTTGCTTGCAAAAAGGGATGGCCATTCGATCGTGGTGAGGTCCTTTATGGGAACAGTTTTTGGTCCTGACTTTTCTCATATTCCTTGCAGTCTGCCACCATTTCAAAGCAAAGCAAAGCAAAGCAAAGCAAAGTGAAGCTGATTGCAGATTGACCCAGCCCTGAACAGTGAGAGTGGCCATTCCAGACTTTTCAAATCCAAAAGTAATAAAAAGATAAATTGAAAATATTTGCTCAAATATCCTGTGCTGAAAAAGAAAGGTGATGGACTAGCAACAGCCACTTCAAAGCAACGTTTGATCTCTCCAGATCAGAACATTCTTTTTGTAAACCCTGAAAGAGCGAGGAGGGGGAAATGTCACAGTGAAAGGAAAGGGGCCTGCAATCATGGTGGGGGGAATCGAACCAGCAGCCTCCACTCCGCTATGCTGCTCAGGCACTGATGGGACAGCTGGCACTGCCCTGGTTGGGGCCTGGACTGGCTGGCAAAAGCTGCAAGGTTTTCCCCCCACTCTTGCTGACTGGCCACTTCCTGTGACCATAGATGGGGTTGACATGACCACCCATTGCCCAGGTATGGATGACATGACCACCCATTGTGAGTCCAGCAACCTCAAGCACAAAGCATGGGTTATCAGGGTGGGTTGTTGTTGTTCAGTTGCAAAGTCATGCCTGACTCTTCGCAACCCCATGGACAGCATTCCTCCAGGTTCTCCTGTCCTCCACCATCCCCCAGAGCCCACCCAAGCTCACACCCACCGCCCCAGTGACTCCATCCAGCCACCTCATCCTCTGCCGTCCCCTCCTTCTGTTGCCATCTATTGTTCCCAGCATTAGGCTCTTCTCCAGGGAGTCCTTCCTTCTCATTAGGTGGCCAAAGTATTTGAGTTTCATCTTCAGTATTGGCCTTCGAAAGAGCAGTCAGGGTTGATTTCCTTTAGGATTGACTGATCTGTTCTCTTTGCAGTCCAAGGGACTCGCAGGAGTCTTCTCCAATGCCCTGGGAGAATAAGTCTGGATTTGCTCGCACTGCCATGCACTTTGGCTTGTCGCTCATTATGGGCTGTTATGCCATGCAAACCCAGTGGTTAATGCATTGTGGGCTCCAGGGTTTTGGGAAGACATTTCAGCCCAGGGTGCAAGTTCATGGACATTCATGCACGTGAAACCTATGCTCTGCTTTCGATCAATAAATTCCTTGCCCCATCAAGACAAGCTGCAGGGATCCCCTCCACAGCACTACTCTTCAGAGTTAGGGAAAAGAGCACAATTGCAGTTGCACAGTTATACAATTGCACAGTCTGGGTTTGCCACACTTCACAGGGAACCAGAGCCAGCCCTGCTGTCAGTTTTCTTGCTGCCCAGCTTTTTCTGCTAAGAACAACCAAGATGGCTCTCCAGCAAGTGGGGGCCCATTTAAAGCACAGCATGGAAGGGGGGCGTTGTCAAATAATTTCCCCTACAGCTCAATTTCTCCCTAGTCTGATTGCTACAAGCTATCCCCACCCTAAATTTGTTTTGCTTAAAGAGAGGGAGAGGGGTTTGATAAGCTTTATTAAACAGTATTTTAAAAGGTTGCAGTAGAAGACTGATTTGGGCATTTTCTGTTGATGGCCAATTTAGCTCAATTGCATTCACTGGCTTGCTTGAGGATAAGCTGCATTTTGATTCTTAAAATCGTCATGGCTTGCACGGATTAAAAACGCACCTGATTGGGAAAAATGGCATCCTGCAGAAGCCTTGATGAGTGGATTAGAAGAAACAAAATATGGCCATGCTAAACGAGCCACCCCACCAAATAATGGAACTATTTGAAAGATGTACTGTAGTTTCTCCACTGTGCAATTCTCGCCTCTCCCAGGGTGAGCTCGGGATTTGGAAACGTGTAGGAAGGCAGATGACAGAAAACTGGTCTGTGGTCAGGGGTGAGTCACTCCACAGCTTCCCTGCTTTCTTAAGCTGCCTCTGCTCAATCCGCCAAGGAACTCAGGAAGAGGAAAGGTTCAGCCAGCAGATACATCGCTTGCAGACAGCTGGGACATTACTAAAGAGGACGGTAGAATGTGACCGAGTGAAACCTTTGATGGCCACCAGCTTGATGATGCTCAGTTGCATCCCACATGTGGCCTGCAACACCAGTAAGAGAAATCGCTGTGCTCATGGCCTAGAGGATGTTTTAAAAAGCATCTTGCATGTTTTAAACTTCTGGCATCGCATGAAGGCCTCGCTGCATGTAAGCCATGTTGCCATCTGTGGAAACGACCCAGCTCCACCTTAAGAGCATATGACCTGAGGTCTGCGGGCGATGAAGTGCCTGGTTCAACACATGAGATCTGAAGGTTTATCCCATTGAAAAGCCACAAGATTCCTGAATGTTTCCATCGGTCTCCCATGAACACCCCAGATGTTTAGCTTTTTGCCATATTCCTTTTTCCTGAATTGAAGTGTAGAACATTTGAGACTTTGTTTTCATTGGGTTGTGTTTTAGCCTTGGCTTTTCCTTGTGTGATAGGTCACAGCTACAGTCTTAGTTTTGAAGACTGGGGAGATGAAGCAAAGGGCACATGATGATGATGATGATGATGATGATGATGATAATAATAATAATAATAATAATAATCTTCTGAAGGACACACAGGGCATGGCAAAGGCTGACCTAACCTGATGCTAGAAGAGGGTTGCTGCCAAATCGACAAAAAGCTGGATCATGGGGTGAGAGGGGGTTCTAAGTGCAGCCTCGCAGGTGCAGGTGGAATGTCCTTCTCCCCCCTTGAACTTCCTTCCAGAAATAGCTCCTCCCAGCAGATTTTTGTCCTGGTGGGCCTCCAACACCGGCATACTTAGAAAAGGCCAGCAGGGGGTGTTTTGGAGAGGGGTGTGGAGGGAGAAGCAACCTTGGGCGAGGATTAAATGACATTTCTCCATAGGATTTGTGGTCCTGTGTGAAAGGAAGGGAAGGGAGGCTCTTGAGATAAAAATGTTAAGGCTCCATTTACTTCAAGAGATCTTATCCACTCACACAACTCTATAGATGCTGCATTTGTAATCGATGGATTGATCTCTAAAAATTCATTTTTTAAAATCTATTCATTCAGTCATGTCGATACTGCCTGGTAGCTGAAACTGACTGACAGCTCACAGCACTTCCTAAAATTGTATTCAGGGATACAATAATGAAGTATATAATAAAATATACCAATAATAAAATGCAGCATAAAGTACACATTTCCCAAGATGCCAGTAGATACACAGTCTAGAAAATCCATAAATAAATAAATAAATAAATAAATAAGATACAGTAAAAGAAAAGCACATTAAAGATTCTGGTGCATCAAGTTAAAGCTATTGAGATATCTAACATAATTCCAATAATTCCAGTAATAATAATAAACTAGACCTTTTATAGAAGATGACATGGGCCATCATACATCATCCAATACCAGCCTGAACCAGGAACTGAAAAGATGACTATGCTGGCATCAGGCTAGCCTCAGTGGAGAGATCATTTCCATAATCGGGGGCAACCACGGAGAAGACCCTTCCCCTTGGAGCTATCCTCTGAAATGCCCTTGGAGGTGGCACATGGAGGAAGACCGCAGATGTAGGGATGGTCCTGAGGGCAGTCTTGCCCATTCTGCTGACTTTGGCCCTCCATCCTTCCCCACGGCACCACCAAGCATACAGGGAGAGCAGGTGCAAGGAGGTGGTCGCGCAGACAGAAAGCTCCTCCTGAAGCGGCCTCGTTCTCCAACAGCGACTGCAACCCCCACGTACTTGAGTCTTCTCACAGGGTCAGAATTAAAGGTAGGCATGACGGAGTGGCTGCTGGAGTCCACACCCAGTAGGGCTCGCTTTCAGGAGGCTCCCGGGTTTGTCCTCCTCTTCACCACTGCAGTTGGCCTCTTGCTGTGGCCCAGGAGACTGTTGGTGAGAGGGCGGCAGAGGAGAAGCTGGTGCCCACCTGCTCTTTGCCAGCTGAGCAAGAAGTGGTTGCGGCATCACTGGGGAAAAGGAGGAGGAGGAATAACAGCTGGTGACAGTGGCAGAGGAAGATCGCTAAGGGAGGACTCTCCAAAGCCTGGACCAGCATTGGCTTCCCACGCCCACCGCTCAGGTGCTTCCTTCCAGCCAGCTCCAGAGGCCCAGCAGATCAGAAGCGCATTATATCTTAGCAGTTTACCACCATATATGGTTACATCTCTTCTAATAAGGCCTCAAAAGTTGACTGCTTCTCCTTACATCCTCTAAATTTTATCGTGCACATCTGGGAAGCATTGAGAAGAAGCTTAGATGTTCGGAAAGATGCCTGTTAAACAATAAAAAGCATTCCTTTACAAAAGATGAGCTTCCCTTTCATGGTTTTCACATGGGATGGATATATTTAGCTTTACAATCACTATAAATAGAACTTCCTAGGAGCACACGAACCGTCTTCCTCGGCAACCTTGTACTCAGTCCTCTGAAGGTTGCAGCTCTCACACTGAACAAGCAGTCCTCCTGCTGCTCTCCATCTGCAGGTAAGTGGGACTTCAGCTCCCCTTATGCTTTCAGGGGGAAGGCAGCTACTTTTCTGTCTGCGGGCAGGTAGTGTGGGGGATGGTCCTCTAATATCAGGAAACACACCCAAATCTCCCACCTGCCTTCTGGAATAGTTGCATCCCATAGAAGAGCAGGGAGAGTCTTCCTGTCTGATGGTGGAGATGAAAAGCCCATGCCCGCACCATGCAGCTCCAGTATGATGGTGGGGAAAAGCAGAGAGGCAGCAGAGGTATCCCAGCTCCCTGACTGGACACTTCTGGATTGGGTGGATGGCCCATTAGCCTGATCCAGTGAAGCTATTCTGAAGTACATACGTTCACATTCAGCCCCAAACCCACTTGACAAAAAGCCCTCACCAGTCTATTATCCAGGACTGAACACAAAGCCCTGTGATCGAAGTGCCCTTCAGCAAATGGAGAAGTATTCAGCTGGCTCAGAGAAAGTGAGCCAAGCTGCATTCTGATGAGGAACTGAAGATCCTGTACATCTTTCCCAAGTGGAGAGGCCCTGCTCCAAGCTCCAGATATTTCAGTAGATTAGACTGGTCATGAAAGCAGCATCCTTACCACCAAGCTTCTGTGCAGAATGTTCCATAGCTGTGAAACTTGCTCAGTTCTTCATTCCTTGCTCACCCTGCCTCCTTCCTGAAAGTGCAAGTTTCCCCCCATTTTCTAAGGCTGAGGTACCTCACTTTTAACACATAATTACTGGGGCTTTAAACAGAAAGATGCTGATTATCCTAGTTTATTTTAAGATGGCACCCTAAGTGAACTGTCAGAGAAAGAACAGCAGGTGAAATTTGGAGGAACTTAAAAGGATTGGTTCCTGGACTGATGAGCTTCCCTTAATTTCTCTGCATTTGATTAAAAGGAGCACTTGATGACTGGAAACAGAATGGATACACTGAAGTGGTAGAAAACACTGGGAACTACAGACCAGTTAGTCTGAAATCAATCCCTGGAAAAAGTCTGGAACAAATTATTAAAAAATCAGTCTGCAAGCACCTCGAAGAAAATGCAGTGATGAGTAAAAGCTGACATGGATTTATCAACAATAAATTATGTTGGACTAATTTAATCTCATTTTTTGACTGGGTAACCTCCCAAACAGAGGAAACATTGCAGACATAATCTACCTTGACTTTAGCAAAATTTTTGACACAGTGCCCCATGACATCCTGATAAGCAAATTAGCAAAAAGTGGCTGCTAAATTGGACACAAAGGGTGCTCATCAATGGCACCTTTTTAAACTGGAGGGAGGCAACGAGTGGGGTGCCCCAGCTTTCAGTCCTGGGCCCAGCGCTCTTCAACATCTTTGTTACTGATTTAGATGAGGAAGTAGAAGGAACAATAATCAGGTTTGCAGATGATGCAAAGCTGGGTGGAATAGCAAACACCCTAGAAGAGAGAATGAAGATTGAGGGTGAGCTTGATGAACTTGACTGCTGAGCTGAAAGTAACAGAATGAGTCAGTAGGGACAAATGCCAGGTTCTCCACCTAGGAAAAAGAAACGGAATACACTGATACAAGAAGGGGAATACTTGGCTCAACAATAATGCAAGTGAGAAGGATCTTGGAATTGTTGTAGATCGCAAGCTGAATATGAGCCAACAACTATGTGACATGGTTGCAAAATGGGCAAATGCTATTTTGGGACCGCATTAACCGAAGTGTTACTTCCAAATCACCAGAAGTAATGGTTCCCCTCTTCTCCCCACTAGTCAGACCTCACCTGGTATACTGTGTCCAGTTCTGGGCACCAGGATTTAAGAAAGGGTCCAGCAGAAGAAAACAAAATTGATCCAGGGGTTGGAAACACTGCCCTGTGAGAAGAGACTGAGGGAACTGGGCAAGTTCAGCCTTGAGAAAAGAAGACGGAGGGGGGACATGATATCCCTCTAGAAGGACCTCAAGGGCTGTCACAAAGAGGAAGATCAAGATCTCTTCTCATTGATATCAGAGTGTAGGACACAGAATAATCTATTCAAGCTGTGACAGCCCAAGTTCAGGCTAGATATTAGGAAAAGTTTCCTCACTATCCGAGCAATATGAGAGTGGAACCAGCTGCCTGGAGAGGTGGTGGTCTCTCCCACACTAGGGTTATTCAAGAAGAAGCTGGGCAGGCATCTGAGTCCTGCAGCAGATGGTCTTCTTGACCCCTTCCAACTCTGCTATTTCATGATTCCATGATGCTTAGACTCTGCTTATTGAAATCCATATGACTGGAAGAAGGCGTGATTTCAGTGGGTCACCCCAAAGATTACTAAGCATGAACTCTACACACGTTTAGTCAGAGAACAGCTGCCGGGCTTGTAGGAATTATCTCTGTCTCCGCATACATGGCATCACACCCTATGTTTTGATCCAACCTGTTGAATACAGACTCATAGAACAGTAGAGTTGGAAGGGGCCAAGAAGGCCATCGGTTCCCGCCTGCTGCTCAGTGCAGGCCTCTCAGGGGGCTGCCCAGGTGCCAGTGAGAGGAGGAGAGAGGAAAGTTGGCTGCACGGTCCTTTTCAGAAGGCTAAGAAAATGACGCCGCGATGCCAACGCCACGCCTTAGCACAGTTCCACTTGTCCACAATCATGTCAGACATTTCCTTTTTGTCAGCTTTTTCTTATGAGTCACTGACGGAGCTGCTGGCTGGTTTGATATCTGATCATGGTGAGGTTGGCTGCTGGGGTGATGGCCAATTCCCTACTTTCATTGCTTGGATTGTTGTTACGTTTTTGCTATTCATACTAATCAGAAATATTTGGATATAACAGGTTAAAAATCCATGCTTTCAAAATTTTCTGCATGTAAGCCCACCGTGCCTCAGTTTCTTACACGGGCTAGATTTCCCATCACAAGTTACCAGTTCTGGGAATAAGGATGCCACAGTTGTAGGACCGGAATCCTTGAATGGAATGACGGCCAAGGAGAAATGTGTGGTTGACTTCAGGAGCCAGTCAGCAATATAGGGATCTAAGCTTGACATTTATCTGCAGCTGAAAGAAAACCGCAGGGACAAGCCGATCTCTCCATTTCAAATGGAGATGATGCAGAGATGGTGACTCTCAAAAGCAGTTCTCAGCCTTTGAGCTGACAGGGAAGAAAATGACCAAAAATGGGAAACAGTAGCACTTTTGTACTCCTTCCAGAATTCTGTCTAAGGATTAGCACTCATTTGCATATCACTAATGGGCACACCCCGCAATTTGAGCACACAAAATAGATGGAAGTTTAATTGCAGAGGCTGGCTGTGGTGTCTCGTGTTCGTAATAATGACTTACACTGCAGAACATTTACCAACATGCTATAAATCACTATTATAATTAAAGTAAATATACATGCCAAATCCATCAAAGGCCTTTAATGCAGGAAGGATGAACACCTGCACAGCCCGAGAGGTGGACGAGTCCTCCCACACATGACTGTTGCTCCCCACTCTGCACTATTGGGATGTTGTAACTTTCTGTTCTTACTAAAGCTAGCTGCAGCCTTGCCATCTTGTGGTTTGCATACCTGTGGGGAGAGAATGAAAAAAGTCCCAAATTCAGCACCTGGTGCCTGCAGGGAAGGTTGAGAAAGACCCCTGTCTGAAGAGCACCTGCCAGATCTTCCAACAGTGAGCCAGATGGACCATATCCTTACTTTTCAAGGAAAGGTGAAGGGAGGCTGCAAGTCTCCAGCTTGAATAGGATACTCCCTTCCCACGGCCAAGATCACCCTTTCCTGACCTCCAGACGTTTGGTGTCTTAGCAGGGCTAATGTCCCATGGCCAGGAATGCTGGAAGCCATTGCCTCAAAGCTCTAACAGGCACCAGGTTGGGAAGAGTTTCCAGATCTTTGGCATCCCCTTTCAGAATCACTGAAATCAGTGAGGAAATCATGGGAGAGCAGAACAATTCTCTCCATGCATCAGAGCTGCTGTGCCTGGAACAGAATGTCGGATCAAGCCGATGTGGCACAGTTTATGGAACGGCGGAGCTTTGGTCGGCTCTTCCCACAGCACTGCAGAGAATAAAAAATGAATCGCAGAGAACTGGTTACATGGGGGATGATGGGGAAGATTCCTGCCCTCTGCTGCCTGTGCTGTCCCTCCACTTGTCTTTCCTATGCCTGATGCTTCTTCTCCTTGTGCCTTTGGCTTCCAAAGGCACAAGTTTTAGTAGCTTCCCTTTTCCTAGTCCCAAAGAGAAGCACTTGGAACATTCAAAAGGTGATACAAATGCTAAAATGCAGAAGAGAGAGCAAGAGCTCAGTTTCAAGGTCTGTGGGGTAGCGTATCCACTCTGGGTTTCAGGCTGAGCCCTGAAAGTATTGTCCATGGTCTTGAACCTTCCAAGTTTGGAGTGGATGCATCCTCCTACAGACCTTGGAGCCGTCACTCCCCAAGTGCTCATACCTGTGTGTACAGTAGCAACGGGAGGCAGGAACAAGGAAGAGGCTAGAACAGAGAATGTTTCATCCTACTGCTCATCATTAGCTGACAGTCCCTGGTTTCAAAAAAATGCTACACTGGCAATTACTGTAATGGCAACATGAAACCGCAGTGTTGCCTTCTATCAAATCTTCACAAATATGTTTACACTTTGATGTCCAGATGTCTTCCTTTTGTGCTTAGCCTCAGAAACAACATCTGGGAGACCCTTCTGAAAGGGGGGTCCCATTGTTCCCTGAAGTAAGAATGGCTTAATTAAAAATATGACACTCATAAACACTAATTAATGCCGCTTTTGATTGGATATGCAGGCCTCCATTTTTAAGGGAGGAAATTGGACTGATACAACAGTGGAAATGCCATTGTAAAGAGTTGTAATGCAGCCCACATTTGCAAAGAAAAAACCCCTCAGTGGTTGTTATGATTAAAAATTATCACTAAAGTATGAAAGAGTAAAGAAAGAAAACAGTAATCAAAATGCTACTTCCAATAGCAAAGGGATGAGATCAAACCCAACTACAACACTTTAAAGCCCATTGAAATCAGTGGGAGAGCAAAGGGCGCACTTATGACTGCTCTCCTGTATTCCTAAGCCAGGAAGTGCATTCCATTCAACTCCATGGGCTTTTTTTCTGGGCATGCACGCAAAAGATTGCACTGTAAGTCTTTCCCATTGAAAGCAGCAGGATTAAGGGAAGAAGCCAATGCAGTGCAATTGCCCTATTAGGAGATCTTGATTCCTGTAGCTTGAGGTCTCCTTGGAGTTCCCTATGGACCCATGGCCTGACTGGAGTCCACCAGGAGAAGAACTTTCAGTGGGGCAGCCCCATTTCTGTGGGACTCCTTGCCTCCGAAGGCCAGGCAGTTTACAGTGGTGTGTTGTTTCCAGTCCCCACTGAAGACATCTTTGTTCCAGGAAGCCTATCTTGCCGGCCAGCCCTGGGCTTAACGTTATCTTGCTTTTAATGCACTGTTTTAATTCTTTTTACTGCCACATCTTTCTATTGTGGACTGCTCTGGAATCTCTTTAGATATGGAATGCTGTAATAAAGAGCGCGTCATACCAACACAACACATTCTGCTGCTGCGGAGCTTGTGCAACTTCTGCTAGGTTGTCTCGTTGCCAGTTGTGCATCTAATCTGATCAGTTCTGGCAGGCTTGCTGATCTGATGTAGCAGAGCAATACCACTGGATGCTGCTGGGAGACTGCATCATGCAGAAACCTGCCTGAGAGTAAGCCCTACGGAGCACACGCGTACTTGCTCCCTGGTAAATACGCCTAGAACCGAGCCGAGTATTTGCTGAAACCTGATTGGCTGCAGTCCTGCCTATGTGCCATTGGTTGGAAGAACCTAAGAGGCAGGACCAGAACGATAGCTTGGAAAGCAGTGCACTTCCCTCTCCGAGGCAGGTGATGGGACATCCTGCGAGGGTTGTGCGAGGACTCGCTCTTGTGCAGGAGATTGGCCAGACCCGCCAGTCTGGGCTTCCTGGACTTTGGTCTTGGCAGGGCCCCGAGTTCCTGGCACACATGCCTGGGGTTTGTGGGACGCAGGCCAGAAACTGAGCACGCCGTACCAGCAGTGCCGTTCTTCCACTCCCGCCACGAGCAGGACTGAGCGGAGAAGAAAGTTGGCTGCTGGGGGTGGTGGCTGGGCTAGGATGCCCGTCGTACGACCAGGGGCCAAAGAGAATTTGCAGATTTCCACCTGGAGGAGCTGGCTGCATATGAGAAATCTGTGGATTCTGGAGGGATTTATTTATTTATTGGCTTTCTGATTCCGATAGCCGCATGGCTCCCTGGGTGGGTTGCAATGATAAACCCATAAATGCAACATACGAGCAGTTTATTTATTTAAAATATTTCTATCCTGTCCTACACGCAAAGCGTCTCAGGGCGGTTTACAAAAATCAGAGCAAGCAATCCATAATCAAGACAGCAATTAACAATAACTAAGAATAATTGAGAACATACATGAAATGAACAGAAATATTATCAATAAGAACAAAGTCAAAGCAAAAGCAAAAACAAAAGCAAAGACGAAATGAAATGCAACTGCGGATAATTAAAACCAGTTAAAATTCCTAGTTGCTAAAATGGTGGGCAAATTTATAAAAAAAACCATGAATCACACATTACAATAAAACATTAGAACAATAAAATAATAAAAATGCATCCACTGACAGAATGAGTGATTTCATGAAAAGTCATGCCCTCTGGTTAAAATGCCATCAAAAACAAGCTAACAATTACAGTTGAAATAAAAAGCTATTTGCCTGATGCCGAAAAGAGTATAAAGAAGGTGCCAGGTGGAAAGCTCCACCTGGAAAGCTCCCCTCTGGAAAGCTCGTTCCAAAATTGGGGTGCCACCCCAGAGAAGGCCCTCCTTCTTGTTGCCACCCTTCTTATTTCCTGAGGATGGAGCTCCCTCAGAAGGGCCACAGATGTGGATCCAAGGTGTTGGGCAGGTTTAGACACCCTGGGCCCAAGTCATTGAGGGTGTTCAGTGCTAACGGTAACACCTTGAATTGGGCCCAGACTTCAATTGGAAGCCAGTGGAGATGGCCAAGGACTGGCGTTACAGGATCGCATTTGCCGGTCCTCATTAGCAGCCTAGCTGCCCTATTCTGGACCTACTGAAGTTTCCAGAGTGTCCTCAAGGAAAGCCCCAGGTAAGCATTCATCCCGGCCTCCACCCTGCTATCAAACAGACCTGGGACTGTTTTTCAAAAGCTGTTAATTGAAAACTCTGGTAATAGAAGCTCACTACACCTCACCACCGGGCAGAAGACTGAAGTGACTAGTGCGCTCAGCCTGCTCCCCAGGTATATGGCACCGATGGACAACTTCATGTCCCCTCTCTACCTTCTGGTGACTCTCTCTCTCCCTCTCTCTCCCTCTCTCTCTCTCTCTTTCTCTCTCTCTCAATTTGAATCAGACTGGGCTGCCCTTCCCATGGAGAATGCCTTCAAAATAAGGGAAGGTCCATTTGGCAGCCCTTCCAGCACAGCTTTGTGTTCAGTAGAAAGGGACTCCAAACAAGATCAGGGTGCTGGCATTGTCCAGATATCCCCATCCTGGCTGCCATCTGATATTGACAGAATGTCCAACCAGATCAGCTTCTGGTGTGGTCCAGCAGAGCTCCTCCTATGTTCTCATGAACTTACCTTCACTTCTAACCATGCAGACACTGGCACGGTCCAGTGGGACGTTCTGAAGAAGAAGCCTTGTGTGCCCACTCGGCTCCCCTTCATTCCATTCCTAACCCAGTAAACTCTTAAGGACGTGGCCGGTCTGCGGTCCGTGCACGTGGAACCAACCGTGTGTTGCCAGTGCCACAACCACCACCACCTTTGGTGTTGGCCTGTCTTTAATCTCTCAGCCCTGTTGGACCGATCGGGTAATCCAATCTTACTGTTCAAATCAGTCTTAAGATGGGGTGGGGGAAAGGTACCCATGAAACAAGGCTTTTCATTTTCCAAAGGTGGGGATACTAAAATAGTGTCTGTTCAGGGTATATTTTGATGTGATTTTTTTCTGTTCAGTATCAAAGAAATGGAGACCTTCTTAACGCATTTCATTTGTGATCTTTTAAAACTGTCAGACCAGAATGATTTTCAGTCATTTCAGTCTGGAGTGGATTTAAAATCCTCTCCCAAAGGTGGTAGATTAATAGATTTAAAAGGCAAAGTATTAATCTCATGCACTGATCTGTCTCCCAACCCATAACTTATAGAATAACTGTCATGAGATTATGGCAGTTCTCCAATGAAACAAAGTACTTAGATTTGATTTTGCAATAATCAAGCATTTCACTGACCATTACAATTGCTACTTTAATACATAATCTTCTATGTTCTGTGAGGTAGGAAACAGGTACCAAAGGGACTTTTAAAGACTTAAAGGGCATGTAATGGTTCACAATGCTTAGATTGGACATATTTGGGTTTGACTTTAATTAGGAGAAGGAAATCCAGTGGTTGGATGAAAGATCTGTTGGCTGTTATGGCTATCTTTCTGATAGTGGCCAACGCACTGCAAGGAAATGAGTGGCCAGAATGATGCGATGACACCAGCAGTCAGCAAGGGAGATGAAGAAACACCCCCTGCTTTTGGAGGATGAATGCACGGATTCAGGGGAAGCTTGCAAAAGCACTCAACAGTTTATTTACAGCAACAGGGACCCTCAAATTACAACGGCACGGAGGGGCAGCAGTTTAAGACTGGCTATGAGGAAACGGGACACGTGCAGTGTGTTTTATGGATTTGGGATCATCACGTATGCTATTGCAGGGATGGGGAGGCAGGCTTTGAATGGGTGATATACAAGAATATAGAAGCGCACGAGGACAATACAGAAACATGGAGAAATCATCAGGCGCACACTGGAAAAACATCATGATGCATCAAGACCTTGAGTGACAGACAAACAGATAAAATAATCAGGAGTTACAGGATTTAGCAGCCTTCAGTGTTTGCTTTTTACAGGCTGAGGTAGGAAATTGCAGGAAGACAATGAGGAGCTTGGCCAGAATTTGAATATTCAGACTGGCTGCATGGCATCGTCCCCTTGCCGACTTTGCTCTGCATTTGAGAGCAATTTGCCAGCGGGTGAATCATTGCAAATCCTGCAGCACTGGGACTTGCCTCCTTTTCCCATAGAATGAATCTGAATGAGAAAAAGCCCTACAGCTTGAGAGGGGGTGAAGGGAAACAAGCACAGCTTTCTGTACTCTGAAGTATAAAGCTTGCAGCTTTTATTAGGGCGACTCCAACAAGGAGGAGCGGTGATATAGGGAGACGAATGCTGTCTCACCTTACTGGGTTACTAGGGTAATGCATGAAACGCATTTGGAAGGTGAATGTGAGCTGCTATTGATGATGTGTTATTTTACTATCTGACAAACCCCCTTTTTAATGCAAGAGCTTGTAACAAGCACCGCTCACCTGAAGTGAGAAGCTGTTCCCTTCCAGAAGCCCACAGGCTCAAATGCACTGCCTAAAAAAGGGATTTCTGATGTGCTTCAGGCCGAGTAGATAAGCACTTCAATAGTTTGGGACTCAAAGAGCTGAATGACAGGATCAGGGAGACTTACTGGTCTCCCAGGTGGGGCTATACCACTTTGGACCACACATAAAATCACTGTATTTCAAGCCTGGCGTATTTCCTGCTTCTGGGAAAACGTCACAGGCTTCAGTCTGAGGTCACTTGGAGCATTTAAATAGCATAAAGGCTGCAAAAACTTTTGCTGCACGAATTGTGCTGAGACCACATTTAAGAGATTTCTGTCCTTCCGGATCGGGGGAGAGATATCAGGCCAATGGGGTCTCCACATAGGACATTCACAGAAAGGACCCAACCCACATATTACCTATGATTCCCTAACCTGATATCTTCCTGAATCCCATCAGCCCTAGCCAGCGTGGCCAACAGTAAACCGCTTTGAGAGCATTATGCTAATCATACATTATAGAAATGGTATAAATAGGCAGTGCTCCAAAACATCTGCCGAGCACCGCGTTGGAGAAAACTGCATGGCATCTGCTTGGTGCCTGGAGCCCCCCAGGTAAGGCAGGGACTGGGGGAGAGGTGGGGCTTGTCCGTGTCTTAGCCTCAGCCCCAACGGTGGAGACCAGCTGACCAAGGAGGCCATTCCCGGCAGTGACTGGCTGTCATCCAGTGCTGGGCACGTGTGGGATCGTATTTCGTTCTCTGCGCTTGGGAATTGGTGGCTGGCTGTGGGGTCTGTCTCCAACGAGGTGCACTTTGCCTGAGTGGCATGGTATGCAGGACAACCCATTCACACATGCAAGCCGTCCCTTCATGCCACTGTCTTTGACCTGCATGTGTTCACCGAACTTGTGTACGGTACACGATATGAAATAAAAGAGCAAACCGCATGAAACTGTGTTCCAGACATGGCGGCTCCTTTCTGGCCATTGATTTCCCCATTCTTGTTCATTTTCTTTAAACATCTGGGCATGATGTCGTTTAATACAAGGACTTCTTTAGCTTCATTAACTGCAGGGAAGAAGTTTGGCACATTCAGTTTTATACGTGTGCATTTTTGCCCAGAGCAGGCCTATTTGTGTGTGTGTGTTTGTGTTTTAATTCTTGCTATTTTTGTAGACTGCTTTTGGGGTGGTGCTTTTGCAAAGAGAAAAAGGTAGCTTAAAATAAGTACGACTTCGCCCACCTTCATCTTCCCTCTCAGCCAAAGGCCTCTTCAACTTTTGCTCTCCTCAGAAATGTTTCTGGCACCGTTAGGACCTGCCTTTCTCCAAAGAAAGAAAACCTTGGCAAGCTCAGAGGCTTGGGAGGTGTGTGTACAGGCATGACTCTGCACTGCATCCCCCCAAGACCTCAGCTTGCAATCACCTTCTTCCCTCTCTTCCATTACCCGATGCATTTTATCATGATTTCCACCGACTGCAGGCACCACTGCCTGACCACTTCCCCTTTAGCACACACTTATAAACTTACAGGGCGAGAGGGGCGGGGGAAGTAAACATTGTATAACAAAGTGTTCTGCAGCTGTCAACAAGGGCTTTGGAAATAAAACATTTCCCTCTCAATTCACAATTGGCTGACATTCGGCGCATAATGAATATATCTCTTGGGGACCAGCAGCAAAAGATGTGTGGGAAAACTTTAATTAAAAGCCTGTCAGTACAATTTTACCTGGGTGACATCATCTGACTGAAATCTCGCTGTGGGCTTTGTTGTCTGTTGAATCACAGGTAGCAGGGTTGTTTTGCTGACAGCAAACAATTCAAAAAGTGCCTTAGAACATTGGGCGAGGGGTGGGGGAAAGGGTGAGCTGCCAGAATGCAAGCCATTTACTGTGGGTTAATTTTCTAATTAGCCGTTGCCAACAGAGCATGCTTCCCCTTTGCTCTTGAAAGAGCAGCATGACAACTGAGCTTGGGGAGTGGCTGTTGACTCCGGGACTGGCAAGGAGCTTTCCCGGATGGATAGACTTTCCTGATGCGAAGAGGCCACTCGGGCAGAACGTGGAAGCTCACCTGTGGCCAGCAGCTGCTCCCTTTCAGGTCCTGGATCACACCAAAGGTCCGCCTTGGTAACCTTCAAGCCCACACAGCAGGCATTCAGTCGCCAAAGGGAAGCCTACAAGCAACCACAACGCCCATCCATCTTCCCCAGCACTTCTGCACATACTGCCTGGTTCTGGAGGTGCCACAAAGCCATGAGGACTAGTAACCATGGCTAGTTTTGTTGTTCTCCATGAATTTGTCCAAACCCCTGTGGAAGCTATCCCACTTGGTGGACATCACTTCATTTTATGATAGAAAATTTCATAGTTAAACTATTTATTTTATTTAAAACTTTTTAGACCATTCCTTACTGTAGTCTTGGGAAGGTTGAACAATAAAACGTAAATAAAATAAAATAATAAAATAAAACACAGCATCCTAATCAAATTCTTAACCAATGAACAATAAAACCCATATTAAAAACAGACCTTAAAACATTGAAAAAATTAAAAGGTTGTAGCCTGGTGCCAAAAAGGATAAAGTGATGGTGCCAGGCAAGCCTCTCTGGGGAGCGGATTCCACAATTGAGGTGCCACCGCTGAGAAGGCCCTTCTCAGGGCAGTCACCCTCCTAATCTCCTTCAAGGAGGGCTCCTGGAGAAGGGCCTCTGCCCCAGTTCTTAAGGGGTGGACCGGCACATATGGAAGGAGATGCTCCTTCAGGTAGCCAGGTAACCACTATATGTTCATACCAGCTGGTCCCTGCTAACAACCTGACAGTTGTGTTCTGAACCAATGAAACTATGCACAATGTGAAAAAAAGAATCCCTCATTTATCTTTCTTGAATCTTCTACCAAACAGCTTTGTGGGAAAACTGGGTTCTAATAAGATAAGAGAGGAAGAAAAACATCTCCTTCTCCACTTTCTCCACCACCAAGCACAATTTTGTACTCTTCCAACATGACTCTCCTTACTCCTTTCTTTCTACATGAAAGATAGACAGAAGCCGTAACCTGCCCCGATAGGAATTGTTCCAGTGCTTTGATCTCTTTAGTTGTTGGTTTCTCCATTTTTTCCCAGCTCCAAAGTATCCCTTTTTGATGCAGTGACCAGAATTGTGCACAGAATTCCAAGTCTGGATGCACCATAGAACTGTAAAAGGGGAATTGGTAGGCTTTTAAAAAAAAATCTTTCCAATTTGTGTCTAACATAGAATTATCGGTTTTCCCAGTAGTTGCGCTCTGGGTCAACATTTTCCTTGAGGTGCCCATATAACTTGAGGAACTGTGGCTGGGTTATCTCCAGCTAGGAATTGCCACTACCGCCATATTGGCCTAAATGGATGGAAAGTCCTCCAAGGCACCAAGGCAGCTTGGGCTTTTAAGGACAATCCTGGGTCAACAAGTGTCCCCAAGCAAGAGACCTGAACTTCGAGGGCACCGGTGGGAAGCTTTGGGAGGGGGAAAGCTGTTCCAGTCCCTCAATCATGACCTGCTCTTTTGAGCAGAAGGACAATATGCTCTCGGAGGTTTTATTTTCAATACTTTTCCTAACTGGGACTAAAATGGAGTTCGCCTTTTTCTACAGCAGTGGCTCACTGGTTCAGTGTTTTCATTGAAATGTCCACCATAACCCCAAGAACTCTTCCTTGCAACTGCTTCTTTGCTTCCCTGCCAGGTCTAAAGTTTGTTACTGGTGTACAAAGTCTTAAACTACTACCACCAGGTACTTAAAAACCATTAGATGCAGCTTCTGCTAACACAGACTTTTAAGAGCCAAGCACTCAAAGAGCTGGGCTTGGGTGGACAAATCTGTCATTTTTGTTTTATCTCACATTCAGTTTGTTTGTTTGTTTGTTTGTTTGTTTGTTTTTTAAATCTCAACTTCTTTCTGCCCTCTAATGAAAAAAAAATCTGCAAGTTTTGCTTAAAAAACACAAGATAAACCAAAGAAAGTCATCATCCATCATCAGTCTCAGTTGATTGAAATTGAAACGTGAAAGACTGAAGAGCAGAGGAGGAGAAATTACTTGGTCGGTGAGGCGAAGTCAAAGGTCCACCTTCGTGGGAGTTCTATCAGACTTGGCCAATTCAAAGTTTTCTTGGCGGCTGCTAATTTCACCCTTATTTCCTTTTGCCGGAAGACTTTAATGTCTGAGGTCCACATGACCTCTCTAAGCTGGATTCCAGCTTCAGATCCTAGACTTAAACCCAGGAAGAAGAGTCCCTTCAAGATTACCTTGGACATAGGCACATGGGGGTTTTGGAGCGGTTGCCGTAGAAGAAGGTGGATAAGAAGGATGTTTTAATTTATTTTAATTTATTGTTGTAAGCTGCCCCGAGGCTTTGGCGAATGGGGCGGCATAACAATGTTTTAATAAATAAATAAAATAAATAAATAACCCATGGGAACACTAGGCACAGCAGCACTGCTTGCCTGCATTTCGTTTGAAAAGCATGGTGGTTCAGCACAATGCTCCACATTAGTCCAGGTCTGATTTCTGTTCTAGGCTCACCAGTTCTGCAGCAGGTAGGTAATTTCTCTGCCCTTATTACAAAGGAAGAACCCACTCACTCGAGGCCACCTCGCCTCTCTGATCATGGCTCTTGTTGCCTGGGGCTGGTGGCAGTTGGAGGATGCCAGATGCTGCTTCTTCTCTAGGCTGTCACCTTCTTGGACAAGTGACCAACCTCCACCTTCAGTTATTTTCTTTCCAAAGTGGCACGTATTCCATGACCAGGGCACTAGGTAGATTGATGGTTTACAAGTTGCCAGCTTAGTTTTGCTTAGGGTAGCCACTTATGAATTGGCAAAAGACAAAGACAAGAGATGACACTGATTTTCATCAAATACACACACGCAAATATATACGTAAGTTATACTTACAATAACATTAATATAATTACAGTAGTGAAGAAGACTTGTCAGTAGGTGACCTTGATGTCTATCTTATTAATTGGCTGTTCTGGTGTTATCTATTGATGCTCAACTGTTCTTTATCTATGAACTGGAATTGGGCAAGCTAGCTCTTCAGATGGACAACCGGTCCTTGTGAAAAGGAACATACACGGCCACTTTAGTTTTGTTCAGTGGGTCACAATTGGCACTGGATTTGGCCTAAAGTGAAGGGGATGATTCAAATATTCACAGCAGAGTTTTGAAGAGCTAGGATTGCTTTCCATGTGATGGTGCACCTCAACTGAATGACTGAAGAATGTGCAAGATGGGCAAACTCCAGAAGGACACTGGGCCTATGCTTTCTCATGGCATCTGTATACTATGTTGATGCAACCCGCAGCAACCCAAAGGGGTTAACATTTTTTAAAAAGTTACCCTCATTTCCAGTCTTCATAGGGAGGTTCCAGTCCGCACGTGACCTCCTTTGGTTCTAATGGCACATAAGCCAGGGGGTCCTTCATTTCATGGCTTCCAGAGATCCTTCATTTAGAACTCTGTATGCAGACAGCAGACGGAACAGCTTGGGGCCCACCAAAGCAATCACCTTCCATAAATGGTGGTTTACCTGAGCAGAATGGAGCTTCCTCTTGGGGAGATATAGATAAGTTGGCATAAACTGCATGGCAGGCCACGGTGCGCTGACGGTGGGCAGCAATAAGTGAAGCACAAACTGAGCTTGCCTAAGCAGGACAGTGGAGAACTTCTTGGGAAAAACAGGTAAGAGCTCTGCAGACCACCAGCGCCGAAGTAGGCGATGGACTGAACTGTGGCTTATAAGAAAGAAAGGCTCAAGGAGTGTTTCAGGCCCCTGAAATATGAAACATCTGGGCAAGATCTTAAAACTCTATGGAATGATAGAACACACAAACATAAGGACCCTTGCAATAGAAGGTAAAGGATTTGCTAGAACTGAAGGGCGTTGTTGACCCAAAGAGCTGAGTGGTTGATTTGTTGCATCTCAGTCCTCCACAACCTGGTGCTCCCCAGATGTTTTTGACTCCCGTTCCTGTTGGCCCCATGGGCAATTGTCAGGAATGCTGAATTCTGGAGTCTGGAACGTTTGGAAGGCAGCAGGCAGGGGAAGGTTGTTGTATCCCAAAAAGTTGGTAAGGCTAAGAGACAGTAACCAGCCCAAGTTTATCCTGATCGGGAGGGCAGACGGTAACTATTAACATCCTACTATATCATTGGGATTTGGAGAAAATCAAGTACAGACAGATGCCAACAGCATTCTCTTGAAACGACACAAAGCTGACTTGTAGCAACACCGGATTTCAGTGTTCAGCTGCACCATTCATTACTCTAACCACCTCTTAATTGCTACAACAACCACTTTTCTTACTCATTCTCTTCTTTATCTGTTTGCTGAGATTACATGACCAAATCCTGAAATCCATCTTTTCCCCTGCTGGTTGTGCAACATTAAACTTGATCTATGGCATACAGTATTCCTCGTGGCTTTCTTGGGCTCTGTTTCCATGAATCAGCTGAGGAATCCATCGACTCTGGAATTTCCTAACAGGAGAAGCAGAAGTTTTCTTACAGTGCTGGCTTCCTGTAAGAATGGAGCATTGCAAACAGAGGCTTTTATTTGCTCTTCATCTCCTTTTCTTGAAGTTTGGAAACGTTCTCCATGTTTACCTCTTGCTAGGCGACAGGCTGGAATTCTGAAGGAAAATAAACTCCACAGTTAAATGCTAGTACTTCAGAAGAGCAAAGGCATAGAAAATGGAAAACAGGATTAGGTGACTTGTCCAAATGAAGCAACGTTGGTGGGTAAGACAGGAGTTACTTTAAATCCATTTCTAGCACCCATGTTTTGTTTGTTTAGTTGCAAAGTCATGCATGACCCCATGAACAACATTCCTCCAGGCTCTCCTGTCCTCCACCATCCCTTGGAGTCCCCCCAAGCCCACACCCACTGCCCCAGTGACTCCATCCAGCCTCTTCATCCTCTCCCGCCCCCTTCTTCCTTTGCCATCAATCGTCCCCAGCATCAGGATCTTCTCCAGGGAGTAGATCCTTCTCATTAGGTGGCCAAAGTAGTCAGGGTTGATCTCCTCTAAGACTGACTGGTTTGCTCTCTTTGCATCTAACATCTATGCCTGCTTTTATTTACATATTTTTACTCTAGAGGAGGTGAAAACTTTTGGATCAGGGCCCTGACATGGGTGTAAGGAGAGGGCTTTAAGAGTGGGACAGGAAGCCTACTCTAGAGTAAATATGAAATTAAACTATGCCACAGCTGACAGATTTAGAGTATCTGCTTTGGTCCTGGATTCAGAAAAGATGGAATCTCTATCGTGACAGAATGGGCACAGGGAAGGGCAACATGCTTTCCACGCCAAAGGTCTGTGCCCATGCACCTCCAGGTAGTGATGAGAAAGAGCCTGCCTGGAACCTTAGACATTTGCTGCTACTCAGTAACTGGGTTCAGACAGCACAACAACCCACATGAAAAGGTGTATGAATTGACTGCAGTTATTGTTGAACCATAGGTTGTTGTTGAAATGTGGGGTAGAAACAACCCAGGGATGCCACTCCTACAGTGAATTAAGTGCAAGCCTGTTTCACTCCCATTTCACGGAGCCACGATAACATACCATGGTGGCTATCACACGGTTCATGACCCAACAGCAAACCATGATTTCTCTTCATGGCTTGTTCATGGTTAACAAACCATGGCTTTAATTAGCACGGCTGAGTTCATACAATATAAATCCCCATGTTTCAACAAGAACCCTGCCACAGCAGAGGTTTGGACTCGATGGCCTCCACGATCTCTTTCAACTCTACTATTCTATGATTCTATGAACCCATATTCAATTGTTCAGTTCTCATGTTGTCCGAATCCAGTCAGTGCAGAACATTCTGACAGACCAATGGCTTGACTTCACACGGATCAAAGACAGCTTCTTCTCTGGAAGAAAAAATTTCATAATTGCAACTTCTGAAGTTCCACTACAGCCATTGCTCTTTTCTTCATCCTGCATAGGAGCTGAATTTTTCAGCTGCACCCCTTTGAGCCTTAACAACCCAGCACTATCAGAAGGATCAGTGCTTCTCTTCTGGATGGTTGTTTCTGTGACAAAAGGAATAAAACACCTATAGCAGAAGTTCTCCTTGGAATCCAGATGCTGACATTCCCAAGAAATGGAATCTTGCAGTGCAGTTGATATTCTCAGATTTACTGCATTTCTGCAGAATACACAGACCCCTGTCCATTTTTCACCGCTGAGCTGTGTTGCTGAAGGCTGGACACCCTTGCATGTGTAGATAATCACCCAATAAATTTCTGAATTGCAATAACTTATCATACTGGTATTTGGTTTCTTGATTGATCACATATATTCACCATGGCAAGCTGTTCATCACCTTCTGATAGCTTTGCCCCAGAGAAAGATCTTTAGGGGAACATATCTGAGTTCACATTTCTATGCCTACAACTTCTGTGGTTTTTGAAGAGAGCTGTTTCTGCTGCACTTTTGATGTATTAAGTCAAGTGACGAAACGGCATTTGCAGAGCAGAAGAGAGAAAGAGCTGCAGAAGTAAGTCAGGTCAACAATCATGATATTCATCATAAATGTGTGGATATGTGTGCATTTCAATGTTAAAGACACTCTGGCCTGAAATCCAAGCGAAGTTTTGCCAAATCTTTGTCAGGACTGAAAAGAGCTGCTACTTCAGCATGTTCTCCCTCCCTCCTTCCTTCTTGTTCCAAGGAACTTTGTAAAAGGCCTTGGAAATTGTCCCATTCTTAGGATAAGCCACATTTGGTGGAAGTTGGAATACAGTGGTACCTTGGCTCACGAACTTAATCCATTCCTGGACTCTGGTCGTGACCCAATTTGGTCATAAGCCAAGTCAAATTTCCCCATAAGGTTCAGTGTAAATATTTATTTATTTATTTATTTATTTATTAAAACATTTCTATGCCGCCCCTTGCCAAAGCCTCAGGGCGGCTCACAGCACAGAATAAAATACAATAAAATACAAAAATAACAATATAAAACCAACAATATAAAATAAATAACAATAGAAAAGAAGTCGCCCTGGCCATAAATAAGGTTAATCCATCCTGCAAATATTTTTTAATCACAAAAATTTGAAACAAAATCATACAGAACAACAAAGTAACAAAGTCCAGTACAGGAAAGAACACTAACCTAGGTGTAGAGGAGGTTATTGTTTGGAGGGAGAGTCCTAACCATAATTGTGTGATAGTGATCATGCTGGGAGGGGGGACGGGTGTGATTGTACTTGAGGTGGGGGAAGATGGGTGCAATCGTGGTCGTCACCCAATGCGGAGTTCACAAACTGAGGCAATTTTGCTCTGAAATTTCTGTTTGCGACCTGATTTGCTTATGAACTGAGACGTCCATGAGCTGAGGTACCACTGCAATTGAAGAGGAAGAGGACCAGGTGGTGGAGATGGCAGCAGTGCTGTTCAGATGTTCAAAGATATGTGAGGGAATAAACCGGGGAGCTGCAGTTCACATAAGCAGCTCCCCCCAGCCCTGTTCCTAATGTGCACGTTCCCTCAGGTTCCGTTCCCAATCTCCTTGCGCCTTCCTTGAGTGAAATGGCCTTCCTCATGCGTTCAGCGGAACAGCCTTCTGATTGGCAAGGCTTGGTTTTAGCTAATGTTAGTCCTACTCAAAATAGACCCACTGAAATAAATGGGACTTAACTTAAACTACCATTGGATACAACCACAAATCCCAAACTTGAGGAGGACTTTTCATCCATGCAACCAAAGATTTCCTGTTCTCAGACCTTCCCCTTCAACATGGGGTGGACAAGAGTGGACTTGTGCCAGACTACCTTCCAACACACACACACACACTTTGTTGACACACACACTTTCTTTGAATCCTAGAATCCAGTGAGGACTTATCCAGGATGTGATCCTTGATCAGCTGGGCTGCCTCGAACAGGAACACCTAGAGGGGAAAGTGGCCACCAAACAAGGCAGGGGCAGAGGAGAGGAAGTGGAGAGGAATGAGTCGCTGTCAGCAGTTCCAACAGTCATGAAAAATAAGCAGGATCAAGGATATTCTCCACAAAACAAGCACTCAGCAAACCAAGGGACAGCAAACAAAAATACTATTAGTAGGTCAAAATCAAACCCAGAAAACATCCATTTCTGCTCATACTGGTTCCTTTAGGCGATAGTGTTGCTTCCCTATTTAACTTAATGTAGATAATAATTTAGAAAAGAAATAAGATGAATGAGGAACAGGCCAAGAAAATATAAAAACGTGGGAGAGATGGAGCAGAGATCATGTTTATTCCCCCTGCCATGATACCAGAAGGTGAGATCACTCATTGGCACGTTCAGGAGAGGACTTAAGGCTGCAGTTGAGACCTCATTCAGAAGAACAAACAGGAAGACCCTCAAAGGCAGCCGGGTTGATGTGCCACATTTTTTTGGTGGGAGGAATGAAGTAATACAGATTACCAGTAAAAGAGGGGTAAGGCTATTAAATTCAAGCTCTAGAATGCATGTATCCATATAACTATACAGTCTATGCCAAGTTGGTCCAACTTTTCATACCTCGAGATCCACATGAGGACTTCAGCGCAGAACCTGGGGACTTCACATTGAATTATATTTCCATTTTGTAAATTAAAGTGTTTGCAATATATTTATCTAATTTAATATACACAATTAGCATATTTAATTAGCCATTAAACAAGGGAGAAAACCAATAAAAGGCCTCTGAGTTGGTAGCTCCTTCTCCAACCATGGACCAAGCATAATGACCTCTGCTCTGGGGTGGCCCACCCCTGTCTTCCCTGATCCTCCCTCCCAGAAACCCTCCCATGGGCTCCCCCTTGGCCCCTCCTTCCTTCTTGGAATTGTACTTGAGTGGACGAACCCTTCCCAGCATGCTCTGCGTGCTTCTGCTGATGAGAGAAAAGGCATAAAGCTCCTGAGCAGCTATAGGCTCACCAGGTGGAGTGAAACAGGACACGTACCTGAGTCTCAGGAAGAGAGTGGGATGGGATGGGGCCTCAAGAGCGCTCGGCTCCATCCTGCCGATGCCATGCTGGGATCTGGGCTGGGGGGCTGGGGGGCCTCCAAGCAGCAAGGGGGCATAGAACAGGCCATGTGTTGCATCACTCTGATCTATAGAATCTATCCGTATCATATATATACAATATCACTGGTGCTCCATGAGTAGGTTATTTGGCGGTTGGGCAGAGGTTGGGTAATAGAAGTCCTTTTGCAGTGCAGACCAGTGGCCACTTATGAATCATCCAAAAGAAAAGAGTTGACTGGTAATGAAAGAACCATCAAGTTGACATGGTGGACCAGCCAGAACTATCTTACAAGATTGGTTACTGCTATGAGGATAAAATGGATTTGTAAGCCACCTTGGGTGCCTTCCGGAAAAAGTAGGCTATAAATATAATTAATAAATAACCATGATTAAAATAGCTTTAGGTCTGGGAAGAGACAATATTTCTCCATCCCGTATATTATTCACCTACAGAACTCCTTGGGCCCATGCCTGGATGGGAGACCAGTCTGGAATCCTACATGGGCTGCCTCCAGGGCCATCCCAGAAGAAAGGTGGGGTGAAAACATAATGAATAAATATGGTGCCATGTCACTAGCCAGTGGTTACACTCATGAAAGAGGGATATTCAACAGCCGTTCGCCTTGACACATAAATAGCTGTTTACCTCTGAACACTGGATGATGTGGACAAACAGATTGCCGGACATGAGGCCCCAGTGCAAAATGCAGGAGCTCTTGCAGACAGAAGATTCCCCACAGCTTCTCCTCTGCATCTGTTACCGCCAGGATGTCTATTTAAAATGCACATATTCATTCTAGTCCTCCACCGCTCTACCTACCACTTGCAGGAGAGCAGAGAGAGTGAAAATGGCTCTCTTTAATTCTGCCCACAGTTATCTTTTTATTTATTTATTTTAAGAAAAGGCATAAACAACGTATTGAATGTGCAACATATGGGCTGTCAAAGAGGGTCGCATGCATCAAAAGCTTTTACACAACTATTACTCTGAGATGTGCTGGAAATGGGGGGGTGGGCGTTACCATGGCAACTGTCACAGCAAATTCGATTTTCCTCTCCACTGCAGAACACTTAAAATCAAGCATTTTCTTGTGATCATTAATGCCACTTCGTTCCCTTCAAGTTACAATAAGCTGGCCGTACGCTTTCAGCCATGGGTTGGCCCACCAGCTCAACTTGCGCTCTCTCTCTAGCAAGATTGCCCACCACAGTGTCCTGTAGAGAAGAGATTCGGACCACGCAGCAGCTCCGACTGAGGGTACAGCATCTGTCCTCGTGAGCGGACAATGACCCCGCTACTCACTGGCTGCTTTGCACCTTTTCGTTACCGGCTCAGAAATGCCTTTTGGGTAAGAAAGGAATGCTCCTCAAACAGTCTTGGAAAGCTTTGTGAGATGCGCTTCTCTTGTAGCCATTATGTATTTTATATTTGGTCTGCGCTCTTATTCTATATTAAGAAAAATACTGTAATTTAAGCAAGGTTAAAACTGCTTAACCCTGACTCTGGGAACGAGTGATGGCAAAAGGAGAAGGACAAGGCAGAGGATGAGGTGGCTGGATGGGGTCACTGGGGCGGTGGGCGAGGGTTTGGGTGGGCTCCGAGGATGGTGGAGGACAGGAGGGCCTGGAGGAAAGTTGTCCATGGGGTCATGATGGGTCAGGCATGACTTTGTGATGGGGGGAAAAAAAAAACCAAACAAAAAAACTGCTTAAGATTTCAAAGTAAAAAAATAATAAAAAACCCCCAAAACAACAACAACAACAACCCTGATCTCATAGTCCCGCATCTAAAAATTAACGTAACCTATGCCAGAAATCAAGCCTGCATTCTTGGTGGAGCATTATTTTGGGGGAAGACTTGGGATACATTAACTGCTGACCCATGACCCCAAGAAATAAAGAAATCCTGTTTCATAAAAACCCACTGGATTGGGATCCCCCGTTCATCCACCAATCCATAATGCAATGATGGGCATTTTTCTAGCTCATTGTAAGAATGAAATTCAAAACTGCAGCAGAGGTGCATGAAGGCTCTTCTCCACTATCACTTTTTACAGTGGCAGAGGGGAAAGAGAAGACCTGAAAAAAGCTCTTTGTCTCCTCGGGGCATTGAAAAGAACAAAGGAATCATGGGTGGAGTCTTTTGTAGAGCAGCCACTGAAGAACCTCCAAAAAAGAGGACTTACCTCATCAAAAAATGGGGCCAAGAGGACATAGTGGCAGAACATTTGAATATGCTAATGCATGTGCATAGATGCAATTTTTAAAGTAATTATTCTAATTTAAATGGAAATGCAGTACATTTCACCCAAGTGGCTGGTGTTTCTTTCTTACCAGGTGCTGCTGGCAGGAAGCTTCAAGGACCTGCTTTTCCTCTGATGGTTCTTTCTCTTTAAACTGAGCTATCCTTCCAATAGGGGAAGTCTTCAGAGCAGAGGACTGCCCCTGCCATCCCTTCAAATAGAGGAATGTCCTCTGTAAAGGAAGGGCCACGTCCTCCTAAAATTACCCAGTCGATTGCAGGCTGCGAACCCACCTACTTGTCTGGAATCATAAGTTTCGCTCAAAGGGTAACTGCCTCCCAGAATCCACCACTTCACATTCTACATGTACAGTGATACTTCAGCTCACGAACGCCTCAGTTCATGACCAAATCAGGTCACGAACAGAAATTTCAGGAAAATTTTTCCTCCGGTTGCAAACTTCCCATTGGGTGACAATCGCAATTGCGCCCATCTTCCCTGCACGGATGCAATTGCGGTCACACTTGGGGGTGAGGGGAGATGGCTGTGATCGTGCTTGGGGGGGGGGAGATGGCCACGATCATGCTCGGGGGGGGCAAATGGCCATGACCGCGCCCGTCTCCCCCCCCTCGAGTGCTCCCACAATCACGCCTGTCTTCCCTGTGATTAAAAAAAATAGTTACAGAATGGATTAACCTTATTTACATTGAACCCCATGGGGAAATTTGACTTGGCTCACAACCAATTTGGGTCACGACCAGAGCCCTGGAATGGATTAAGTTCATGAGCCAAGGCACCACTGTACTTCTACTGCAGAGGTGAGCAACTTGGGATCCTAAGGGCACACGTGCGTCCCCCCATCCCAAGCAATTTCAAAATCCCTCTGCAAGTAATCCATCTGGACCAGATGAAAGAAGAATCTTGTTTATTTTACTATTTATCTATTTAGAACATTGTTATCCCATCCTACACAACTAATTGTCTCAGGATGGCTTACAGTAAAATATAAATAAACAATAAATATAAACAATCTTTTTTTAATAAATTTTTTATTAAGATTTTTAAACTAACACTAAAGACTTCAATCATCAAATACATCAGACGTACTGGGTCAGCCCCCTACTCATATTTTTTTAACATTCTATAGTCATATTCAAATCCATTTATAATAACTTAAAAACATATTTAAATCTAAGCCAAGTCCCGTTTCTCTAGCCAATAATAAAAAAAGTCCCAAGTTTGATAGAGGTCAGTATCTTCTTTCTCCTTCAGGATAAAGTCAATCTATCCATTTCTGCACAGTCCAGAATCTTTTTAATATAAACAAACTACAACTAAATGAAAAGATAAAATGCAACTAAGGATATTGATATTAATAAAACCAGATTAAAATTATTTAAGCTTTAAAATGCTGGGTTAATAAAAAGGGTGAATAAAAATAAAAAGAATCTACCACACAAGCCAGAAGACTGCCAAGTTGGAAAGGGAACTAGTGAAAGAGGTGAGAGAAAGAGAGAGAAACCGCCACCCTCACCATCGCATGGCCTCTGATAGATTAACCTGGAGGGACTACAGCCTTCATCCCAAAAAGGCTTCCAACCCTTGTTTTACAGGAATGATCTGGGCTACACCAGGGTTGTTGAAAACTAGCTCAGGGGCACAGTTAGTATCAGAGAAGTTCTCGTAGGCCACATTCCAGTTTTGGGCATGGCTGAATGCAAAGAGATGGGGCCAAAGACAGAAAGGCCATGCTAAAATACCCCAAATACCAGTGTATATTAGTTTAAAGTTCTTAATGACATCTCAGGATAGGTAGTCGGAGGGAAAAAGTAGGAACCACCTGGTAACATGGGGAAGGGGGCCATCAAGTCTGGCACCACAACACTGCTCTACAGAGACTCTCCAGGCCTCCACACCCAGACCTCTACCCAGCTCTGCCTGGAGACATTGGACGGTGAACCTGGAGTCTTCATCCTCCAAGCCATTTGCTGAGCCCCTGGGCTGTAATTCACAGTGAATTGCAGTTCTTTTGCAACCTTGCCTCTCCAGGCAACTTTTCAAAAATATTTGTGGATTTCTCAAATGTGGGGAGTCAGACTTCAGTTGAAGCTGAAACACAACACCTCCCCTGTTGTTTTGTGCCAAAGTTGTCTCCGACTTACAGCAACCCTATGAATGAGCGCTCTCCCAAATGTCCTATTCATGACAGCTCAGCTCAGCTCTCGATCGCCTCTGTATTGAGGTGTAAATGACTCCAACATGGCAAACCTTTTCATTTATTAATAGAAAATCCACAATGATGATAATTTATACATACATCTTTTTTTAAAGCATTACTTATTTTGGTCAACTGGACCCCAGCATTAGATTAGTAAGGTACTGGATATGTTTTTATAGAGAGGTTCCAAACACGTTTGGTAATTCCATCTAATTTTATTTTTCCTTTATGTGGCAATTCTTGACTATTTACAAGAAACAGGTTTACAAAGTCCTGCGCAGATTTTTATCCAGAAATCTGGACAAAAGCTATCTATCCAGGACCTTCTTTACAAAATGAACTGCATTTCTAATATAGGTAATTTACATGATTGCTATAATTTGTAACGATTACTCATGCCTGTAAATTAGTAAGAAACTTTGAAAATAACACCTGCGAGAGCTTTTTCTTCACCCAGCTTGTTTAACCTTTTTTTCTCCTCAGTGTCAGAGTGGAATTTATGATGTTGAAAGACTTGGAGCACCTGGTCTGTGATTTTATCAA
The DNA here is from genome assembly GCF_004798865.1 of Varanus komodoensis. Lineage (NCBI taxonomy): Eukaryota > Metazoa > Chordata > Lepidosauria > Squamata > Varanidae > Varanus > Varanus komodoensis. Next base: position 4,279,689 of record NW_025335942.1, on the reverse strand, counting down.
GTGCATAAGCAACACCCTGGAGGCATTTGGTGCAAACAGTTACAACAAGAACTGCCATTCATTAAAGCAGGGTGGCTGGGTTTTGTTTTTTGCGAGGGTTTTTGGTCTCCTAGGCAGAGTTCATTTCAAAAGGCACTTCATTCCAAACTGAGAGTCGCTTTTGACAAAATCAGTTCTTAAGGTGTTAGAGAAACTGTTTGTTAAACAGTTTAATTTCTTTCCTGGATCTGCAGATATCCAACACATGTGGGTTGCTCATTATTTAAGCAGCTCAGTCATCCTGTGGATCAATTTAAGCGTCGGTGGCACAAGTAGTGGCAAGTACACAGCAGCTGCTGTTGCCCTCAGGTCTTGGGAATCCAAGAGCTGTGAATGCTGACACACTGGGGAAGGGAAGGGAAGGGAAGGGAAGGGAAGGGAAGGGAAGGGAAGGGAAGGGAAGGGAAGGGAAGGGAAGGGAAGTTCTTCCCATGCCTCCAGCTTCATAGAACATGCAGTAATAGTGTTGGGAAGGGGCCAAGAAGGCCATTGGGTCCAACCAAGTTGATCCATCCCACTCAGAGGGCTGTCCATGTTCTTTTTGGATGCCTCCCGTGTGGGAGAGCCCCCCACCTCTCCAGGCAGCTGGTCCCACTGTCCTATTGCTCTGACAGTGTGGAAGCATTTCCTGGTGTCCAGCCTGAAACTGGTTGTCATAACTTGAATTGATTATTCCGTGTCCTACACTCCTGACTTCAGCAAGAAGAGATCTTGACCTTTCTCTTTGTGACAGCCTTTGAGGTACTTCTAGAGAGAGATCATGTAAACAATTTCAGATTGTGAGCCATCCCAAGATGCCATGCATAAGGAATGGCATATAAAAGTTACAAATAAATAAATAAACCCTCAGTCTTCTCTTCTCAAGGCTGAGCATGCCCACTTCTCTGTGTCTCTCCTCCTAGGGCAGTGTTTCTAAACCCTGGATCATTTTTGTTGCCCTCTACTAGACCCATTCCAATTTTTCTGTATCTCTCTTAAATCTTGGTGCCCAGAACTGGACACTGTACTCCAGGTGAGGTCTGACTAATGAGGAGTACAAGGGAACTACTCCTTCTGGTGATCTGGAAGAACTACTCTGAAAGCACTAATCTCTGCAATTCATGTAAGGCCCAACAGGAGGCATGCAAAGGCTTGTCCACACATGGTTGCTCCAAACATCAGGAGATAATTCTCCATGCATGAATGGCAACCACAGGCCTCAGGCCAGCCTTCCATAGCCTCTCCTGTGGGGTATCTTTCAGCTCAGGCACTCTACCATCCATCAGCAGGTATGGCGAAATGAATTGATCCTCAGGCATGTGTGAACCAGCCTTGGAAGACTGGAGACTAGAACGTTGTCCAGCAGGGGGCGATCTGTGGACCTCCAAATGTGGTTGGACTTCAACTTCCATTAGCCGACATGTCTCATAGTGAGGTATGATGGGATGGCCATCTCGCAACATCTGGAGGGTCAGAGGGTACCCCAGCTCTAGCCTCTTTCTAGAATTGCCACCTGCTCATAGGCTGTAGAACTGAAACAAATATTTGCTCATGTGCAACATTTGGCAGAATTTCGTATTTTTCTGTTCACAGTCAGAATGGAGACTTTCAAATGTGAAAACTGAGCTGTTCCAGCAGGTATCCCATATGAAATCTCATAAGCTGAGACTTATTTCAGATATCATATATGGCTGCATGTCGGTTCTAAAATATAATCACAGAGCACAATTATTATGTGTCATCCACGCAATGGCATAAAAAATCAAACAACAAAGCTATTCTCTGAGCTGTCAAATATTAATTTATTGTAGGAGGAGGAGAAGAGAAGAGAAGAGAAGAGAAGAGAAGAGAAGAGAAGAGAAGAGGGCCATTGAATCCAGCCCTTTGCTCTGTTTCCACATGTGGTCACCCATCCTGCTGCAGGCCCACATTTCTCCTGCTTCGCAAAGGTGACTTGACATGCTAGCTCAATGGATAGCTGTGCAGGCAGGCATTCCAACATCTGGAAGGGTTCATGATCTGTGCTCAGCACGTCTAACCTCCTCCCTCCACCTCAAGGCCGTCACCATCGAAATGCCCAGAATGGTTGTTGCTCACATGGAGGCACAATGCTATGCCAGTGACAGAATGGATTGTCCTGCTCCAGGAAACACAGAGAGGTCCAGAAGCATCCAGAGACTCCATGGCTTGAATGGGGAAACTCATGGCTCTGGAAGCTGGAATTAAGCCCAGTGAGCTCCTGGGGATGATGGATGCACGTCTCCCAACATCTTTAAGCCACAGAAGGGCATGCCAGTGAATTGTACTAGCACTTGTGAATGGCAGGGATATGAAGCACATTGATTGGCCAAGCCTAGAAATTGATGGCACCCTCCCAAAGAACCCCCTCCCCAAGAAAGGTATCACCAAAACAGAGCACACCGATTTGCATAAAATGTGAATACCCGAATTTGTATGTATAGAGGAACGTTATAACGTAAGCAAGGCATGTCGTGAGTGGAGCCAGCTGGAGCCAGGGGTCAGCCTAGTAGGCCCTTCTGACTCATTCTTTCTATGTTTCCATTTCTATGTTTCTATTATTACGTATTAATGACAATAACTTTATTATCATCATCATTGGGTTACTGAAGGATTGTTTAATTGGCTGGTGCTGCTAACTTCATTTATTACTATGCTCTCAATGGTGTTTTTAATTTATTTAACTTGTTCGAATTAAAGAGTCTATTTTTAGTTCTTCACCACTTTGAGTGCCATTTTTTCCTGCCGGATTGGAGCAATTGTAAGTAAATGAATAACACAACAATACAGTGCATCACACCACACTCTGGAAGAACATGTCCAGGTGACCCTTGCACTCAGTTGGCTATCCAGGTGTGCTGTGGATGGGAATGGGCAGTCTTCAAGTTGTCTGGTCACCCTTCAAATGGAGGACTGTCCTTTTCAAAGGAGGCCACACAGCCACCTTCTGGTTCAACAAGCCCTGGATTCTCTATCTGATGCATTCTCGGGCCTTGGGGAGAATGACCTTCACCTTGGGGCCAGCAGGGGGGTGTCAGCTCTGGTACCCCACATGGATCTGTGTTAGGACCGATGCTTTGCTATGTATCCTAAGATGTTCGGGTGTTTGGAGTGAGCAGAGATGCAGCCAAGTTTGCTGATGACCCCGAATTATTTAGGATGGTTAACCTGAAACAAAAAGGATTGTGAGGAACTCTCAGAAGGACTTCTCCAAATGCGGAGAATGGGCATCAAAAGTGCAGATGTAGTTCAAGGTAAACAGAGTAAGTGCAAAGCAATGCAAACTGAGGCCAAAACACCCTGGCCTCAAACGTAATCGGGTGGGATCTGAGTTAGTGGTGACTGACCAAGAAAAAGAACTTGGGGTTGTCATAAAAATGTCAGCCTAGAGTGTGGCTGCCATGAAAAGGGCAAACTCCATGCTAGGCATGGGAATTGCAAATAAAACTGCCAAGATCTTACTCTTCTTGTACCACACTTGGAAAATTGCGTACGGTTCTGACTCCTGTCCCACAAAAAGGGACATTGGAAGGTTAGAAAAAGAGCCAAAGGGGCCACGGAAATGATGAAGGTGTTGGAGGAATTCTCCAGTGTGGAAAGGTCCAAACACTTAAGATGGCTCAGTCTAAGCAAGTGAAGGGTGAACGTTAATGAAGCATGGCAAAGAGAAAGTAAAGATGTCTTCTCCCTCTCTCATGAAAGTTCCCGTGGCGAACCCCGTGAAGGTTGGATAAAAGGAAGTAACTCCTCACACAGCACATACGTAAACTAAGGAATTCAGTCCCACGGGATGTGGTGATGACCAGCAATTTGGATGCCTTCAGTGGGGAACTGGATACACCAATGGAGGAGAAGGCAATTAGACTTCACGACATATGCAACCTCCGGGATCAAAAGCTGCACTGCATTATCAGGAAGGGGCTGTTGTCATGCCCTGCTGGGGGCAGCTGCTGGTCCAATCCAGCCTGGCTCTTCTTAAGCTCTTCTGTATCAGAATCAAAGCACCCAATCTGGCCTTGGTTATGGCCAGACCCACCATTGCCAAAACCCCAGCTTGGTCCTTGATAGTTTGGTTTCATTCTGGCCTGATTACGGGGGATTTATTTCCTAGTTCACTCCCCTGGCAAGTCCAAAGGTCATAATTCATCTCAATTTGCAATTGCAATGCATTTGCATATACAGATACGCCACCTTTGATTTTTTAATGATGGAAGAGGCTGTTTGATTGTGAGAGGACTCCTTATCTCATCTGATTTTCAATAACCTGCAGTGCTGAAACTTGTTTCAGGTAGCTGCAGAAACAAAAGAGAGAGTTTTATACTTTCGTTAAAATGCACAGCTACCCGCCCAGCTTCCCAAGTTTGAAAAAAGAGGAAAGCTTGTAGAAAAATGAATGCAGGCACCAATGCTATATATTTAAAGATAGATTCTTGGCAAAGCCTCGTTTACACTTCGGGTGCCCATATTGCATACGGTCATAAATCTGCTTTCGTTCGGAGCTGGCAGACACTTTGCTTGAGCTCCAGATTGTGTTTAAGTGTCTGCTTCTTTGCATCATTAAGCAATCATGATGATGATTGGACGGTGACAATTAGGCTTCCCACGTTGAGGAATTGCAGAGCCAGGACCCAGTGGCTGATGCCACATTACTTCAGCTGCGGATGAGGAGGAAGCCTAAACCTAAGTATACGTAGCTGCACTGGGGGGTACTCACACATGCACCTTCCCCTTTGAGCTTTCTCCACACATCTCCTCGGCTCTGGCTGCCATTTCCAGCCACGGACAAGCATTTCCAAGCAAAAAACCTGCGGAAGGCTGAAGCCCAAAATACACCTACCAAATGAAAGTCCCTTTGAATTTGACAGGACTCACTTTTTTGAGTTGGCACGTATAAGACTGCACTGCAAATTCTTTTTCGGGCAAGTAAGGGTGCTGGGAAGTGCTTAACCTTGCTGGATTATGCTTAAGAACAGTACAGGAGGAGTTGCCAACTTGGTGGCACAGCGCAGGCTTCCCATGTTCAGAGGAAGGTTTCTATTTCCTCAGTTCCTGTGGACATGGGACTCGTCTTTTCTTTTGTGTTCATGGCACTCTCAAAGTTCCATGTAAATTAAGGGTGTCCGTCTTCACCCCAAGCAACTCAACAAGAAGCATGGAAATGACTAGTCTGGCTGGACATCCTCACCAAATCCTTTGATGCTGCTCCGTACGCAATCCTCCTGGAGAGAAACCAGTCACAATGAAGCACTTTTTGATTTCAATGGGAGGATTTGAGAGCTCGATCTGCAATGGATGAGACTGAAAAAGAATGGGCAACAACCCTATGGACATGTCCCGGGAGAAAGCCCTACTGAACTCAGTGGGACTCACATCTGAGCAGAAGTCTATAAAAGATGGATCTGGGTCCTCTTTTACGGAGGACCATCCTCTTTCTGTCTCATTCATTGTAGTGAGAGCTCTCCGGCTCTCCCATTGAAATCAAAAAGGGCTTCATTGTCTGGCTCCTCTCAAGGATGATAGTTGCACAAAACAGCATCCAAGGTTCTGGTGAATAAGTCTGCACACAGCCATTTCTACATCAGGCTGATAGGACTTGTTTGCCATTTCCAAAGGACAGCTCCGGTCAGAAAACCCCATGCAGCTTGGGGTTTGAACCCCATACAAACAAAGAAAAGGAAAAAGAAAAGCTATGCATCCAGTGTTGAATCGACTCTGTCAGGTTGGCTGTCTGTTCCGAAGCTCCCTTCAGCCTCAGTTCTTGAATGAAACAATTCACTTTGCAAGGAAGGTTAAAAAAACACACACACACACACAGAGAGAAGCCATCCTCTCTCTCTGTGCGCGTACGCGTTCGTGCGCGTGCGTGCACACACACACACACACATGTTCATACCTGTGAGGGCAGGTGACTAATATGCATAAAATAAGAGAGATGAGTCTTGATCTCGATAAAGCAGCTCATTTTGCTTTCTTCCCATCTGTCCACCACATGAGTCTTCCCATATGAACAATCCAGCTTTGCAAACCCCCCGTAGGAATGACTTGCATATCGGGGAAGAACTGGGGTCATACATCACTTTGGTGCCTTGGCCAATTTTGAAACAACCGTGGCAGGGACACTTTTCTTAACGATTACTTCAAGCCAATGCCTGGCAAATAAGGGATAGAGTATTCTTTCCTGACTGGCATTGTTCATATTCCTCTATATTCTTCTCAGAGGTTCCTGTGGGCTAAATATCACCTGAATTTCAATTCAATATTTTGACGTATAACCAGCAATAGTTATCAGCAACTTTCTTTGAGATATTTTCTTCTCGGCTGGGGCTTGGAAGGAAAATGAACAGCATCAGCACCGCTCTCAATCATGTCGATTTTTTGTTGCGCATACACATTTATTTATTTGCTGGTCTCCTGGTAGCCCAAGAGTGCAGGGAGAAGATGTAGAAGGTGCACGTACACGCAATTGGCTTAAACTTGAAAATAAGACATGATGCAACCAAAGAAAAGGGCAGGGAAGGTTTGAGAAACAAGATTAGTCTTTAATCTTCTTGAAAAGCATGATGGAAGGAACAAGCAGGCCCTTGAAGAGGGTGGCTTTCCAGTGATAAAGAGCTGCATGAGGACATCTTGGGCATAAGAAGAAGGCTGATAGGAGAGAACGAGAAGTGTTAGGAGAAATGGATAATGAAGGAAGGGAGCAAGATATGATGAGTACACATGACCTGCCGTCAGGTATATCATTCATTTTCCATCTTCTTAGCATTCCTGACCATTGGCCGTACTGGCTGGAGGTGATGGCAGTGGAAGTCCAAAACTCCAGGAGGACACCAGGTTGGAGAAGGCTGTGAAGACTGAAGATGTGCTGGGGAGAGATGCAAATAAGAAGTGAGCAGTAAAGAGAAACGGGAGATCAGATCCTAAACCTCATGTGGCCGTGAAGCTCGCTGGATGACTGTGGGTGAGTCAGAAATGCTCAGCCTCACAGGTCTGTTGTTGTGAAGATAACAGCTGTGGAGCTATGTGAAGGTGGGGAATAAATGCAATGTAATCATAAAATAAAATGAATATAATAATTAGTGAAAGGAGCAGAACCAAGGAAGGAGCTTTGCCTCTTGATAGCCATAGAAACAGAAGCTTTACCAAAGCCACCCAGTGTAAGACAAGAGGAGAAAAAACAGTTTTGGAGATGCCTGCTAGGCGAAGTCTTTTTATATCCTCTGGAGATTACAACATTCTCCTCTTCTGAACTAGCTCTGTTCATTATCTAGAAGCAGCACAAGAAAAACAATTGGGAAGGGCAGTCTGCCTTCCTGGGCTGGGGAAAGCTTTGCTGCACAGATTTGTGAAAGAGAATTCAAGGTATATTCTGGTGTTACAGGACAAGAGATGCTATGAATTTCATGCATAACGTTGTGCCTCTCCAGCTGGCTGCAGTTCACATTTCCTTCCCCCCTCCATACACGTGTTCCTGATGCAGACAGATGCCACGATCAGGCACAGAGAAGATGCAGGCTTGCTGTGGTCATAGCTATGATGGCACGGACTTACACCCTTGCTTGAAACACCGTGGCAAAGTATCTTTCCTATAGTCAAATCGATATTCTTTTTGTGTAGCAGCTCACCAAGGGGCAGGACCACACAAGCGCTTCCGAATCACACCAAGACGACTCTCCTTGCATCAGAGGAAGCTGTGTATGGGGGGCTTCTCTCCCACCACCCACTCGCCATTGCACCCTTGCTTGTAGAGATCAGCCTTGGATTCTTCCAGAAGCTCAAATCCTGAAGTCTCAGCAAGGCCTGAAAGCAAATATACTTCCTCTCCCCTCCTCTTCTTCCCTTAGGTTGCTACCAGCCCTTTTAGGTCACATCCCACCCTCTTGCAGGTGAAGCCACACTGTAGCTGGTGACACAGACGGATGACATATTTATTAGCTCGTCAAAACCTCCCCTGTTTATGGAAGGCTCTCCCAGCTAAACAAAACATACTGCTTTCCATTGGCTAATTGAGATGCTCCCCCATTGAGAGCCTCAGCAAAGTGCTTGATGAGGCATAAAATGATGATTAATTAATTTCCTGCACAGTTGATCATCAAACAGAGAGGTGTGTGGTGCTCACAGCGGTCAGCAGTCTCTCTTCAACAGACACCAGCATGAACAGGCATGCTCTGTCCTGCCGCTGCCTTTGCCATGACCTGAGCTGCGGTGCTTTAACTCAGGGAAGAAAAGGTGAAGGAGGGGAAGAGCTGGGGAAAAGGTGCAGAAGAAAGACTCGGAGCTGCTCTCTTTGCAGCGCTTTTGGGATTGGAGCCTTCAATGGAGCAGGAATCACAGAATCATAGAATAATAGAGTTGGAAGGGGCCAAGGCGCTTCAATGCATCCTCCAAATTCTCCTGCATTTTAGTAATTCATGCAAGTTTTTTCATGAATTTGAACATGGGCTGCGCTCTCAATACTTGAATATTTTTATATGAAATGCTACTAAATTAGCTACTCACTTCCACAGTTGATTTCAGTTTTTGATGCTGCATAGCGTTTGATGACCGGGAATATGGATGGATAATGAAATTGAGCAACTGACTATACTTGATTAATGACAGACATGCGTTTGATAGTGTTCAGGAGATGCCGTTCCTCTTTGGCAGGATTTGATAGATGACATGCAATGGTATGTAGTAACATTTGCCAGCCTGAAAGCCTGTTGAGACATCAGTTTTTATGGCTGCTAAAAGCATCAAGGCACGCCAGTTTCAGAGGCAGATCCCACATTTGGCACAAGATGTCATACTCAAATTATGACTGGCCATGCAAATGATTTCTTTATGTCGTAAGATCAGAAATTTCTCAAGTACTCAGTGAGGTCTGGCTTATTCAGGCAACCTGTGCAAAATATGTCCTGACCAAGGTGGCCATGGAGTACCCCTATGGGGAGCCAAACCAATACCCCAGTCCAGAGATGCATGGAAAGGATCAAGAGGACTCTGAGATGCCAATGAAGCGTGCAAAGCTTGGACACAGTTCTGAGCCTTCAGGATTAATAAAGCCCAGCTCAAAGAAGAGGCTCCACTTCCTTTTATTCCCAGCTTACTTGGCTGGGCCGGTAACAGCTGGAGCCATAGGGGCACTCTAGCCCAGCAGGCCTTTCCCCAGGGACAGTTGGCCCTGGCAGATCAGGGGCTGGCTGGTGACTGAGAAAAGTGTATGGGACTCAGAGCCCATTGCCCAGTCCAGCCAAGAAGGCAAGTGGACCCCTTCCCCCACCCAAGGACTGACCACCGACTCCCTGGAAGCTAAGATCATCAGCCTCACTTACTAAAGAATAGAAGTCTCATCCAGAGCAAGGAGGACAAGATTCCACATCGTATGCACAGGAACTGAGGTGAGGGACCTCTCGCAATGATGTTAGCGGGAACTGGACTTCTGGGACAGCTTAAGCACCTAAAAAAAGTTAGTGGCATTTCCCAGCCTGCTGCCCTCCAGATATTTCACTACAGCTCCCATCATCTCCAGCCAGCTTTCTATGCTCCACTCATCTGGAGGGAACCATGTGGAGGTGGCTGCCTTTAGCTCGTATCTGACCCCTAGCAGATGCAAGCTCAAGTGATCCAGCTAGGAACTGTCCGAGGTCCTGAATCCGATGTGCAAGCCGTCTCCCCACTTGGCCTGCTCCTTGAGAGACCACTCTGTTGTTCCCAAGCCCTGACTCATAGCTGGGACCAGACATATTTGTGAACAGTCATTTCAGATCTATCTTTAAACAAAGCTCGGCTTTCTGCTTCTCCGATGGCTCATCAGGGAGGGAAGGAAGGAAGGAAAGAACGAGCGAGCAAGCAAATCTAAGCAAAATTATGCTTACGTTTCTCCCACAGATATGAGAAAAAGTAGAAAAGTGTATAATTTTGATTCATGATCTCAGGACATAATCCAAAGTTAAGTACATACATCTCCACTTAAATTAATTGCACCTTGGGCTATGAGCTCCTATCTGGAAATAAACTTCTTTAATGGAGTTTCACTTCTGAGCATAAGTATAGGGTTGTACTAGAAATATGCTTCGCAATGGCTAGATTGTATCTGTTGTTGGAAGCTGCAACACCTGTTGTCAAAATCGCAAGATCTCAAACCATTCACTTTGATTGACTGCACTTTGGGCAGGATCATTAGAAAACACAACACAGACAATGAAATTAATAAAACACCATGTCATAAAAACAAGATAAAACCAGTAGCAAGATGTAAAAATATTACCACACCCAAATTCCAGTTAAAACTAGCAGCAAAATAAAAGCATTCTGGGAACTAAAAGTACTAAAACTAGTTCCTTAAATGCCTGGGGAAATAGAAAGGTCTTCACTCAGCATCAAAAGAAATAGGCTTCGGTGAGCTTCTCTGGGGACCAATCTTTTTGGTAGCCTTCCATAGCACTTCTGTGGGCAGAAACACCTGGAGCAGAGCTTCAGCTGATGATCTGAGTGTTCAGGTATGTACTTAGGAAAGGAGATGCTCATTCAGCTAATCTGACCCCGAGCCCCTTAGTGCTTGAAAAGTCAAAATGCGCCCTTCAAATTGGGCATCAAAGTCAACACAATTGGCACAATAGGAATACATTGACCAATCCCAGTCTCAGGGGACATGAAGGATTACAATCGTCCAACACTGCACCTCATGATCTGACAACCAGGAGTCTGAACACGTGAAGTTAAAATCTCTGTAATGGAAATGTACCAAACGCAGCTCCTAGTGGTCTGTTCCACATCCTAGTGTGGATGAGCAGCAAAAGACAGAAAGGAGCTAGCCAGATAGCGCAAACTGGCTATTTGCTGGCTGAAGTTACGAGAAGGCAAGGAACAGGTTTAACCCACCCGTGCATAACGGGTTATATTTTATATTTATTTTATATTTTATATTGTTAATTTTAATTTTATATTGTTATTTTTGTATTTTATTGTATTTTATTGTGTTGTAAGCCGCCCTGAGGCTTCAGCAAGGGGCAGCATAGAAATGTAATAATAATAATAATAATAATAATAATAATAATAATAATAATAATAATAATGGCAGTCTATGAGCTCAACTCCTGGAACATAAATGAATGCTTGCCATTCAGTCCTTTGGGGGAAAGTGCTCTTCCCTTGTAGGCCATTGCAGTTATGGGGCCATCTTCCTTTCAGCCAAAGTATCAGTGGCCAGCTGTCCCTTCTTAATGGAAGTCCAACAGGAACACCCAAACCTGTCAGTCTCCATTTCGCTGCGTTTGCCATTTCCTTAAGATCAAGCTTGTTCTGTCCTGTCTTCACATGAGCCTGTGTTTTTCCTTTTATGTTCTTTTTAAAATATGCACAGTTTTGGTGGACATTTTTCATATTGTGTGCATTAATGCACACACTTTTAAACAATTCACATTTTTCAACGTACACATCTCCCCTAGCAAGTGGCTGAAATGCAGTTTCTGTTCCTTACCAAGATGAGCAGCATTTTAAAAAATCCTCATAAAAGGGAGGACTCTGGAATGTAAGTCAGTCTGGTTTTCCTGATAGTTTTGGGAGGTGCAAACTGGGTTAACCCATATTTAAAGTCCTGACGAGAAAATTTCTCACCCACCTTTCAACACCAGAAGTAGACAAAATATCTCTGCATGCAGGGAATGTACAGGGCGTCATCCAATGATAGCCCCACATTGGATCAGGTAGACCCATTGAAATGAATGGGACTAACTTAAGCCTCATTCATTCCCATGGGTCTACTCTAACTTAAGTCTGATTGATTCCAAGGAGCATCCAGGTGAAATGTGAAAGACTGAGGCTCAAGACATCTGGGTTCTCATCTCTGTTTGACCGTGAAGCACACTAGGCGACTTTGGGCCAGTCGTTGACTCTCAAGCCAACCTCACAGGGTTGTTGTGAGGATAAAATGGCGATGAAAAGGACCTTGCTGTTGCATACCAGTGATACATAGCATTGGCAAAGAGTCCATGTAATCGATATCTCTTCAGTCTGTTCATACCCCACCAGCACAACGCTGAGTATTTTTTCTAATTTCTTGACAAATGTGAGAATGGAGAGCAGGTCTCATCCCAAAGGAAAATGCACTCATTTCAGTACCACATTCTTATTTTTATCAAAATCTCATTGTCTGGCAAGTCACCCAAATTGCATGCAAAATGCATAAGAGATTTTTTTCTTTAAAAAACACACACACATTCTTTCTTATTTAATTATTCAGCATGAGTTTGAATAAATGTGTTAAAAACATTTGGATGGTTTAAGCACCTCCTCGAAAAAGCCGCCTCTCTTATCCTTGGATAAATCTCTAAATTATTTATTTGGATATAGGTGTAAAGTGCTTTCCTGTTCCAGGGCCATCTCTAGAATAACCAACTGAATTTACGCTGAGTCCAGCGGCTGCTGAGAACATCCATGATATGATGGGCTGTAAAGGATAAGCTGAGGTTTCAAAAGTCATTTCCTGTGCTCTCATTTGCAGAAGCTGTGAAGGGACCAACTCGGACTTCCATCCTGTGCAAAGACGTACTGAAGAACAGACTACTGTTAAATGTAATAGAATTAATATTCTGGAAGGATTGGGTATTGATTTAGTCCTACTTAGAGCATGTGAAATTAGTGGTTGAATCAGTTAAGACAAAGTTAGTATAGAGTTATTTGTTTCAGGAGTCTGTTCTAAATATGACTAAATGTGGGTCCAACCCTTCATTTTCCTTGGGCACACCCAAAAGCCCATGGGTGGACCTACATCAGCACCCACCTGGCATTGGGCTACTGCAATGTGTAGACAAGTGGATGGGAGATAAAGCTTGGGAACACAGCAAGACTGGGACCAGAGCTGGCTGCAGTAAAGCAGAGGCAGTAGGTAGATTGTCAGGTGCTTTGTACTAGAATACCCAGAAGGACCTGCCAGTGGTCAGGCATGTCAAGCATCAAACATTTTCAGATCAACTTTCTGCCCCACCTTGGTATAAAGGGACAAGGATGGAGATAAGGCCAGTTCACATGACACAAGAAGCCATGGGGCATCAGGATCCAGTTCCAAAGTTCCTACATGGTAGGATTAGTTCTCTGAAAGCACAGAGAGAAGCCTGTTCCAAGGTTTCCACATTTCACTGTGGCTTCTCTGGTCATCTAGATTCATGATCTTCATTTTACCATTGTTGGTATGGAAGCACCATGGAGTCCCCCGGCAAGAGTGGCTGCAGAAGTGGCTGCTTCTAGCCTTCAAACATTACTGTCCTCAGCTCCCTAGCAACAGGCACGTCATTGCTTGCTTTATTCCCATTGGCCAAGTTGTGTGCATCTTGGAAACAGGGAAACAGTATGAAAATATATGTAGGAAATCATGGAGAGATTCTTCGTTTTCATTTAATAAAAATCTCTGTGGGGGCTGGAGCACCTGGGTAGCAACACAGAGATAGAGGTTCACTTGGTGTTGGGAGTGAGGAAGCTGATGGGCGCACAGTTTCTCAAGGGCTGCTGGTTGGTCTCTAGAAGAAGAGTTGGAGGAGGAAGGAAAGGTGCAGGTGGGGGATGTGGAATGTGGGGCATTTCCAGACCCTGAGATGAGAGAAGTGGAGATGCTTAACTCAAGGCCAGGCTCACCAGGTGAGCTGGCAGTTCCTGGGAATAAGCAAGATGGATCGGTGGTAGGAGGGGGCTTGGAACAGGGGAGTGTCTCATACTCAGGGGAGGTGAGCATGGCTCTTGACCCCATGATACACTGCCAGCAGAGGAGGGCAGCCCAGTGAGAGGATCGGCATGCAGAAAGGAAGTGTCCTTTTCAGAAGGCCCTTCTGAAGGAAGGAGGCCCAGGCATGCTCATAAGAAGAGTTCCTGGAGATAAATACTAGATGGGGTTCATCGAACAGCTCTGTGCATACTCAGAGATTGATTCTGGATGTTTGTGCCTCTGGAAAACTCTTTGGTGAACAAAGAGCATTTTCAAGAAAGGTCTGTGGCTTTGAAGGTGTGAAGAGAGGAACCCTGGCTCACGACCCTCAGGAGAGGGGAAGGGGGACCTGCATAAGGACCACAGCGGAGCCATCAGGAAGAGGCTGCTGCAAGAAGAGGGAAAGGATGGGATTGTGGGAGCTGCTGGGGCGTGTGGCGAGGCTGGGAGGAAGAAGTGGGGAGCACAGAAACTGCACTGTCCAGGGAACCATGTGAACATCTGACTGGTGCATATGGGCAAAAATACATGCTCCATGGAAACCACACAGTCTTGTTTGCCATGATGTCTGAACCAAGCCATAAAATCAGCTGCGACCCAGGGCCAGGGCTAACAAATTCACCTAAAGGGCATGGAAACAAATTTAGCTGATGGCATAGTTTGTTAAGGGATGCGGTGGCACAGTGGGCTAAACCACTGAGCCACTGGGCTGGTTGATCGAAAGGTCGCCGGTTCGAATCTGCACAACGGGGTGAGTTCCCATTGCTCCATCCCAGCTCCTGCCAACCTTGCAGTTCGAAAGTATGCATATGCAGGTAGATGAAAAGGTACCACTCCGGTGGGCAGGTAACAGCGTTCCGTGCACTTCGGTGTTTAGTCATGCGGCCACATGACCATGGAGACCACGGACAAACGCTGGCTCCCTCAGCTAGGAAACAGAGAGGAGCACCGCCCCTAGAGTCAGGCAGGACTGGACTTTAATGTCATGTGGAAACCTTCACCTTTACCTTACCTTTATAGTTTGTTGGGGTGAGGAACATTTCTTAGAAACAATAAGACTCTGTACCCCAGATTTCTGGATATTGCATTCTGCCACCTCTCTGGCTTCTCTGATGAAGTCGTGGAACTTCCTGGCTAGAAAAGTCTGGAGATCCTTAAAATAAATTCTCAGGAAGCAGAATTCTGTACTAAGTATCCCATTCTGTGGGGAGTTTTCCTGCTCCTACAGAATCGTGGCAAATAAGAGGGGCCTGCCCAGAACGCTGAAAGAAAAGATTGCCATTTATGGCTGATGGACTCCTCTAAGCTCGTGATGGCAGACAGACTGCTGCCTGTGCAGTTATGCATTCTGCTTGCACCACGTCTAAATCCTGGAAGGGAAGATTATCAATCTCCGCATCAGTCATAAATTAGAAGGAAATTGACCAGGTGTTTTCGGGATGTTTTATCGACTTGGAATGCAGATTTTTATTGAGAAAGGGAAATTTGCCTTAAGAGTCAGACAACATGGTGCAGCAACCATTTGTGGTAATGATCTGATGATGAGTCACATTAATTACAAACACCTTTCCCCTTCCCAGTGCACATCCTTTGGGCATGATGTATTCCTTCAGTGCAGAACTCTCCGTAGACCCTCGTGCGCTACACCCGCCATGCTAGCATGACTCAAGCCACTCTGTTAGAGCAGTTCAAAGAAAGTTTATGTCTCCACACAGTTAAGCCTCCTACACAAGAATTGGGGGTGAGCAACATGCTTAAGGCTACGGACGTCCAGTACCTGCTTCTTAACACTCCCGTTACTCAATGCAGAAATGGCTTTTTTCCAACGGGAACCCTTCGCCTAATTGCCATTTTTCGGGCACCTTGAGATTTCTGACCCTCAATTTTGCTCTAGGTCGTCATATCACAAAGGGACCCTTATTCAGCCAGCAGGATTGTAACAGCCTTTCCTGGTTCATTTTCTCTTTGTACGTGTGAATTAAACTTTGCCCATTCCTAAATCACATTACACTTCCCCGCGCAATGCTTTTCAGAACTGTCCATCACTATATGATATTTACTGAATCTCCTTCCCCGAATGAAAGGATGATATAACCGATTTGGTCTTCCGTTAGGCAAATCACTCTATTAATCTGTCCCTTTTCAGGCTTGCTTTTTAACCCTGAAGCGTTCTAGAACCTTCGCACTCTACACCTTCATTTGGGCCACTCCATGGGGAACGTAAATGGAAATCAGTCAGTGGACTGGACATTAGAGACAAAGGCTGCCGTTTTCTCCTTATTTATTTATTATTTCAATTTGTACACCACTACAATAGGCCACACCTGGGTTCTCTGTGCAGCTTACAATTAAAACAACACAACATTCTAAAATCAATAGCACTAAACCAACATACTCAAAACATGCTAACAGCATAACCAAAATATAAAAACACAATACATCAAAATAAAAATATTACATAAAAGCATTTGAATAAAGCAATTTAGACTAAAGCAACTAAAAAACCAGAAATAAGGCCAGTTAAAATCCCATTACCACCAAAATCTGTTATTAAAATAGCTAGAGAGGTGAAGTGTCTTTGCCTGGTGCTGGAATGATAACAGCAATGGTGCCTCTCTAGGGAGCTTATTGCAACCACCAAGAAGGCCCTTCTTCTAGCCACCATCCCCCTCACCTCTCTAGGGGGTGGCTCCTTAAGAAGGACCTTTTCACTTGATCTTAACGAAGCGGTAGGGAGATACAGGAATAGTGATTCCCTCTGGTACCCAGTACGCAAGCCATTTAGGGCGTCATATGTAAGTATAAGCACTTTAAACTGGGCCCAGACTTCCACTGGTAGCCAGTGTAGAGGATATAAAACTGGTCTGCTCTTGGTCTGCAAACTAGTTCTTGTTAACAATCATGTGGGCCTATTTCGAACCAGTTGGAGTGTCTGGAGTGTCTTCGAGGGGCTGCCGACTCCTCCACTCACCTTCCCAATCCTTTGGAGGCAAAAGGGACTCTTGTGCTTCTTTGCTTCTTGCTCATAGATTCATGGAACAGTATGGTCAGAAGGGGCCATGAAGACCATCAGGTCCAACCCGCTGCTGGTGCAGGACACCAAGTCACACCATCCCACTCAGATGACAGTCTATTTTGTTCAGAGTGAGATGCTTCTGAGCTGCTGCTGTGACCCAAACTTTGCAGTGTCCCTAAGCAATAACTTCCACTATTAGACAAGGTGGACAACTCTTCATCAACCGTCTGAACCAGCTCTGCTCTGGCTTGACGCCTTCCGTTACCAGGCCTTTCCCCTTTCCTCTTGAACCAGAGACATCTCCCAATGGCTGTGCTGTTTCCCATGTCATGTACCACCTGTTGGTTTCCTGGTTTTTCACATTTTAAATGTTTGGCATGCCTCTCCTAAGGCTTCCCTACTGTCAGGAACCGCATTAAGCAAAGCCATGCTGGCATTTTTGACATGTTTCCCTGTTCCCTTTTGCTTGATCCCCACCCATCCCTGGAAGATGGCCTCCAAGAGTTTCTCTGGAATGGCCCTTGAGCTGAATCAGAGACCCTCACTTTGAGCAGGCAAGACAGTCTGGATTCCTCGTGTGCAGGTACTTCTGTGCTGAACAGAGTGAATTTTGCTTTTGCAAAATCATTCTCATTCCCCTTGGTGGAAAACAAAGTGCCTTCAGGACAATTATCTTGGGTGAGATATCGAGTCCCTGCATTAAGCGTAGTCATGAGGTGGCCGAGGGTTGTGTGTTGGGTCATTTATCACACAATCATCTTTGAGGCAGCTGGTAGTTTTGGCAGCTTCCCACACAAGAGTTAAAGCCTAGGGAAACACAACCTGGGTGAATCCTTTCCTGAGGCTTTTTCGGACCAAGGAATAAGCGCGGCTGCAGAGTGAATGTGGAACACCAAGCAAAACCCCATCGTGCCATTGGCTCCCTTGCAACCGTAAAGTAGGCTCCAAAACACAACCAAAGAAAATTCTAAATAAATTCTAAAGCACCCAGGGCTTCTTCACACAGGAAGAGACTGTTTTGAAGTGAAAGGGCAGGTCTCCACGCAGCACTAAGCCGACAGGAGTAACAGAATGTTTGCAACTGTCATTTTTTTACCAGACTAGGAACTAGATCTGGCTTTTTTCTGCTGCAAAAGATAGCGGACACCCTGACCTAGAGAAGAACCCTGATGGATCCATTATGCATGCCATATTGCATTACCTTCCTCTCTATGGACTGGATTATACTCTGCCTCATTTTGTCTTTACTAATCTCATGCGATTCATCAGAACGATACTTCAAAGGTTCAGAAGCAGTCATATTCTGCCCCTATTTCACTGAGAGGAGCCATTTTAGTTTTAAGGGTATGATTTCAGATAGCAGATTGGAACCCGTATCATGAGCTGCTCCTTCCATGAAAGGAAAATTTCCTGCACAATGGACATTAGATGTCAGAGAGAAAGGTTCAGGTCCAGCTTTCACCCTGGCATTTTGTCTTCTTCATGTAGGGATTTTTAAAATTGTTTTTTGGAGTATGGAGGAGCTTTTTCCAGTGACTCCCCACCAAGTTTCTGAAACGATGCAGCCCAGACAGACTTTTCACCCCATAGTGGGAACAAGGCCTTCACCACAGTGAATTGGGACCTAGATTTGGCCACTCAATCACAGATGAAATCACTAGGAAACACCTTTCAGTAGGTATTTCAATGACTCACAACATAGTTATTCCTCACAGATGGTGAGGGGCCACCAAGCCAGCGAGAGCAAGCCTAAAACAAAGTTTATTTATTTATTTTATTATTGCATTTTTACACCACCAAACAGTCCAAATGGCTCTCCAGGTGATGTACATCAGTCAACAAAGCCAAAATACAAAAAAGTTTTAACAATTTCTGAATACTAAAACCAATAAAAGCACTAAAAGCCATCGATAACAAAACCACAATAATTTAACAATGAGCATTCTAAATCAGGCCCAAGTGTGATAGACAAACATTGATGATCTACTAGATCCCTTAAAATTGATAAGATCATCTTAGAAATTATTGTTAAAACTGGTGGAGAAATATTTTCACCTGGCGCCAAAACGAGAACAGAATTGACCCCAGGCGAGTGCCTCTGGGGACTTTGTTCCAAAGCGGGGCAACCATCAAGAAGGCCCCGTTCCCCAGACAATGCCAGTTTCTCTGAGATTTTTGGCTCAGGAGGTTCCAGTGCATGGCTAAATGAAAGAATAGGAATTATGCAAGACAGCAGGAGTGGAATGTAGATGGTCTCCAAAACCGTTGTTGGACAGCTGCACCATTAATTCACGAAGAGGCTGGTGGTTGTTTCAGGGTTATGAACCATGCCTTGTTCAGCATGGTTTGTTATCTCAGATAACTTGATAGTCCACATTTCTACAACAACTACTCATGACTCAATAATAAGCCACGCTCAGCCCTTGAGGATGGGTTATCTTGCTCTCTAAACATGACTGAGGGATTTGCTAAGGAGAATTTGAGAACTGCTCCCCATGGTTTCAGGATCCCAAGATCCACGATGCTTAAGAAAAGCTGGTGTTGGGAAGATCCTTCAAAGCTGCCCCCTGTATGAATTCCCTGGATATCTATCCCATTGGATTCTGTGGAGACTTCTGGGTAACCACAAACAGGATTGTGCAGTGAATTTTCTGTCTAAAAGATTTCCACAGAAATTCCGGTTGGTTTCAGAAGGGAAGGATATTTCGTTATGAGAAATAGTTATTGATTCAGAAGCTGGGGGTTTTCCTTTTCCCTTTCCTTTTCCCCCTTTTCTGGACAGCTGTGCAAGTAAATGGGCGTGTCGTGAGCGGAGCCGGCTGGTGCCGGAGGTCAGACTAGATGGCCCGGGAGACCCCTTCTGACTCGCTCTGTTTCTATGTTTCTAAATCAACCTGGACTCTCGCCGTACTGAAACTACTACTGAGTGAGATGAATCATCAAAATGTAAGGAAATTCAAAGCAAAAAATAACAGTGTATGAAAATTGTGTTGTCTATCCTTTCAATTTAAACATAGAAGTTATCTTAAATACTCCTCCTAAGAGGAGGAGGAGGAGGAAGAGGAGGACTACTCATAATGAATGTGTAAGGAAGTGGGCAAGAATGTCTAAGACAAGACTAGATGCCTTCTCACAACCCATTGCTTCACACATGGTCTCCCTGAGGCATGACCCAACCACCTTTGGTCTGTAGCACATTGCATAATGAGTGGCCCCACTGCTCGTTAACCACTTTGCTATTTCTAGAGCAGACTGGCACTTTGATGACTTTGTATTTTAGGTTGGCTTCTTTGATACCTCTGTAGAAAGCACTGTATAAATCCGAGCAAGAAAGCAAGCACAATCTGTGGTCCCTTGGAAGCACTCTGGGCGTCATAGAATTTATCAGATTACCCTGCCCCCCAGAGCTGTTGGCACTGATGACTTCAGGGTGCGCCCATTTTCTGAGGTCACAAAAATGACTTCAGGGGACCTCACAGAGGTCAGAAAGGGGGCATTCTACAGGGTGAGGAGAGGTGAGAGAGCAGGGTATGCAAGATCCTACAACCTTTCCAGTCCCAAACAACCCCTTCAGTGCATCTCCTCCAAGTGGCTTTGGAGGCCCATCAACAAGAAAAACATTACAGCGAGACACAGAGATAAAAAGCTCTTCTGTCCATTCCCCTGCCTTGCCAGAACAGGCAACAGGACCAGGGTAACCCCCAAGAGTCAATAAATCATCATTTCCCCTCAATAAACAGTAATAGATTTCAAATGGCAGAAGCGGCACAGGCAGCATCCGACTTTGAAATGTCAGTGTGACCGATCTGTGTCCTGCTAGGCACAATCAGGAAGGATTAGAATCAACAAGAATTTTGGCATTCCCACCAGCAGGTTCTGGGCAGCACCTGTTGGTGCAGAAAAGCAGGTGAACGAGCAACTTCTCATTTGGAAACAAGATGCAAAACCATCCTGTCATGTTGCAGTCACCAGCTGCTTCTACTTGGGTTTACATTTTGATTTATCATTTTTCTGTTCCTGTAGGCAAGGCTACTTGTATGGAAGGGAGAGAGGGAGGAAGGGCAGCAAATATTAAGAGAACAGCAGAAAATTAAATGGGAGAAAATTTCCACGAATCTGAAGACCTGAGTATGAGGGAGAGTTAACCAGGAATATATCACTAACTCCTCTCCCAAAACAATGGAAGAAAAGGAAGGAGACAGGTGTGCCGAAGCAGGAATTCAGACACGCTTGTTCCCCCCTTGATATTGGCACCATCACAGTCTGATTCTGCTTTGGCAGTGCCAACATTTCTGCATGCCAGGAAGCAGGCAGGGGTGCCCATTCGGAGCAGGATCCCACCGCAAGTGGCATGGCTGGAGGTAAAGGCTCGGAGGCACTTTCTGGGACGCCTTTGGATGCTCATCGGACTGATGCGTGGCATGGCTTATCCCACACGTGGTTAGACACATATAGACACTGAGACATGTGAATCTCCTTAGACAGACTGGGGCACAGTCCTTCCCAGAAACCCGAGGCAAGGCCCCGCTCCACGCACCCGCCGGTTGCGATGCCGGCTTGCAGCACGCAAGGCCTGTCCGACCGTGACGCAGGCCGATGTGCCCATATCAGGTAGCAGACAGGAGGGGCGGCAAATTGCCCTGCTGCTTCAACCTGCTCTTCTTCCCCAGCCCCTTCCGGCAGGTGTTCCGGAGACCCCTTCCAGCTGCCGTTTTCATATCACTGGTTTCCAGAACAATCCAGGGAGGTCGGTTAGGCTGAGAGCACTCGGAATGGACTCGGCAGTTCTGCTTGGCATCCTTTCCAGGACCAGAGCTGCATGAACTCTTCAGCAGCGAGAGCTGGGAAATGGGGAGTATGGGAATTGAAGGGGTGGTTGTCTGAAGGTCATGGACCCCAGGTGCTTGGGCAGGGTTTGGGAGAGAAGGGAGAGGGAGTCCCTGCCCCGTCCGGTCCCTGTTGCCCCTTGCCTGAAGCAGGAGAGCCACCCGGTCAGAGGGCCTGTGTGGAAGCGGCAAGTGAGCCCTTCTCTAGCGGGACCCAGCCAGAGGAATGGAGGGCAGCATTCCCCACAAGGAGCGTTTTCCAAGGTAGTTTCCAGCTGGGATTCAACAAATCACTCTGTTTATGCTTAGAAGCCACTCTTTCAGGGGCTGCAGCTTGCTAGTTGTGAATCAGCAATAAAGAGCTATTTTGCAAAGGGGCACCCTGCTTTTTTGTACATCTGAAGCAATTTTGAATATTCAGATAAATCAATATGGTGCATCACTACATCGGTGCTCGTTTCTCCTCTGTGGGCCACTTCAGGTATTGCAAATGTATTTGTGATTTATACCGCATGCTCTCCCACAGTGCTCTAGTCCAGTTATACCAGGTGCTCTTCCTTTCAATTAGTCCACCCTAATTGCTTATCAGGTTCTAGTTCCTGCTTGGCTGTGAAGCTCCTAAGGGACTCCGAGTGAGTCACAAGCTCTCACTTCAGTCTACCTTTTAGGGGTGTTGTGAGGAGGAGCAGGAAGATTAAGTAAGCCACCCTGGATTCTTGCAGGAAAAAAAGTGTGATATAAATATCTAAAGTAAAGTAAACTTCCATTTCATATGGCTTTCAATAATGTCAGATGTTGCATCTGAATGATATTGGTTAATATGGAAACTAAAGATCATCAGATATTAAGCACAGATATAAAATATTCAAGAACACCTAGGGAATATTTGGCATCAACATTCAGGGAAGACAAACTTGTTTCTGTTCCCATTAGAAGCAAAACAAAACAAGAACAGAGAAAACGAATGTTAATTTTTGGTGTCTTCTGTCCCTACCACGAAGTACGTTTTTACCCATGTATTTAAAAGAGTCCCATTAAAAATTAAAATCACTTTGGCTCCATGCTGGAGAGATTGTGCTTTAGGGGCTTCGCAGGGTAAATGGAGCACATGAGCCAAAAACAATGCGAACGTTTAGCTGCTGGCTTGAGTCAGTCTCTTTCAGCGGCAAATCATAATTGCTTTAGGACTTTTGGAATCCACTTTTGAATTCAAAGCGTCAGACAAATAATTGGATTTCCTGCAAACATGCTGAGCTGTGTTGCTTTCCCTGTCTTGCGTTATGTCCTCGGGGTTGCAACTTCTGTTTTATATCAAGCTGCACCTAGTAGGCTAATTGGAAGGATGGGCCGATCGCGCTGCCTTAAGATGTCCATCTGTATTAAGTAAGGCTTTCCCCACACTCTTTATCACCTTCTACGGAAATGATTCGCATTAGGGCCAGAGAGCTAGGAAATCAAGTCAGAATGGCTTTGCAATTTACCCACAGCTTGGCTTGCAAGTGTCTTGGCTGCACCGCCTTGTGATCCAAACCAATTACATTCCAGCTGACTTATTTCTGCAGAGGCACGCTCACTTGATGTGGCTGCTTGACTGGAGGGCAGCCCTAACTATGCTCTGGGCTATTTTCCTGGGCGGTTCTTGCTGCAGGTAAAAGTCAAGCTGCAAATCCTGCTTCTGTTTGATCCGGGAGTGTTGTTAACTGTGTCATATCAAAGATTCAGCTCTTCCAATCCCCACATCCATGTCACATAATCAAAAAGAGAGCACGTGGATCAAAGAAGGAGAAGAATCATCCGCAGTTATTTTAAATTAGTATAAACAAGCTGTGGAGCAATTCCAAGGGCACTGGAGAGTGATGGCAAAAATATAATTCAGTATATTTACAAATGCTTAGACAATGCTTGAATTCATACCAATCATTCATTTTACTTTGCACCAACAGATATTCTCTGAGCAGATTAAGGAGCAAAAACTAAAACAAAGGCATTATTGAAACTATAATTGAAATATGGGCAATATATATAAAAACCCTACTTTTTTACTTACTATATTGTCATCCTGTCTGTTTTCTATTTGAGGGACTCAAAGTAGCTTGCATAGCTCCATTTCGGCCTAAGAACAACAACCCTGTGAGGTAGGTGAGGCTTGGAGTCTGCAACTGGCCCAAAGCCACCCATGGCTGAGTGGGGGCTAGAGCCTGGAGAGCCCAGATCCCCAATCCATCATTCCAGCCAGGGCACCATGCTGGCTTCCTCGGGCAAGACACGGGATCCCAACCTTCCTCTTGCCACCCGAGTCACCCGCTGCCACTTGCCTGCCTGGTGCTTGTCCATGGCCTGGCCTTCTCACCACAGCTCTTTTCTGGGCCAGAGGGAGGGTCAGATGAGCTAGCAGGCTATGGTGATAAAGATCACCTACAGCTCCACAGGTGCCAGGCCAGGCTGACCCCTGGCTGGGCCCCCAAAACACAAGGTCTGGGTGAAGGAAAGGGTCTTGGCCTAGTGCCAGAAAGATGATAAAGAGATTGTTCCATAGCCTCGTTGCCACCACCAAGAAGACCCTGCCCTCGGGACCTTTGGATCTCACTGCATTTTCCAGGGGTACGTGGAGCAGGGCCCTTGAAGTGGATGGTAAGGTTGGGGGAGTTACATATGGAAGTCGGCCATCTTCTGGGTAGGCCTGGTCATGTCAGAAGCTGGTTCTGTTTTCCAGTGCCGAAATGGCTTCCTTCACATACGGTGCCTCCGCCCCACCCCAGCTCCCCCCATTCAGCAGGACCTCCTGATCTACTGAGCAGCATTTTGGGGGGCAGGAGGAGGGATGTGTGAAGAATCCAATGGGGGTGATAAAAGTTGGGTGGATTTTCCTCTAGGGTTCCAATGACTTTCCCAGAATCCATCTCTCCTCGGCTTGTCGGACTTCTTTCTATTGCTCAGCTGTGGCTTAGGAAGCAAGCCACCTGAGTCGGTCCATGCATGCTCATCAACGGTGGCAGAACTTCTCTTTGTGTTACCCGTCAATCTTCTGCAGCATGTCTCCATGTATCCAAAGCCTGCAACTCACATGAGTGGAAGAGAGACTTGCACAGAAATTCCAGGTGGATTCCAGCCCAAATGCTCTGCACGCCCAGTGCCAAGTCAGACTTAGAGCTAAGAGAAAGTGGGCCAGGGTTCCGGGAGCTGAGCCAAGGAAATCCGAAAGATTCCCACCTCCAGCCTGGTTTCCTTGCACACATTATTTGATTCAGCCTGGTGGATTCCATTCCTTCAGCCCCTGCACCCGTGCCAACTTGATTTGATGCAAGGGAGGCAACACATGGATTTCCACTTTTTAAATGGGCTGCCCAAATTTTGCACACACCTGAAATTAACTGCCAAGAAACACCAGGTGGTCAAGATAGATTCTGTGCATACACAGTGCTTAGAGGATGCTTCCATATAACTCATGCTAAATGCCACAACAAGAACAGAAGCTACAACTCAGATCTATCTGGGGAGCCATAATTTGCACAATTAATGCAATTTGTGCAAAATTCTATTAGGGATTGCAGCTCCAAATTTGTGCACGTATTTCAAGCAGCTTTGCAGAAGGTTCACCACCACCAGTTTAGCTTGTTTTTGGCTGTTGAGCTCAAATAGAGTAAAACGTTTAGGAAAAAAAAAAGGGCTACTGTAGAAAGGAAAGCCCTCTTTAGTTGACACAACGAAACCTGGATCCAACCTTCCAATGGTGCAAGCAGCTAGGGATGTGAATAAGCCAAGACATCACTAGTTTGGACCTCACCTCATCCACATGTTCATTACTGAACCTGGGCAAGCCGGTCTTTCACATCCCCAGCTCCTGCCCACACCATAAGAGTCCATGAAGCTGGCTTGATTTTCAGAAGCCCTGCGCAATGTATTTCAAGAAATATATGCTTTAATTTAAAAAAAAGAATTTATATGCCATTGCTCAGCCAGAAAGTTTCCCAAAGTACCTTACCTAGAATAAATAAAAAAACAAGATTAGTCCCTGAAGTCATAACATGAAAGGAAAGCAAAATGGGAGGGAAGAGGGGAAAAAAGGTTCTTTCAGCAGGCCTGGTGAGATGACCTGACTTCCCATCTCATCTCTGCCTATTTCACCCTGCTGGGGTGGGTGCAGCTGCTTATTATAATGTAAAGGTGAAACGAGTGAGCATAAGATATTAAGTAATGAGTCCCATGACTGATATTCTGACAAGGAGATGTTGCAGCTGCAGACTGCTGGACTTGGGCCCAGTTGCTGGGCTTGAGTCTACCTTGGGACAGGGCCCAAACAAAGCCATGAGTTTCATGGCACAAGGTTTGGACTCCCCTTTGCTAAGGGAAGAGCCGTGCGGCAGCGCGTTTCCACCTATGGATTGCCACCGCTATATCGGGAAGATCTGGGCTCGTGTCTAATTTTAAAACAAACAAACAAGAGTCCCTGCAGGGAATGGCAGTTTACCTTGAATAATGCAGATATGCTCTTATCGGCTTTTCTTTCCCTCATGCTGGAAGGCTTAATAAGGCACAGTTAATTAGGGAACAATGGAGATCTTGTTCAGGTGGAAACTCGAAAATCTGTTCAGTCCCAGCTAGAGGTGTTTCTTTTGTACGTATCCCAACTGCAGTCACAACAGCAGAGACACAATGGAAGGGAGCCCGTGACACAACTTCACAGCTGTCAGTTCTGGTGAGAGCAACCTCTGAATTTGCATGTCATCAGATTAAAGGAGATGATCTATTTTCTTCTGCATCTCAATTACATTTGATTGATAACATGCAATCAAAAGATAATCTTGGAACAAAAGCAGGTACTTCTTTTTGCTCCTATGTTAAAAGGAATCCCTGACTGAGAAGGAGCAGAATTCTGTCTGAAATGTCTTCCTTGTTTAACTTTCTATAATATTACTAGAAAAAATTACCATTTATATATTTGTAATAAATAGCATCAAAAGATTAGGAACTAGAAGGAGAGAATTAAAATTTCCCTTCTCACCTAATTCAAATATTGTTCCTGCCTCACACAGATTACCCATGTAATGTAAATCCATAGTCCCTTCTTAATCTGTATAAATTAGCACCAGAGCAGCTAATGACATAGTGAAAATGTTTACATATGTGTAAGCATTAATCACTTCCAGAACTCATTATCAAAAGAAATCTCTTACAAGATATTCACTGTTATTAGTCTTTTGGCAAGATAGCCAGCTTCATTTAATTAAGGTGTTAAGCAAATTAGAAATGACATATTTTGAGAGAAATTGATGTTGGGTTGGAAATGGGTCAATGGTATTCTTTTTCTTCTTTTTTTTGCTACAAAATCCTGAAGAAGTGCCTAAAGGAATTCTTATTACTGTATTAATTCATGTGGATGTATGAAATATGTATAAGATTTAAACAATTAAAAGGCACTGTACATGTCAAAGTTTAAATGCCTGAATTTCTTTTCTCCCTCTTCCCCTCCCTTTATCTATACACATATGCTTACGTAGCTATCTATTGATGGATTGATCCGGATATCAGCTGCTGCATCCAGACATCACCATACCTAGAGTGGACAACTGAAATCAAACAAGGTTGACTTCACCTGCAAGTAAGTATGTGTGCTTGGCGAAGAAGCAAGGTGTGAAGGTCCCCTCCTTGATGCCCGTCAGGTCTTGCTCATAATTCTGGGGAGAACAGGAACTGATTGAACTCTCCCAAATTAACTCAGACCTTTAACCGCAAAGAATGTACCAACCCGCCAATTATAAATTTCAGAAAGGGTTAAACTCCAAATGTGAGCTTTGAGATGTGTGGTAGGTATTTCTTTTTTAGAGAGCTTGGATTTATTTTTTTATGCAGCTTTCTGTTTGTGGCACAGTGCGATATGAAGAGGACGGATAATGCTTCAAGGTGCTAAGAATGGCAAATACGTTGTTAGATTTTTGCATTGCATTTTATATCCTGCTGCTTTTTCTCAAGGAACCCAACGGAGCTTCTGCAATCCCCCTCCACTCCACTTTATCTTCACAACAACACCCCTGTGAGCTAGACAGGACTGAAAATGAGTGACTGGCCCAAGGATTCGGATCTGCTGGGGTCCAGTACAACACTCCAGTCCCCACACCGCACTGGCTCTCATATATAGCCGAGCATGAAGGTTTCAACTGAAAATGCTCCAGTCCAGCACAGTAATCCCATGTGCATGGTTAATGCACCTCCTAGCCATGTAAGAAACACCCATCCAGTCTTCACGGAACTTTATAGTTGTGCCTGATGTGGGTGGGCTTTGTGACCCCAGATGGTACTAGCCAGATCAGCATTCCCCTGGCCTGATGCTCTTTCTACTGGGGTCAAAAAAGACCCCACAGCACAACTACTGCTAGTTTTTGGTTTGGATCAAGGTTTTTGCAACTGTCACAGGGGATTTGAATTTGGTGCTCAGCCTCATGTCAGAATCCCAATGCAACCAAATGAAGGGGAGCAGCTGAATCCACAGGAACAACTCGACACACACACGCACTCACATTAACTTGGGGTATCATTGTTGAAAATAACATCTTATGATTCGACTACAACAATTGTACAATAAACCCATAACCATTTGTACATACATAGATCTATAGAAATGCTTAAAGTGTAGACATCCATAAATACCTAACTGACCACGCTGAGTAAGCATAGTTGCCCTGTCTGGAATCTACCCAGAGTTTACCCAACTTCCAGACAACCACTCAAAGTGCAGATGGTTTTTTTTCAATGTGTGGGTTACCGGATTCTCTCTTCCTTCCTCTCCTACCTTCCAGTATTCTCAAATATATTTGTAATACTGGTGTAAAGAGCAACCAGTTTTGTTTTGCTTTTTAATCAGTCTATCCATTGACTCAGTAGTCTGGCGAAACAGTGCATGAACAACCAATGGTTCTGGGTGCACATGGAATGACAACCCATAGTTAGAACAACCCAGAGTTCACAACCTCAGAGCAAACCATGTGTTCTCTTTCTGATTGACTTTGGGTTAATGGGTCATAGTCATAGTTTTGCATTTGCAGAACAAACTAGGATTCAACAACCCATGCTCAGCATTCTGGCTTGTCATGTCGTGTGAACCAGGCCTGAGCATCAGCTGTACAACAAGATATTGGTGATGCTGGTGTACATGGGTATTAGTTGCAAATTTCTGATCCAGCGAATTTCCTACAGGCACAATGGGAAACCAGTTCATCCAATCCCAAAGGCTTGCTTAACTTTACGTATTAAAATGAAATTTAAATTACATTCCTGCAGATATGCATTGTTCAGATTAGAAAATATTTTAGCAATGTCTTTTGCTTTCCATTTGTTGCAAACTGGTAGCTGATCACAACCATTTTTGTGGCTGTAAAGAATAATGGTCAGGGGAAAGGATGCAAGGCTAGGGAGTTGGTTTTAAAAATAATCCTTGCACCCAAAGAGCAGAGCTGAATTAGGTGTTTCCAGCCCAGCTGATTCCCTTATCCCCTGCCAGTTCCCTTCTACAACTCACACCCAATGCTTGTGCAATGGTGATTTAGCACTTTAGAAGCAACCTGAAATAAGTGGAAGCACTCATTTCTGGAAAGAGATGAGATGGCAGAACATGTGTAATGGAACTCTGTCTCTTTCCAGTTTTTACTTGTTTCAGGGCTTCCCATAAGAAGTGATGGATCCCCTTCCATGGAACTGGCAAGACCTATTGCTTGCATACGGGAATTGGGTACAAAGGAATCAACGGGGGCACAAGAACCCCATTGGATCGTGTCCCATCTTTCCCGCTATGCCTCGGTTTGCAGCTGCAGACCTTGGACAGAATATGTCACCTCCCAACTGATGGGTGTGTAGGAACAACTGCATAGCTCCTTATGGGCTCCCCCTTTTCTCCCTTCCCTCTTGTCATCAGACCTTGATTGCATGCCAATGGATCCATGGCGTGATGGAGCAGACTGACAATTCTTTTAACAGATGGCCCGCAAATCTCTCCCACACATAAATTCAGCCAACCCTCTCCTTCCCAGAGCTCTCAGAAGACAGCCCTATTTCCTGGAGCAGTCAATCAGGGAGGGGAACTGAGCAAAGGGGGCTAAAATGGGGCCCATTCCCTCCCATCAAAGCTCATCCATGGAGGGATGGTCTCCGTTACTCAAGCGGGAATTCATTTTCTCTCCCCACATTGAAAAGATCTCAGTTGTGAAGCTGAAGTCAAATGTTCTCCTGAGACTTATCTATATCCTTAGCATTGATACTTTATTGTATCTGCGAGCTGGCATGCAACGTTGCGTAGCATTTGGCTGCACTGATAGCTCATAGGTAATGGTGTATCTCTGCATTTCCCAACTTCTGCCTTCATGGGAACACTTCTCCTTGTCTTCTGAGAAGATCTGCAGGTCAGCTGGGGCCATGTCCATGGACACAATAGGCGTTCATATCACCCCTTAAGCATTAACTGCTCACACCCAAGTTTACACTGTGTGTGTAAATTACGGAAGACGCAAAGCGGTGGTGCATGCTCTCTCTTCCAGGGAAGTCAGCACACCATTACTCTTCAGACTCAAGCAACTTCAACACAATTCCCAGGAATTCAGGTTCCCTTGAAGAAATTTGTAAATCATTATTTATTATCTTTTATGTCTATGTTGTTGTCCCTATTTCTTGTGAGACACCCAGAGCAACCCCAAGCTATGGGGCAGCATATAAATGCAGCAAATAATGAACAAATAAAGCATAATATCTGGCAGCATGTCCATGTGTATTTAATATTTAACAGTATTTATGGACAGGATTGATCTATTGATAGCTAGCGTGGTTAATAGAATGTCGGAGCTTACCAAATCCAGTCAACTAAGAAAACCCAATAAGTCTTAAGGGCTTGCATTAAAACATGTGTGTGTGTTCAAATTCAAATTCTGAATTTTAAGAATCTTATCCTGGATTGGAATACAAAAATTGAGAAACGAATACATTTTGAATATTTATTGATATCTGCTCTAGCTCTAAATCCATATTACACTTAACTGTCATGTAAAGCTATACTATCTCAGGGCGATCTCCTTGCTGTAGTGTTAGGACTTGTCTCAGTGCTCACTGGCTTTTGTTTGTCCGGTGTCACAACCTTTTGAGAAGGAGCAGGAGTGCCTATTCGCAATGCACGACATCCGCATTCCCGTTTATTTTCAGGTACACTTTTGCAAAGTTACATTTTGATCTTTCAATCATGCTCAACCACACAGCACTTGGCTGCTGCCCACCAGTGGTGTATTATAGGGAATACATGAGCAAAAAGGTGAATATAGAATTCTGTTTACTATATTAACAGTTTCGTGTATGTTACACCCCAATTTTTTGCAATCTAGTTTTCAATGCTGAAGGAAATTAATTAGTTAAAGTGCCATGTCATCTGAATATTATTGAATTTAATGTTGTCTTTTGTTTATAGTAATATTCTAATCAGAACTTATTAAAATTGCAAACGCATGCTGTTCAGCTTCTTCGGCAAGTTGCTCCCACGTTATTCACACAGGTTGCTTCGTTTATTCACGCGATTCAGCCACTGGCCCCACAGATTTCAGTGGGCATGTTAACCAGACGCTTAAACATGGTGACTATTGTCTCCTTTTACTCGCTGCAGTTCTAATTTATCCATGGAGCTTCCCTGAAAGGATTTGCCCTAAACACATCATTGGAGAAAGCCATTCCACACGAGTTCTCTTAGATCCTCCACCGGTGTTAAACAGAAGACCCAAGACATGGGAAGTTCAGAGTGCCTCAGCACAGGAGCATGTGCCCAAACCAGTGAGAGACTTCCCTGAGCTGCATCAGGGCTTCTCCCACAGATTTCCGTCAGCACAAACATTGAATTGCATCAAACAGGTTCAGCGAGCTCATGCCACATTCTTTACTCAGGGAATTGCGACTATAATGTTTGAATACTCATTTTAAAACGAGGGCTGTTGCGCTGATTTCTTCAATCAGGCTGCACAAAAGGAGATAGGAAGCAAAGCTGTTCCACCAGCCCTGCTGAAGTGCCAGGTCCACCTCTTTCCCTTCACCCAACTCTCTTCTCTTGAAGTTGCCTATTCTAAGAACTACCATTGAACTGAGCAGTTGCACCTATTTGCTTTTTTCCTCTTCTGTCCCAGTCCCTTTTTCCTCTGTAGTCATATTTTTAGCCTATAAGCCCTTGGTAGGGAATACCTTGTTTTACAGGTTTTGTGTAAACTGCTCTGGAGTCTCTTCAGTGCAAGACCAGGATACAAATGATAAATGTTTAAATTACTGAATAAAATAATAGTGAGAAAATTGCATCCTTTTCTTTTAGAATGTGTCCAAACATGTTGCAGAGGACTCCATCTTAGAAGCAGAATTTCTTTAGAAGAAGCGCTTCTTTGTAGGTGCAAGAATAGGCTTAATGAAGGGGCAAGGATTTGTAATAGAAAGAGTAATTTTAAAGCTTACCTAATTGGTCATATTTTACTGGCTGATCTAAAGTGTTGCTTGAGCCCAACTTTCAATGCAGACTTGGAAAACTTTTCTCCTCATTATTTTCCCTCCCTCTGTAATACATCAAATAAACAGCCATAGCTCAATCCAGTTTCGGGGAAAGCCTTTCTTAAAATGTAAACCTTTTTAGTACCCTTATGCATTATCAATACATAAATTAAATGACAACAACATTTAAACCTTGGAGAACAAGGTTTGGAATATGGCAAGGACAATAGCTACACCATCTGGTTGATTTTCACAACTAATTCACTCATTATAAATGTTCAATACACATGCACACAATGCAGACAAGTTGCAAAGTCTGAGATATTCTGTTGCTGATTTACAGATTTATTGAACAAACACCTTTTTTGGCATTTTGGTTTTGCAATGTGATGGTTATATTTTTACAATGCAAAAACATCTACATGGAAAGTACCCAGTGGTGCTAGTGTAAACCAAGGATTGTGCAACGTGGCTTGCAATTCTTCAGGGACAGGAGAAACTGGTGAGCTACTACTGATTTTCAGTGGAAAATTGCTGCCTATTCTGGTTACCTGTTGAGGGTTAGTGCAGGCACTGGTTTACACTGGTGAAGCATCAGTACCGTCAGGTGGGCACAGTGGGATGTTGCCCAGGGTCTGTGAGTTATCATGTCTCCAACAGAAAAAGAACAAAAGAAGCGCCATGATAGATCGGACCCCTTAATCCAGTTTGGGCCACCAGCTGCCTGGGCAAGAGCCAGGAATCAAAAACACCCTTCGGCACATGTGCTCCCATAACTGATGTGTGTAGGAGGTGGGGTATAATCACCAGCCATTGTCTGACCCACTTTTGAAGCCCCCCAAAGCAGTAGCCACCTGAATCCTGAATCTCCCACCAATCAGTTCCATGGGATCAGAGAGGGAAAACCACGTCTCCCTGTCCATTGTCTCCTCAGGGCTCACTTGTGTTTTTATGTCAAAAGTATAGGGTGCACCGTCTTAGGATTAGGTAGTGAAATCATTACCAAGCTTGAAAAGAGAGGAGAGAGAGCAAGGGGAAGGTCCAGGGCTTGCACGACCCCATTCATGCCCCCTCGTTTGACTACATCATGGGTGCGGAACCTGTGGGGCAAATTCCAGTCGGGTCTGCTGAATGCCATGAGCTCCCACCGACCTTTTCTTGGACGGCTTTCCAACTTTGGTGCAGTGTTTTCCCTGTTCTGAAAAGTCCAGAATGCTTTTCCTAACACTTAGTAAGCAGTGATGACAGCTTCAATCTATACTATGCTGACATGTTTGGTCTTGTGCCTTTTGGAGCTCCTCTGAAAGGAAACTTCAGTACCGCACTGGCACTGGTGATGAAGATGAGAGTGAAACACCCATCGCTCTCTAATTAGGCACATCCAGTGGACAGATCTGGGTTAAACTTAATGTCACTAAATCACATGCTGTTCCTTTATCTCCTCCCATTTCCAATGCGTTTCCTTCCAGCACATAAAGCTTTTCGAACTGTGCATCCAGAGCAGAAAGACCTGGGATGTTTCAGTGCTCCAAACCCCATCCCATCTTAAGTAACTCCTTTTTAATAGAGTTGCACATTTGACATGGAACTGAAGCCCTGAGGAGCTAGACTCAGCTGTAATATTACACCATAACCTTGATTTCCCCTCACTTCATGTTGCATTAAGTACCTGACAGGAGATGTCTGGTTACATCTTGTCCTCAACACATTTCTATCAGGATCAGGTATATGGGCAAAAAGCAACCCATCCTCTTCTGCGCAATTTTCAATTCTAATTTCCCAGGCCTCTTGGAACCTCTCTGCCAAGGCAGGTAAGCGACCTGTGGCCAGGTGCAGAAAACGGTACCCTGGTCTCTGTCTGCCTATCAGAATGATAATGAAAAAGTCATGTGGACTAGGCTCTTGCAATTTCCTCTGCAAGTCCTACTAGACCCGAGTCAGGTCCAGGCTTATTCCGTAGCCAGATGACGACAAGCAGCACTGGGAGAATCTCCATCCTGACAAGCGTTTGGGGTCACAGAATTCCAGGGGTGCCAAACCTTAGAGAAATCCTCAGGGCAAAATGCTTCTGATGGTCAAAGCAGAGCTCCTTTTCCGAATGAAGATGAGAGGGTATTCGAATCTTGTATCTGAAATGGTCGAACTTGTATGAGAGCAATGGGGTCAGGTCCCCCTCCAGCCTTTCTCCACGATGCACCATCTGGGCTGTATCTCTTAGTTAGATTCAGGCAGCAGCTTCCACTCAGAACGAACAGGCCCTCCATGTACCCAGCAGAGTGGGCTGTATCTCACCGTGACGGCGCCATCTTCCAATCTTCAGCTGGCCACCTTCTTCTTCAGGGCCCTTCAGGGCCCTGGTTTGGTTTTGCCCACCAGGGTAACCATTTGGTTTCCCTAAACAGGAAAGAGCATCTGAGGGTTCCCTCGGTTGAGCAGCATGGACTTTCTCAGCTCAGCTGTTTTCTTTGTCATTCCTCAGGCTCTTTTGCCATGTGGCTTTTGGTCCCTAGTTCCTGACTTCTTCACATGATGCAGAGACATGGCAGAGCAGGATTGGAGGATTAAGGCCAGAGCCTAGACAAAACGGATGATCCCTTCCATGGAGGAGCACATAAAATGACCCCAAAATCTTAGAACACCTTCAATAGGAACATTACTGGCCAAAAGCCCAAAAACATAATACACAAGAAACTATCAAAACATGGAAAGCATCAACTGAGACCAGAAACTCTACCATAAAAACACAGAAATAAGGCTGTCAAACATGGTTTTTTGCATTCACAAAAGGAAGGACAAATCAGAAACTAGTTTTATTATGCAGTTACCTGGGGTTCTAAAAAGAAAAAAAATGGCAATAATTATTTTAATTATGATCATAGCATAAAGGAAAGGAGATGTGGTTTGAGTCTTCATAGAAACATAAAAATAGAGCGAGCAGAAGGGTCTTCCTGGGCCATCTAGTCTGACCCCCAGCTCCAACCAGCTCTGCTCATGACAGACTTACTTTGGTAGTAGGGTATAAATAATATCAAAATAAACCATTTTTTTATGAATGCCTCTCAGTAATTCTCGCTGCTGTGCTGGGGGAAAGATGATTTTCATCTGAATCATAGTTCAAGAGAGAAGGGTTAAATCTAATTCTGGGCCAAAAATGGAACCCCTTTCTTAACCCTTCTGGTTCCATCAGGGAGAAAAAAGTGCTGTTATCAAGAGATTTAAAAGGGAACATTGTTTCAGGGAAAGGACATAAATATGGTATAAAATGAGAGTGAAGCAGAACAATGGAAGACTCTCTCATGGTGGAAGGAAACCTTTGGGATATTGGAGGACAGGTTTTGGCTCAGCAGTGGCTCAGCCCTTTCTGGACGCAGCTCTGTGTCTTTCACAGCTGCATTTTGGTCAAAGTAAGATGAATTCCCATCAGGAGCCTTCCCGGTTAATGAAATTGTCTCCCCAGTTTCTCTGTCCACCAACCAGGTGGGGAATTTTCAAAAGGCTGTTTGTGTAGTACCCTAATGGAACCTCACATGCCTTGGAATTCCAGCGGCCCTTGACTCTATGATATGAGTGAAAAAAAATCTGGTGTTGTTGCTAATTGTGCAATAAAGGTAATATTTATTACCTTTAGGTAGTAAATAAAGGTAGTATCTGATCCAGCCCTGGTGGGACTGCTCTTTAATTCAGAGAAAAGCACATTCTTTTGCACAAAAAATGCTGAATCTTCTGGTGGACCTGGCATTTTTGACATCAGTCCTAGTTTTAGGCAGAAAATGCCAAATCCAGCCCCTGATTTCTCTTGCCTAAAATCCCAGAGAGCCTCTAATTGTTGGCAGTATGGAAGTTCATGGCCTCTTGGTCTGATTCAGTATGGCAGTTTCCCATGTTCCTTTTTTTGCCAGTTCTCCTTGGACAATGAGTTCCTTAATTCAGCTTCCATCCACCTGGCACCAGCCATCCAGGTGCTTTGGACTTCAGCTCCCATCAGCCCAGCCAGCCAGCCAGCCAGCCAATCAGCCAATAGGAGCCCAAACCATCTGAATAAGTTGAGGAAGGCTGATGACGGGCACTGCCTGAGAGAACATCTCCCCGGCCTCCGTGTCTCACCATGAGGTGGGATATGGAGGAAAAGATCGCCATGCCCAGAGAGAGCAGAAAGAGGCCCTCCCACCCCTAAACCATTACAGCTTTGCTGCTGATAACCAGCAGCTCGAAAGTTATTTCTCTTCTCTCGATGGGAGGACCCGTCTCCTATTCTACAGAGGACAGCTCTGCATCTGGATGGTCCTAAGAAGCGGTCCTCCTGTATTTGAGGGGCTGCCCAGTCCATGCCTGCCCAATCCAAGAGGACAAAGTGCAAAGAGAGATCTCAGGGCCTTCTGTGCCCATCAGTGATTAGTCCCTGGATAGCCCAGTGGCACAGATGTTGCCTGGCCATGATCTTGAGAGCCAGTCATGATGGCAAGGGTATTGGACTAAAGCTCTGAGAGGAGATGTTAGTCCCCACTCAGCCACCAAGTTCACTGGGTGATTTCAGGCCAGCCAGTCCTCTCAGGCTAAGCCACCTCACAGGACTGTTGCAAGGATAAAACAGAGTGGAGATCTGTGCAAGCCACCTTTATCTCCTTGCAAGAGGAAAAAAGGTGCGTATAAACGCAATGTAATAATAACGATATTTTATTGTTATTTATTGTACAGACATGATTTCTAATTAAACAGAGAGCTAGTGTGGGGTAGTGGTTAAGAGTACAAGTCTGAGATCCAGATGATCTGGGTTCAAGTCCACACTCAGCCATGGACCAGCCACAGCCCAACCTACCTCACAGGGTTGTTGTGGAAATAGGACTGAGTTTAGGAGGGGGGAATGATGTAAGCCACTTTGAGTTCTTTTGAAAAGGAAAAAAGGCTGTATATAAATCTAATAAATGAACAAATGTGGATCTACACCTATACATTAGCACAAGTGAGTGTTACACAAATCTGGGTTCTGTTGTGCAATTTTGGGGTGCTGTCTAAGTGAGTGCCCAACACCTACTTGTGTGGAACAAGGAAAAGAGCCTGAAATTTGCAAAACCTTTGGGTGCTTTCACCCCAACTCCCTACATAAACAAGATACAGGGTGGCACAAAATTAATTTTCGCGGAGCACTGTGACATCAGTTCGAGCTGGTCACTGGCAACACCTGCAGGATCCGGGTGCCGTGGGTTGCCAACTTTGCAAAGAATTGGCCTTTCCAAGATACTCTATTTTTCGTAAAAAGGAAAATGTACCACTGCTTCTCAACTCTCTGTCAGGCAACTGTTGTCCCCAGGAGAGAGAAAACTCTCACAAAGATGGCTGTCATTTTTTAATAATGCTTTCCACCAGGGAAGAAGGGACGGAAGAGGTAAAACAAACCAAGCACCAGATCAATTTTTAAGCCTTAGGTTTATGTTCCTGATGCTTGATTCCCCTGCAGATTGAAGCGGTAACAAATAGCGCAAGGTAGAAATGAGTTAATGGATTAATGGCAAAGTATACATATTAAGTTACAACTTCGGAGTTCACCCCTTGAACTCATTCTTTTCCGATTCTGAACTGATTCAACAGAAACTGTTTTTCGTTGCTGGAAAGACGGATGGCCACAGAGGGGGGGATGCGATCATTCATCGCCGGAGTGACCCAGTTAGAGGGCAAATGTTTGCTAAGCCAAAAAGCAATCTTGAGAAATGTATTTTATTTTTGTAGTGGTGTCCTGCCAATGCTGCAGAATGTCCCCAGTTATTTTTGCCAGGAAACTGAACCTTAATATTTGGCCCCACCTGGTCCGTTGTCAGTTTCCTGCTTCTTGCGAACTTCTCCGTACCACCCCAGGGTGCTACAATAATGAAATGAACCTCCTTCCCAAGCTAATTTAACCCCTTTGGCTCCCTGTTGTGGCTTCAGAATGCCCCAAAACTGATTCAATTTTGTGCGCTGGGCAAAAAATATTTGCTAGCTTTACAGGACCACTTTTGGGTTCAGAGGCGAAACACCAAGTCCAGGTCCTGCTCTTACCTTGGAGGTGCAAGAAACAGTCAAACAGCTGAATTAGACACTTCCTTCTTCCCCACCTAGTGGCTGCCCCCTCCTAATCCTATTCAGCCATTTCCCAAACATTTTCCTTCAGAAAGATCAGAGATAATTTGGGGGTGGGGAAGTGGCAAGCCAGGCAGGTTGGGTTAAGCTGAGTGGCTTATCCTGCTGCCAGAGGCCCCTGCTTTTGCATTTCCATCATCCCAGCAAACGCTAGTTTGGACATACACATTTGCCAAAATACCATTGTTTTTCCCTTAGACTAAATTGCAAAAAAGCAGGGTGTTCCAGGGATGGAGGCAACCCTATTGGTTTTCTGGATCTTTCAGCACCATTCAGCACTATGAACATTATATCCTTTTGAGCTCTCTAAGCAGGACGGAGGTTGAAGGTACCATGCTCCAGTCCTTTCTTGAGCAACAGACCCAGAAGATGGTCCAAGGAGACCCCAGTCCTGCCCTGTGGCCTTTAGGGCTCCTCATGGCCTCAGTGCTTCTGAAATATGAATGGCACTGCTACAAGTAGTCACCCAGAAATTCTGGCGAGTGGGGCATCAGGGTGCAGATGACCTGCTGATGACCTATCAGCTCTACCTCCCTTTTCCATCCACCAGTCCTAGGGAGGCTGTGGACTTCCAGACCGTGGGCCTGGAGGCAGTTTTGAGATGGATGAAGGCAACCACACTGAAGCTTATTACTGGGGAGGACAAACCTAGACTGACATAGACAGATGGAACAAGGATGGACGGACAGACAAACATTCAAACAGACAGATACACAGGAGTGGAAAAGTTTAAGAAGTTGCCCAGTAGCCACCTTCTTCTTCAGTCTCTTCCATTATGGTTTGTTTGTTTGTTAACTTTTAAGACTCATTGAAGAAAAGCTGCATCGAATTTGCATGCAATACAAAGCTGGGTGGAATAGCAAACACCCTAGAAGACAGAATGAAGATCCAGGGTGATCTTGATAAACTTGAACACTGGGCTGAAAGCAGCAGAAGGAGATCCAGTAGGGAGAAGTGCCAAGTCCTCCACCTGGAAAAAAAGAAACCAAATGCATTGATACAAAATGGGGAATATGTGGCTCATCAGAACTGAAAAGGAAAAAAAAAAAGACCTTGGAGTTATTGCGGACAACCGGCTAAATGTGAACCAATAATAAGATGCAGCTGCCAAAACGGCAAATGCTATTTTGGGTTGTATTAATAGAAATATTCCTTCCACATCACAAGAAGAAGTAGTTCCTCTATACTACTCACTGGTCAGACCTCACCTGGAATACTGTGTCCGGTTCTGGGCACCAAGATCTAAGAAAGATGCAGGAAAATTAGAAAGGGTCCAGCAGAGGTCAACAAAAATGATCCAAGGTTTGGAAACACTGCCATGTGAGGAGACTGAGGGAACTGGGCATGTTCAGCCTTGAGAAGAGAAGACGGAGGGGGGACATGATCTCCCTCTAGAAGTAGCTCAAAGAGGAAGGTCAAGATCTCTTCTCACTGATGCTAGAGTGCAGGACACGGAATAATCGATTCAAGTTGCGGCAACCCAGATTCAGGCTGGACATCAGGAAGAGCTTCCTCACTGTCAGAGCAACACGGCAGTGGGACCAGCTGCCTGGAGAGGTGGGGGGCTCTCCCACACGGGAGACATTTGAGGAGAAACTGGACAGCCTTGAATGGGATGGTGTAACTTGGTGTCCTGCACCAGCAGGGGGGTGGACCTGATGGCCTTCATGGCCCCTTCCAACCCTACTATTCTATGTTTCTATAATTTTATGAAAAGTTTGAGCCTAAGTTGAGATGATGAAATCAACACCGTGGCCCAGCTTGCCAAAAAATACCCCCGTGCCCACACATGCGCACACACAACAACAACAACCCTTTCTAATAGCCAGATGAGCACAGGCAGAGGAGGAGACGGGGCAGTTCTTGGCCGCAGCTGCTGCTTGCACAGAGGTCCCCCTTGTTGCCTAGTGACTAAGTCTTGCTGCTGCTTTTCCTCGCTGCATTCCCCAAGCGATGAGCATGTGGGGAAACATGATTAAGAGGCACACGTTTTCCAGAATTTTCCAGCTCTTCTTCCACTGTCTGCTCTGGAAAACTAATTCTCCAGAATCCAGCAGAGAGGAAACAAGCTGTTTGGAAAAAGTAGAGAAGTCCCAGGAGAGAAAGTTGCCCGTGGCCCAAGCAACCTGTCAGATCAGTTCCAAATTCCTGTGGATGAGTATTTTAGTCCTCGCTCAGACATTCCACTTTAGCCAAAGCAACACATGAGTTGCAGCAGTACATCTTTCCTTTTATCCTCACAACAGTAACTGTACATAATAAAGCTATGTGAAAGTGATATGCTTGGACAACCTAGTCACAGCAATTGTACCTCTGAGCCCATGCAGAGTGCTTTCAAGGATTTTGCAGTGAAATATGGACCAAACTGTTTCTAGTCTCAAGGCCTGAAGACCAAACGAGTAACATGTCCCAGGAATCCTGTTGTTTGTTTATTTAAAGGGAAAACAAAGCACAGGAACAACGACTTTCTGTGAAAGAACAAGCTGTGGGAACTTCCCCTGGAATTAATTTTCTGTGCATAAGCCTTGTGCAAATACTTTGCTACCAGTGGGGCTGAATATACAGGGATTGTATCTTTTTCCTCACAGGTGGAAAAGTGACATGCAAGGAAAAATCAAATGGGAGAAAATGTACCCCTTGTTCTGTTTTGTGCTGTAAGTTTACAGTGAGGACTTGCCAACAAAATTTTACATCTCTTTTCAGAATAGGGATTCATCTTGATTCATAAATCAAGATACACACATAAATGCATCTATAAATGCATAAAGAGAGGAATACTTCTTTCTTGTGGAAACATCCATTTTTCTGGCTGCAGGAGACAGACTTGTGACCTCTACTTAAACATCCTGAGGTAAGAGGAGTAGCCGGTGGAAATTATTTATAACCTTGACCAGCTCATTTTGTTTCATTCTCTGAAGCTCACAGCGTCTGACTGACACAGCAATAATGGACAGCGAACTTTTGTGTCAATTAATTGTTAATGAGAGGTTTGATTAGCAAATAAAGTGCCTATTAGGTGAACTGATTGTCTTTCTTTCATAATACTAGAGGTCAACTTTTTTTAAACTGAAGAAACACACTGTATTTAG
Source organism: Varanus komodoensis (assembly GCF_004798865.1). Taxonomy (NCBI): domain Eukaryota; kingdom Metazoa; phylum Chordata; class Lepidosauria; order Squamata; family Varanidae; genus Varanus; species Varanus komodoensis. The sequence continues at coordinate 4,238,442 of NW_025335942.1, read as the reverse complement.
CAAAAGAAGAAAAAGAAGAAAAGAAGGGAGGGAGGGAGGAAATAGAAAGCAAGCAGGCAAGAAAGAAAGAAAAATAAAGGAGGGAGGGAAGGAGGGAGGAAACAGGAAGGAAGCAAGGAAGCAAGGAAGGAAGGAAGGAAGGAAGGAAGGAAGGAAGGAAGGAAGGAAGGTTTAAATTTTAACCACATCTCTTCCAAACCTGGATAACAGAGATTTGACAAACCTGGAATGAAGGAAACAGCCTGTGGTTAGACAATTCAATCGATCATCTGAAATGTGCAGCTTGCAGTTCTTTTCAACAGATCACGCACTCAGATCTCACCTGATAGCAGAGTCTTCCAAACTGTTTCATGCCTCAAGCACCATTTTCTTTCCTGGGGAAAATGGAGAGCACAATTCACTCTCACATCCAAAACGGTTTCTGTATAAGGGTCCCAGGTGAGCGATTGGTGGTCCTGCAGATGTTTTGGCCTGTAACTCCCATTAGGCTTAGCCAATGGTGACTGATGATGGGTGTTGTAGGCCAGAACTGTAAGCTGCACACCCCGCTATAGCTGGGTATGGCCAAGGGAGATTCATGCCCCTCAAAGACTTTTGAGAGAACAGTGTGGCATGAATTGCAAAAACTAGTGCTCCTTGCCCTTTTTTGGAGAAAAGAGATGTTTTCACCCTCAACAACTCCACCCACTTGCCTGGAGTTGCAGTGCTTAATTCTTGTCCTTTTGGGGCAGCTGTTTGTGTATATTGGAAAAAAGGAATGGGATACAGTAGGGGATACTATAGGAAATTAACTTAGTGTTTGTCCCTCCTGGCTCCTTTGCGATGGTTGTCATTGAACCATATGTTGTTGCTTGAAATATGGGTTTCCATATTGTCTGAATGCAGCCAAGAGGAGAAACCTTGGTGTACAACCCACAGTTCACGGCCTAACAAGAAACTATGTTGTTTGGTTCATTTATATCTTCTGCATTTTGCTAACATGTCCAGCATAAATGTTTGATTGCAGTTGCTTGGATTTCCAGCAATGGCAGTAGAATAATCATGTTCTTCATTTACAAACAAAAGCAAGCACAGCAACAAAAGCTGACAAAATAAATTAGGATCATGTAGTTAGATGCTTGTTTGAAAGACAGAAACTTTCACAGAAGCAAGAATTGGTTATTTAAAGGCCCAGTGCTTTGAAAATGCTCCTTATGAGGTCTTCTGTGTTTATACTTTAAAAGCCACCACGTATCACGCCCTGCTCTGCTGGAGAGTTTCATGTGTAAAACTCAGCCAAGAAGGGACAACATGGAGAAAGATGTCTAAGGATGGCTATAACAGACCTAGATACTGAAGACAAAACTCAAATGCTTTGGCCACCTAACGAGAAGGAAGGACTCACTGGAGAAGACCCTGATGCTGGGCACAATAGATGGCAAAAGAAGGAGGGGACGGCAGAGGATGAGGTGGCTGGATGGAGTCCCTGGGGTGGTGGGTGTGGGCTTGGGTGTACTCCGGGGAATGGTGGAGGACAGGAAGGCCTGGAGGAATGTTTTCCATGAGGTTATGAAGAGTCGGGCATGACTTTGGGACTGAACAGTAACAAATTATATTATATTATATTATATTGGACAGATACTGAAGATGACGCTCAAATACTTTGGCACCTAATGAGAAGGAACAACTCACTGGAGAAGAGCCTAATGCTGGGAACAATAGATGGCAAAAGAAGAAGGGGGCGGCAGAGGATGAGGTGGCTGGATGGAGTCACTGGGGCGGTGGGTGTGAGCTTGGGTGGACTCCAGGGGATGGTGGAGGACAGGAAGGCCTGGAGGAGTGTTGTCCATGAGGTTGTGATGGGTTAGCCATGAGGTTGTGATGGGTTAGCCATGGGGTTGTGATGGGTTAGCCATGACTTTGCGACTAAAAAAACAAAACAAAACAATAATAGACCTGCCTTAATGTGTCACACCAGTCCACCAACTGACCATTTGCAGACATGCCGCAGGATGGGGAAGGGCAATTTCTGACCATCCACATAATTTTGGCCCACAGTTCCCATCATCCCTAGCCAGCACCGGCCAAACCTTTGTGATATCACCAAATTGTCCACTGCCCCCAGGAGATCACTTTGCACATTATTTGTCCTAATTCTTTTCTCATGAAGGAAGGAGAAATTCATCCTCTTTGATGAAGGAAACTTGTCGTTAGAACGAAGGAGCAAGGGTAACCCTGAGCTTCCACTGGACCGAGATGACAAAAATTGACTTGTTTCCCCACTGTCAGCTTTCTTCCATCTCAGTACCCTAATTTAAAAAGAGTGATCCTTTTGTTGTTGCTGTTGGAAGTCAGGAGCCCTTGCTATTCCACTGCATTGTGCATTATTCAAAGCATGTAGATTTGCTGGATTTGTATAATTGATGTAAATTGCAGAATTCTGCTGCATTCAGATTTGGGATTGGCTGAGCACAGAATAATAATAATAATAATAATAATAATAATTATTATTATTATTATTATTATTATTATTATTATTATTATTATTATTGCATACTAACAACCCTATAGAAATGTCCCAGTCACACTGCCTTTTGACAAAGTCCAGGTCTGAACCCTTATGTCCAATTGCCATCAGCACCAAGTGTGGTGGCTGGATTCCTGCTGGTACCAGAAACTTTGGGAGCTGTCCAAAGGGACAAGAGCAGATTCAAGGTAAATTGCTGAAAAAGGAGCTGTCCTGCCACAGAGACACTTTGGAGTTCATGGAGATGTTGTACCAGGAATAGTGATGAAGTGAATGAGCCGTGAGCATGGAGTTACTGTCCTCCATGGAACATCAGGAGGACCCCGGCTGAGGATTTGCTTACATTCTGGTTTGCACCTCCAGAAAAGGGCTCATAGATGGAAAATACCATGCTGCACCTTCCAATCTGAGCTCCAGCTAGTGACCAGCAGTGGAGGTATCAGATCTTAATGTGCTAAGTTTCAGGTTGTCTATTAAGCTTACCAACTTCCATTAGTTCTGGAAACTGCTTGGTCAGAGGGTCCTTCTTCCTCCTCCAGTTCCATCTGGAATTCCAGATCTGGATGCAGCCTCATTCTGCAGGTGTTCTGTCCTTACTAGTGCTTTGAAGGCTTCTTGCTATCTTCTTCAGTAGATCCTCTACTGGATCGCTCCATCTTTCTACTCCTCATTGTCATGTGGCAGACAGAACAAGACGCTTGCAGGCAGGGCATCGCACGGAAGGACTCAGCACCAGAAAACCAGCCAAGGCTAAGGGGGTTTACCATTCAGATCAGATGATTTATATGGATACCGAAAAGTCTGAACCAATCTCAGAAATGCGAATTTCTGAAATTGTTGTATGAGAGGGCGGCATACCAAAGCTTTTAATAAATAAATTAATTAATTAATAATCGTTTGGGTGTGTTAAATATGGGGTGGGTGCAGGCAGGCATGCGGAAGGCTAGACAGTGAAACACAAGACAAAGACTGGAAATAGAAGCAATTGTCTCTGTATAAAGGCTAGCCTGGAAGGTCTTCCAGTTGCTGCTGATGAGTGGAATTAAGATAACCTCAGATTCCTAGCTATGGAATCTGGTATTTGAAGTCCTGCACAGACAGCAAACACACATGGTTGGCCACCATCTGTATTTGTTCTAAGCTGTGTACATAAGTTGCACATAAGTTGGTGACACGCAAGTTGCTTTGACATGAGCTAAGCTCATTGCGGAGATGCTACAGGAATCTATGATGGTTCAGCTATAGATTGATGGGTGGACCTCAAGTTATATCTGATTGACCAAAGAACTATAATTCCATTGAGCAGGAGAAATAAATGAAAGACAAATATTTATATGGTGACAAAGGTATTACAGTCCACCCTCAATAAATATCAGTCTAGTTCTTGTCTTCTGGTATGGAATCAGTGTTCTGCAACACTATTTTCCTCTCATTCACTATGCACACACACATACACACAAACACGACATTTGCTGGGCTTTGGCCTATTGCTTCACTGCTGTAGATTAAGTGAATAAATATCAGAGATAGGAAATACGTTTGGAAGGGTTGTAAGACAGATTTTTAAATGAGTGTTTGCTTCAAAAAATGCCAATGTGTGTATGAACACTGGGGTTTCTGATCAGTTCTCATTGGTGTTAGTTTGCTCTAAATTAGCAATTTCCTTATGGACCATAATGGTTAGCATCTCAGTTGGAACTATATTGGAATCTGAGCTGCCAAAAAAGATCATGAAACGTGGAATAAAAAGCATATGGAGAGGAGTAACCCACAAAGTTTGCCTTGCTAGTATAATAGAGGGCGTTTTGGCAGGTGGCCATCTGTACCCGCTGAACAGAGAGCTCTGGTATGACATTGATCGATTTAACAGTGGGAATGTATTAATGATATGCGCTCTGATGGCCGAGCCACTTCTTACTCATTTGCATTTCCATTCATCATCTCAGCATTTATCATTATGAGGAGAATGCCAGAACTAATTAAAGTCTGGGCTAACGGGGTGACAAAGGGGACCAGCCAGTACCTTCTGCGGAGGAAAATATGGGAAGTTTTCCAGCAGGAAGTACATCAACCTTACACAAAACCCAATTAACTTAATTCCTAACTAAACTGTTAGAAGTTCCTTCATTTAAACAATTTAACAAGCCCAGCTTTAAGTTACATGATTTTTTCATGATTTTCTAACATTGTTTTAAGTAACCTTTTCCTTTCAGATAGCATGGAAGGTTTCCATGGCATTTTGGCATTCATTTTTCCTCCCTCTGGCTGAGAACAATGGACAAACCCCCATAAAGTCCTAGCATAAAGTGAACATTTTAAAGAGTAACATCTATGACACGGATTCATCCTGGAGGTATCTTGAATGAGTGTCTCATTAAGGACATTATTCTCAAGGATGAAAGACGTGAATGATACAGCCTCTGAAATAGAGATGCTCCCTTTTGGTAAAAAGGATGGCCTTATTCAAAATTGACCTCTAGGTAGCCTATTTAAGTGGGAGCTGTATTTCCCATGGTATAACCCAGCCAAAGTAATGCCAAGGCTGCCAACAAAAGCTTGCTTGCTAAGGACAGGGAGTGAATCCATCAAACAAAACAGTCGAACAACCATGAACAACGGTTGTGCTCAAATAAGAAAGCACGGGTGAGATCCGGGATGGCGCTCCGCAGAGTTTCACTTTCTCTGGAGGATAGTGGTGAGCAGGTCCAGGGCAGCATCAGAGGAAATGCAAGGGGCAACGGGGAGAGAACAAGAGCACCTGGGCCCCCCCTTGCATCGTTGTTCCTCCATTGGACCAGTTGCCTTCCATGAAGCACAAGATTCCGAGATCCAACACGGAATGCCCAAATGCATTCAGTCGTAGGCTTTACGAACCTCTGGAAATATGGCATGCGGTTTATCCTGCCTATGGCATCAACTGTGGGAAAAACACATGACTTTTCTGACACTCTTCCTTTTTCTAAACTTTTGAAACTTGGGTTTATGGTGCTCCCTGTCCCCTGATGGGGTCTTACGTATAAAGCCCTGGACTGCTTCAAAATCCAACCCTTTTAGAAATCCAGTAGCCTGGTTCCTATGAATTGATTGGCAGTGACGAGCTAGCATGTTCAAAATGAAGATGTTTGCTGAGGAATGTGTTTACACAAGGATATAAAGTGTTACTTTTCAAATAACAGGATTGGAATGCCTAAATGGATTTAGTTCAAATTAACTATCGTTATTTTAGGATTATTGCTCCTATTAGGCACGAGAGTCTTCCCCTGTTAAATGTACTCTCAGCGGCTTTTGTCTTGGATCAGATTTCCCTAGATGGCATCCCAGACTATTCCTCACAACCAAGAAGTGTGATACAGCTGTTGTCTTTGGCTTCCCATTCTTCCTATTGCATCTGGCTTCTGTTTCAAGGGGCACCAGCTGAAGTTCCTTCTGGTCAAACATCATTCTGAAACCTTTTGGTCCTGGTCTGTGCTTCCTGCTCAAAGCTTGACCACAACCTCACAGCAAGGATCATCTTCTTCATAAGAGCCATGTGGTCTTCAGAACTTCTGCCTAGGGGGCTTTCTCAGGCTGACCCAAAAGCTTTCACCTTCCCAAGTTCTGTTCTCTTCAGCCCTCAACTGTCTCTGCCAAACTATCTTCATGTTTTCTCTAAACCCTAACCAGAACCTTTGACCAATCATATTCTTGATGGAACATCCAGCTGCCAACATCCTTTGGTGAACCTTCTGACCAATCCTAGCAATGGTAGCTTCCCCGCTTTACTCATGTTCAAACTCAGCTTGAAGCTGCCCCTTTAGAGCACCGGTAACCAAGCCAGACTTCTGGCCTACCTCAGTCAGAAGTCGTTCAAAGTATCTGAAGATAACCCAACAGAAACAAATGGATAAAAAAGGCATTTTTTCTTTATACAGCCTTTTTCTCCTCTTCAGATACTCATGAAAAACTTTAGTTTTGAAGAAAGATGGATGGACAAAAATGAGTTGCGTTCTATTGTTCCAGGTTCCTGCCCCCAAGAGTCAGACATGACTGGACTTTAAACCACTGTGCCACCCGCAGTTCCTCTCCTCTTCTTTAGTAACGCCTAAATTTCCATCTTAGTCACAGAAACACATGGTTGCAGGATCAGCCTTTGTAGTTTCTGGGGGCTAGGCCAAGCAGGGCCACTTCTGTCTAACCCAAAATCAAAATCAAAATTGAAACCTAAAATGAAACCAAAAGCTTAACCTAAGCCTAAGCCAAAACCTAAATCTTGCCTTCCATGTTCTATGCATGTCTACCCTGAACCATATAGGGCAATACCAAAGAAGCAATATGTGGAACCATAACTCCTCAGTATTGATGCCTCATTTATGGAATTCAGTCTCCCGAGAAGGATGCCCGGCATCGACATTGTGTGTGTTCCGGCATCTGGCAAAAATGTTTTTATTCACTCAACATCTTAATGGTTGAGTCATATGCTATTACTAACTATACCAGGTCTTTCCTTTATTTTATTTTCTGTTTTGGTTCTTGTCTTTATTGGGATTCTTTATTTATTAAGCCATTTATGTTTTGTTTAGTTTTACTTATTGTTTAATTGGAATGTTTTATTGGTTGTAAAACTGTTTTAATATATTGTACTATGTTTTATTGAGTGTAAACCATGCAGGGAGCCTTCATGGTTGAGTGAACGGTCCACAAAAACTTTTATAAATGAATGAACAATCAAACAAAAGGTTCAGCACTCGAGAGGTCCCCATTGCATCCTTGGGCTCTGAGAAAAATAGCCAAATGTTCAAGCACACAAACACACCTGAGGGCAATCCCTCAGGATCCCAGGGCCTCCCATTACAGGTAAATGTCCCACACATGGCTGTTCATTTGTTAAATTTGTACATCTGGTGAGCTGGGCAATGATAATTAAAGTGGTCCTGTTGGGTTCCACCATCAGCTTGAGCGCCCATACTCCAGAAAGTCCCTGTGCATTTGAGGGGAACGTCAGTACTAGGAATGTAGGAGAATCCCATTTGTAGGGTGAAAGATCAATGGATTTTCGGCTCTATGGGTTTGTGGCTCGGTTTTCCCCCTATCTGTAGTCAGCTGTTCCAGAACGTAGATTCCATTTGTTTTAAATGGTGGCAATATCCACAGACTGGGGGAAGGAGAGGAGGTAATCTTGAAATTTCCCCCTGAGAATTCCTTGGAAAACTCTTGCAAGTGTGTGCTTTAGAACACCACAGAGGTACATTCCCCTTCTGGTAAGTCTGCCAGTGAGTTTGCTCCTCTCCAAAGCTCTCCCATTACCCTAGCAAAGGTGTATTCTGTGTTTGTGAAAGGATTTGTGAAATTCCACCCCCAACCCCTTTGCTCATGAAATAGAGAATGATCCCCAAATAACAAATTAATTTGGTGATTGATTGATTGATTAAATCAATCAAAAATTAATTGCTGATATTTGCACAAATTCATGATCTGACCACTCTCCATTTGCACAAACTTGAGCAAATGGCAAACAACCACTTTTCCCCAAAAATGCACTTGACCCCAACCCCAGGATCAAGAAAACTTACTGCTGGAACCCCTTTGGACTTAAACGGAACAGAATTCCAAGCACCAAAGATCCCTGGTTAGTTCTGAGGTCAGGAACTCTTTTGGTGGTCGGTAGATTGCCTACCAATACCAATCATTTCATAGAGGAACCCCCTAAAGAGGTCCCAAGTACTATCCATAAATCAATATGAAAACTCCACCTAAATGCCATGGACACCTCCTGGTTGTGCTAAAGGCATGCTGGTGAAATAAATAAGGATTGCCATCAAAATCTTGCATGAACTAGCAGAGATATTTGTATTCTAGCCTTTTCAGAGGAGGTCTTGTTTGAAAAGAAAAATAAATGAAAAATAAGAATGGGATATGAACTCTTTCTAACCTTGAGATGTTCCATTTGTTTGCTGTCTTGGAAAAGTTTGGAGCCGCTTGCTCCAGAGGATCAATTTGTACAATTGAATGGAGAGCCATGTTGGATGGCTTCAGGTTGGTTGCCCGTCAGACATTAAACATCTTATCGACACACCTATGAAAACCATTCTTTTCTTTTGTTAACTGAAAGACACAGGGCGCACTTGATTTCCATTTCGAGCAATCCAGTGGCGAGTGTCTGTTCCGATTACTGTCACTTCTGCCTGCACCATCACATCCTTCTGCGACTCAAACTTGTTACTTTTCATTCTAGTGTTGAGTGTGGGACAAAGACACCTTCACGTCAGAATCTCATGATGTTTTGAAAACTAAGAATTCGGCAGCACTTTCCGCCATACGAGTTTCAGTCCCAACCTCAAAAGAGTTTGGGGCTGACTGATATGTATCCACTGAAATCCAGGGGGAAACATTTTTGACTGGGTAAGCTGGCAAAAGTATGAATTTTGGCAACGTGTGGTGCCAATACTGGCAACAAGTAGAATTGGAACCCAAAGTTGACCTTCCCGTTGCTCCTTGTCTGAGCAGTTGGTCCCACAATGGTCTGACAATATAAGATGCTGCCCGGATTATTATTTATTATTGGTCAATTTCTATACTGCCCATTAGCAAAAAACTCTCTAGGCATTTCACAAGATGGTCGTTTTCTCATTTGCATCATTACTCATATATTTCAAAATGTGTATGTGACCTTTGCAATACATTTATGTTCAGGACATGTATACTGTATGTAAAGCTCTAAAATTAATAAACTAGTTATTATCAATTAACAATAAAAGAATCTAAAATGTACAAAGATGTCTGATTTGAATATTCAAACATTCTTTAATTAAATCCTGTTTGGACAATTGCAACATACTCTATATGGGGGCTACTTTTGAAAAGAGTTCAGAAACTTCTGCTGCTCTAGAAACTTCAGCTGCAGCCATACGCTTGAATCAGGCAGATTACAGCAAGCACAGAACTTGAAATTGTGAACATAAAAATCAGATGCACTGTGTCCAGCCCCTTCAGACGGGTTTGGAAGTTCTGCCCACATCCTGACATAGGTAGTCGTGTGGCCCAGTGAGACCGGATGCAGAGGGACCGGAGAATTCTCCATCTCTCCTGGGAGAAGCTGACTGAACAAAGGCAAGACCAGAAAGAGAAGCAAATCAACACAAAAGTGGCTGACGCTTTGGGCTTATGATATAACACCTTCTACTAATATTCCTTCTTGCACTGTCGAGTTTGGGAGCAGCTACACATTGTTATTATTGTGTTTGATTCAGCGCTAACCATTTATATTAAGAGTGAGAGCCAACTCCAGCTTAAAGGTCAACTTCCATTTCAGAGCGGCTCTCCAAAGCCACATTCCAGCGGCAAAGGGGCTGGCCCACAACTGCTGGCTTGTTGTAGCTTAGCTTTCCTAGTGCTAGTCACTGAGCTTTGAGAGAGTCATTCCAATCTGGAATGGGGGGAAAACAACAGAACAACCAGGGACCAGTCCAAAGAGCCATGGCTGAGGGAAGGGAGCAAGGCCTGCGGGAAGGGGACTGGCCATCTAGGAAGCTCCAGAGAGCTGGCCTGGAACCTCAGATGGGCCAGAGTGGGGCCCAAGCCTTGGAAAGTCCATTCCTTTGGGACATTCAGGCACACGCTTCATTCCGCTTCACTGATATCAGTAGGCATTCAAGCAGTTTGATTTTCGATGGACTTTGCTGCCGATTATGATGATGACGACGGGGATCCTGTGCTTCCCTATTCTTTCCAAAGTGAATTGACAAGACCGGAAAATGCTCGATGGAGGCATTCCATCCTCCCATTTCTGCTTCCTCGAGTCACACACTTTAATCAATGAGCTACACACTGAGTAGAGCTATGCTAATACATTAACATTTGCACAATCGGGCTGTTTAAGAGGACTCGGTGGAGATGAAATCAGAGCTCCTCTGTATCATGGCATTTATAATTCATGATCATACTATAGCGGTATAATGGCTAATAAAACAATCTTAGACAAAAGAAACAGCAAGCTGCTGTTACTCCTGATATGCAAGCTGCTGCCATGATGTTTTCCGGTCCTTCTTCGAGAAGGTCCAAGCTTATCCAAAAGCTGGTTCACCCCACCCGCAAATGGCATTTGGGTGACCATCTGAACCACTCCAGAGGTCCAAAACCTTGAAGTTAAATTGGAGTATCTAAGGAAGTCACCTAAGTTCTGAAAGGACATGTAGCAGTTGAGATGAAGCCAAGTAGGTCATGAGGAGAAGGAACTGGCCAGAGGAGAAGGAAGTCATGCAGCCACCTGGAGTTCTGCAGTGGAAGATAGGTGGGGTAGAAACGTAGCAGATAAATCCATTTGATTATGAGCTTCACTGTTGTACGGTGGAAAAGTCTGGATATATTTGGGAGCATTTGTGCATTTGAGACATTTATTAAATTTGGTGTACTAACTGTAACATTATATGTGTGCATACACAACACACACAGAGAAAGTCTAAAAGGAAATCTTTTTGCTTCATGTCTACATGAGCACAAATGGGGAAAAGTGGGGGAAAGATACAGACTGGAATGAACAACACACCCCTCAGCATTACAGCTGATAAAATATCAGGAATATAGTTTCGCTAAGTGCCACGTCTGTCCACACTATACAATTGTAAGTTAGATTCAGCAAGACATCACTCTGTAGGTGCTCTGTTCATGTGTTCATTAAATCTAGAAAGCACCGGTGGAGGGGGGAAAGTACAAAGTCTGATTCATAAAAGCAAAAGGGGCTGAGGAAAAAGAAATGTGAAAGAAACTTTAAACAAGTTTTGTTAAAAACAACAACATACACACTCAAAACACCGCAATGCTTTCTGTGTAAGAGAATCGTCTCGTGAACATTGTCAGCCTTATGCCATATGTTCCAGGAAACCAGGGACCCTTGAAGAAGAGGCTTTTGAATTATTGATCAATGATTAGCAAATGCAATCGAAATTGTAGACTTGATGTTGTGCAGGGATTCATAATTTATGAGTGGACAAAATAGGAGGTAACAGAGGTAGCGGTAGGTGATTTCAGCCCCCATATTGATTACTTAAAACAACAGGAGGTACGTGTAGTGTGCCAGATGGAGCTAAAACTGACAGCTCACTGCCTGTCCATCACTGCAGACTGAGAGCTCAGGGAATAAAGCATACCGTAGAAGCAAATGCATTTCTATTGTGTGTCTTTGATCATTATGCTGTTCAACTAGACCAAAGGACATATTTGTTTATAATTTATGTATTCTCTTACTATAAAAGATTGATGGCTTCCTATTAGATACCATCGGATCTAAATATCCAGATTCTTTGTCCCTGTAACAGGCGGAGATGTGGCATTGTAGAAGGAGTTTGCTTAGCCTTGCTATGGATTTCAGGTAGCGGCATCCTGAGCGCAAGCTCAGCAGAACAGCACTCTCTGTGCAGCGCTGGCGCAAAAGTGAGCCCAGCCCAGCCACGCCACGCCACCTGCCCCCTTCGCCGCTACCTTCTGGCCGTGTGGAGCAGATCAGGAGGGCTCCGATTGGTGGGGCTGTAAGATCTGCCCTGCTCCAGGGCCGTGGACTAAATTACTGGGTGTGTGTCACAGGGCTGGGTAGGGGGTCCTTACAGGGGAAGGGGGAATCAGTCAACTTCTTCCCCTAAATTTGAATTTACACTTTAATTTAATTGAAATTAATTTAATTAAAACATTTATATCCCATCCTTTCTGACAAACGGCTCAGGATGGCTTACAATGATTTAACATATGATATTACAATAATACAATCATTAAAACTGTAGATATTAAATCAACATAAAAACAACACATCATAAAACTAAGAGAGAGAGAAGAAAGGAAGAAAAAGAATAGAAAATGGAAAATGCAACTGTGGAAAAAGATCTTAAAACTTCTAACAGCCTAATTATTAAAATGCTGGCTGAATAAAAAGGTCTTTGCCATGCACTGTAAAGCGAATAAAGTTGGCCCCAGGCAAACCTCTCTAGGGAGCGCATTCCATAGTCTGGGTGCCACTGCAGAGAAATTTAGAATTTCTTCCCCTAAATTTCCTTTCAAGTTGATAGAATGGCGAAATGAACTGGACCATCCCACTCTGGTCTGGCTAGTTTCAGGAAGAAGACAAAAAGGTCTTGAATGGAATATTTTCCTTCCTTCCTTCCTTCCTTCCTTCCTTCCTTCCTTCCTTCCACCTCCCTCCCTCCTTCCCTTCAGTCCTCCTTCCTTCCCTCCCTCCCTTCCTCCCCTTCTTTCTGCCTCCCTCCCTCCCTCCCTCCCTCCCTCCCTCTTTCTTTCAGCATGCTTAAAAATTAAAACGCAGAGAACAAAATTAAAAGTTAAAACTCTAGAGGCTGTTTGCACACACTTATGGATTAAGTATCCATCTTTCACACTGACAATATCACTTAAATCCCATTGGACAGTTCAAAGGGCACTGAAGGCATGCAGGGAGGGGAACTGTGCTCCCCCCACGGACTCGGTCCAAAGCTTCACACTGTTCTGCTCCGGCATCACTGAGAAGTCCAGGAGCGCCGCTTTCCGAGGAGCTCAACTTCCCACGTACGCAGAGCCTGTGAGCAGAACCCGCAGCCCTTTGGCATCAAGCCCATTGAGATGCACGTTTTCGGAAATGCCTTCCGGTCACGGATGGGCACGATCACCAATGCATATTGCAGGAAGAAGCATGGATGTGGTTGAAGAATTATGTGGGATCCCATCTTGCAGTGCAGCTTGATCAATGCAGACTCGGGCTAGCGTGCTGCAAGAGCTGCAATGGGGGGAAAGTGGACCAAAATGGCGACCGTTTGTGCTTGCTCAGTGGTCTGAATGGAGCCTCATAAAAAAGGAAGAATGGTGGATTCCTGATCCAACCATCTCACTTTGGAAGTAGGCTAAAGATGCAAAGGTTTCCTAGCATTCAGACACACTCACCCTAATTCAGGCCTGTTGATTAATCTCTGAGAGACGCACACGTTTCCAAAGGTGGACAAGAACCATAGGCAAAGATTTTCCCCAGCAGCGAATAGGGAGGTGACTAAAATTGTCCATGGGCCTTCTATTTGTGCCGACCTGGAATTCTCTTCTGCCCACTCTTGCCCCTGGTCAAATAGGCCTGCAGGTTTTCAAATCAAGAGCAAAACCTGCCACATCTGTTTAGTGGAGCTGAAACACTACCAGCATCAAATCTCTCTTTCAAACCATTTTTTCCCTGAACCCCATCCTGGTCTTATTTGGAAGAGTCAAACCATTTTTTACAAATACTCAATATGTCAGTTTCTCATTTTGAATGAGAAATTCTGAATTTCAAAAACCCAAACATTGCGCTGGGAATTTGACATTTCTTTTACTACAAATGACGAATCTTTTAGCTGTGTTGGGTTCTCTGTCTTGTTTTGCTATTGGAAAATACCAAATATGAAATATTGCTACAGGGTACTTCTGGAAAATTCTTGCTAAGATATAACGGAAGTTTTCAGCTTGACTTATGAGGGACCCTGAGTTCTTTAGAAAGCTAGCAAAAAACACCCTGCCTGCATGTTAGCTTATGTGCTCTCGTTTATCTTTCAATGCAAATCAGAGCCACTGGGGATGTTTGATGTAGTCCGAAGCATACCCTCGATTTATAATAACTGATGATGAAGAAGAAGCTTGCTAACACTTCATATGAACCAAGTGCAGAATTTAAAACCTGCTCTGGAAACCTATGCAGCAAAGAGGGTTCTCAGGTAGACGAGTCATTGTGGGAGGCATTACCTAAAGATGCAAAGTTGAAAATCGTTATGATGAATCGTTATGATTGTGTGTCTCCCGTCAGTTGTGGTCAGCATATCATATTCATGCACATTGACTTCTGTATACTGTCAACCATTTATTTGTTTTATTTATTATTTATTAAAACATTTCTATGCTGCCCCTTGCCGAAGCCTCGGGGTGGCTTACAACAAAATAAAATAAAATACAAAAATAACAATATAAAATTAACAATATAAAATAAATAACAATGTAAAAGAAGTCTCCCTGGCCAAATTCTAATATGACTGAATGTCAACTGGAGATGTCCTCCAGACATCCTTTGCACATCTGGAGAAGATGTGATGCTAACATGCAAAAGTGATGATTTCAGGAAGGAAACACTTTTCAGATGGAGCAGTTCATCCACCAAGGGAGCTCCCCCCTCCCACGCTCTTTCTTGTTCTGAGACCAGAAGGAATGGTTAGTCTTTAGCCGCAGCTCTTCTTACAAAATTGCCTTTTGTGATCATTCTGTTCTCTCCAATTTCCTTCTGAAATTAGAAATGTTGGATTCTCCACCTTCACTGGTTTCCGCCCACCCCTTCTGCACACACAGATAATCATAGCTATGTTGAGAAATCTCTTAATGATCCCCATTCTAAGTCCTTCAGCCCGTGGCAGTCACCTTGTAATGTTTATTCCCCACCCAATAATCTCCCCTTTTCTTTGAAAAAAGGTATAAATAGAATTACAACCCAATTGCCTCCTTTTATCTGATGAATACGAAGCAGTGATATCGTGTTAGTGGGCTTTTTTGGAAGATATATTGGACTTTAATAAAATTTGATCAATGCATTTAAGTCAAATTGAATTATATGTAAGTGGATAAGGGTTGACATATGTTTCAATATCTGCAAGTGATACATTATTCTCCAGTGAGCATAAAATTTAATGAAATATAAATACCCATTAATCCTCATGTTTCAACCAATCAGTCACCAGCACTCCTGCCTGCTGTTAGCAGAAGCAGGCCCAGAAAGTCATCTGTTTTATCTAAGCAGGAGTTCCAAACTGGAAAGACATCAGAAAGCCTGGGGAAGAGAGAAAAGCAGGCCGGGGAGGCACTCTGCCAGCCTTTTGCTGTTGCAAGCTCTCGAAAACCAAACAATGCAGCAATCTGTTCTCTCATCAAATAAGATTCCAGAAGGAAGTAAACAGAACTCTGTCTGTCCTTCCTTCCTTCCTTCCTTCCCTCCCTCCCTCCTTCCTTCCTTCCTTCCCTCCTTCACATCAAGGTGTCATTAATTTTCACTGTTACATTTTTTAAGAATAATGATACACCAGTCCTCATTAAGTTCTCTCCACAATGCAAGGACTAATCTGGTTGCTTGGCCAGATCTCCTCCGCCACTTCCGCTCTCCGTGTGTGTGTGTGTGTGTGTGTGTGCGTGCGTGTGCGCGTGTGCGTGTGTGCACTGCACCCTCCTGAAAATGCTACATAAAGCATCGGAGGAACCCAGCAGAACAGGCTGAGGAAGGGGATATCTCCGCCAAACTGGGCAAAGGGGCCTTCCGAAATTAGAACCTTCCCATCAATGGAAGGCTAATCCTGGGCCCAGTGCAGATCCTGGACCCATATCCAAATAAGTAGATAGGATAATCTCGTTGATTAGTTAAGAGGTTGACTAGGATGCTGCGTTTTACTCTGTTTTGTCTTGTTAAACCACGGTGAGGGATGCTCTAAAAAAGTTTTAAATAAACAGATAAATAAAATCTTTGACGTAACATCACGCGTACAGTGTGTTATATAGTGTGTACTCAAGCTGCAGAAATTTCTGCAATGAGTGCCATTCTAGCGCAGAAATCTCTTTGACCACTCAAACCATTCCAAGGCACCAGTTTGCCCCAGTGAAATGTCCACTTCCATAGGAGTGGAGGCCACGATCAAACCTGAATTAACCAAGAGTGACATCTGAATGGCCCTTCTTTCTCCCCGAATTATCAAACCACGGCATTACATGAGATTTACAATTCCCATTTCTCCATATTCCCATTTTGACCCTTAAACTGACTTCAGAGCGATTGGAC
The DNA here is from genome assembly GCF_004798865.1 of Varanus komodoensis. NCBI lineage: Eukaryota > Metazoa > Chordata > Lepidosauria > Squamata > Varanidae > Varanus > Varanus komodoensis. Next base: position 4,222,153 of record NW_025335942.1, on the reverse strand, counting down.
TACAGAAGAAGTGCTTAGATAATTGACATCTGTCCTTGAACGAATCAAAGCGTTGCCCTCTTTTCTTCCTCACCAGCCATGCCGTTTTGAAGAAGCAATTAACTAATAGAGACTCATGTGCAGTGTCAAACACAATCATCTTAAAAGCCGTCTGACAGGTTTGCATTTCGCTTTGGAGATGAGCGTGAATGGCAATCACACAAATTTCATACGAGTAAATATAATGTCACCCCAGCAATAGTGATGTTTCCTCTGGAACATTTTGGCTTCTGTGTAATGTGATAGATCCCTCCGGTGTCAAGCAGCAACCAAATTTCATTTTCACGTTATTCCTAGCCGGCCTTTCTCAGTCGTGCAGAGTCATATTTTGCGATCTGCGAACCAAAGAAAAACCTGTAAAATGTAGCTATTAGCTAATCATGGAATTACTTTTTAAAGAATGCACCCAGGTGCCTTTTATTCATGTGAACCTTTTGCTATCTAAGTGAATTGCTAACTAACACAGTTTAATTGGGTGGGCATTTAACTATCCCAGATGTTTCATTGCTTCTTAGGAACTGGTTTTATTCTGGTTGCAGTCTTTTTTCATTCCTTAATGTGTTTTCGATTTTACAGTTTAGCAACACACGTACATCTTAAAGAAAGAACACAATATAACAAAAAGTGATGAATTACAGTGTACTATGCAAGAAAAGGTACAATGCCTCATCTTGCATGCACCTGTTAGGGTCAGCCCGGAGAGACCTGGAGCAGCTCAGCCAGACCATGCTGGTTCCGCTTATCCAGGTCCAAAAGAAAGCAATCTCCCTTTGCAATCTGTGGCAGGTGCCTGATAAATCTAATTGCCAGCATGCGGATGGATGCTTGAAGGCCAAGCACCTCGTGCTTAGCTAGCCTATTGACTAGAAAACTTGCCAGGGGCTAAACAAGGAGGACTCTTCTAAAATCCATCTCAACCTGAGGATAAGCTATTCCTGGATAGTCAGCAGGTATAAAACAAGACATTCCCCTGCAATTTCCATCCAAGCAAAAGCAGAGCGACCAGAGATAAACTCTACTTGGAAAGGAAGTCAGGAGTTTTTCTCTTTTGGTGCAGCTGCTCAAAGCAGCCCTCCTGAGAAGAGGCAAGGGTATCAAGGAAGTTTGCACTGAGGTGTCTTCACTCCTGCAAAGGTGATGGGGTGTAGATTTCCCCCAAAGAGAGGAAAGACCTGAACCAGGCACATGGGGAACCACAGCAAGGGGAGCGTGAGATTCCCAAGAACCAGCTCAGCAACTCAGCACAGGTCTGTATGGGCTAGACCGTCTTTTCTGTTTATTTGTCATTTGCCGCTGCACTGCTGCTTTAACATTGTTTGAAGCTGAGCAGCATTTTCCTGGTCAGTACTTTTTGCCCAAATCGCTAAGAAATCTTTAACCTCGTTTTCACTCAATCCAGACTGGCTGCTTTGAAGGTGAAAGTGAGGAGGCACTCAAATTGGGGCACTGCATTATTGGTCACACCAATGCTGATTTAACATCCAGGCTGCAAGCAAGAAGCAGAGCAGAACCTGTATCTTCAGCTGGGCTCCCCAGAGGACACCAGAGGGCCGGAAGGACACCCAACACAAAGGGCCCCAGTGGGAACCTGGGCCAGTTGTTCCCAAGGGCCCAAGAGCATGTGGTGGCTGAAAACTCTGTTGATTTAACTTTGGTGCAACTGTCCAGTACCAGTTTGCTCTGCTGCACCAAGTCTTGCATCCACAACTGGGGTGCCTGTGGGTTCCAACTCATCATGGTGACCTCCAAGGACGCAACCCTATCCAGATGAAGTTACAAGCTCATGTTCACCCTGTGCAGAATGGAGGGAGGGAAGCCAAGATCCCTTGAATGCAAGGGAACTCGGCTTCCCTGCTCCTCATATCCTGCCATTTTGCCTGATGGCCGTTTCTGGAGAGGGACAGAGGGATGCTGGAGCGGCTTCAGGTTACTGACATCCTGGCTTCCCATCTCCTCCCTTCCCTGTCCCCTGGAATGCCCCCTTTAACTGATCTCCAAAGTCACTTCCTGACAGTGGTGTAGTGGCAAATTCAGAAGTGGGGAACCCCTTCATGATAGTGCTGCGGCCCGACAAAGCTACGCCTCTTTCCAAGATTATGCAATCGAGGATGATACAATAAAATGAGCTTTGTCAGTTTGTTTGGATTTCTGTTGAGTAATGAATGCAAGGGAACTCAAATAATTTGGCCACCTAATGAGAAGGAAGAGCTCATTGGAGAAGACCCTGAAGCTGGGAACAATTGATGGCAAAAGGAGAAGGGGGCGGCAGAGGTTGAGGTGGCCGGATGGAGTCACTGGGATGGTGGGTGTGGGCTTGGGTGGACTTTGGGGGATGGTGGAGGACAGGAGAGCCTGGAGGAAGGTTGTCCATGGAGTCATGATGGGTCAGGCACAACTTTGCGACTAAACAACAAAAAACAATGAAAGCAAGGAGAGGGCATCTCTTGACAGAGATGTTGCATTCTCTGATAACACTAAGTTTGAAAATCTCTGTGCCATGTAGACACTGGCATATATCTATTTCCAGTACTCTCAAATATCTCCTGTAAAAGATCCAAACCTGAAATTAAATCCCATTGTGTGTCAAATGCATAAATCAAATATTGAGCACTGAGAGAAAATGTGGAGAACTTACCATATTAAAATGCTTTTCATTGTGCAGGAATTTATTCATTTCTTGTGAAGGTTACAAACTGCTTTTCCAATGCTCTCAAAGCATTGTGCAGCAGACAAAAAGGGAAGAAAGAAGAAAAGAGAACCACTGTTTAGGGGGGGAAAGACCAGCAACACAAATGATAAAACATTTGAGCAACAGGGGGAACATGAAGCATATCAGTAGCAGCTTAAAACTGAAGGATTAAGATGAGAAAATTAATCATTACTAGAGGCATGTTAGAAAATGTTCCTTTTGCCATCCAAGGAAAAGTTCTAAGGAAAAGGCCAAATAGTAATGTGAAAATCAGGGAAATTTTAACCACAGTTTTCCAAGTTCCATCCTCATGCTTCTTCAAATTCATATCAGATGATGAGGCTTGTTTTGCTTTTGCATGAGAATCCATGCTTATTTCAAAGGTACATTTATTCTTGTACAGAAGCATCAAATGTCTTTTTTCTCTTTTGGTCCACAATGTTGGTTCAATTCACAAATTGATGGACTCTGAACATGTTCACTTTGAAGGTGTGAACTGATCAAAACCAATCTGAAGCTCATTTCTCTTGCATCTCCAGGACAACATGAGGTTTCTTATGGGTGGGAGCTCCATAGTCCATGAGCTTCTAATTTGGTTCCATTCAGCATCAAAACTGTTACATACTGGATCTGAGACACCCTGGTGGGAAAGCCAAATTCAAGCAAGCAGACATTACCCTGGTGTGACTTTGGCCCAGTCAACTCTCTCTCTCTGCCTAACCTACCTCACAGGGTTGCTGTCAGGTTAAAAGGGAGCTATGAAAGGAAAAAGGCAATTGTAATGATCATAGCAAGAACAACAATAAATTAGACTGCATAGGGGCACAATCAGGTAGGCCTCTAAATGCTCACAAATTCACACCTCTGAGCTTTGGGTGCACAGCGAGAGCATCCATGCTTTCTCCACTTCTCCACCCTGCCATTTAGTGACTTCCCCATGGCAGATTTTGGCCATCTCGCCAAGGTGCTTCAGAGCGGGAGGGAAGGGGCCCAGTTTCCTGCCCCCCACACCCTCCTCTTCCAGGTCAATTTTCCCCACTCGGAGAAGCAGCCCGCATGGTTTCTTTCTGCTCCAATGTGAGGAAAGAGAAGGGAAGTAGCCTGCAGGATGTCCCAGTTCATGCTTTATTTATGAAAAGTGCCAAGGCTAAGAAGGCTAATGTGACGCTGATCTGGGCATCGTCTGGAAGCTTCTTCAAGGCGACATTATTTTCTGTGAAAGACAATATCAAGTTAATTTAAGGTTACCTGGAAGACTGTGGTTAAAAAGCCGGTTCTGCTCTTGGTAGGATGTGCTGTAAATCCTCATCCTGAAAGCTAAGCTAAAGCAAGCTGAAATGCCCAGCTTCCCCTTAGCTCCCTCCCACACAGTACTTCAATGTGAAAGACTAAAGCAACAGCATTACTAGCTTTCCAGAAGTAAACAATGAACTCTGAAATGTAAATACTGACGGATAGAAGCCAACCGAGCAGCTGTATGGTGCCATCTTATGCATGTTTAGACCAAGAAAAGTTCTCCATTTCCCACCCTGAGGGAACTTTTTCCTGCCTAGGCAAGCCCAGAGTGGCATGCTAAGCCTGGTTAAGTTCTAACATAAGGAATCAAAGGATTCAAATTAGCTGAAAGCATCAAAATATTGATTAAACCAAAGTGTTAAAAACAACCATAATTACCCAGATCCTCCATAGTTAAGGAGGATCTGGTGAAATTCAAGCAGCAAACAAAGGCAGAGGTGCGAGACTGAGAAAATGATAGCAAGCAATTCCAATAAACACAGAGGGAGAGGGAGAGGGAGGGAGGGAGAGAGACTTTGACCCATGGTTTACGTTGTTGCCATAATTTCTTGCCCAGTGGAAGCCAAGGACCAATTTCTGGCATCTTTTTACCAGTATTCATTGCTGTCTAAGTATGTGAAATAGCAACTCTTGAGACATTCAAAACCCAGGCCGTTGCTTGTCTTTTCTTTGTTCTCTGGGGTTCTGCAGAAAACAAGATAAAGACACAGGTTATCATGCAGCCTTTTGCCTGATATGCACTTTCCTTCAGAAATCATATGGATAGAAAAATATGGGTCTGGAAGATGAGTCTGGAGTCTTTTAGGGGGACTACTCAGAATAATGCCATTCTATTCCTTGTTTATTTATTCTCTTTGTAAGCCACTCCGAGGCTTCTGCGATGGGTGCGGCATAAAAATTTTATAAATAAATAAATACTTGAAGACTCTATTTTACCCCGTTTTATCCCACAGTCGTGAGACTATGATTTGACCATCATGAGACCAAATCATTGCCATGATTTGAGTGAATGTTGAATGTCAAATTGCACCGGGACAGAATAATTCTTATTTTCAGAGATGGAAAACTGAATGGAAACGGAATAATACGTGTGACTGTCTAATGAGGCCTCCTGTAAGATGACTAAGTCCATTGCCCAAAAGGACCTGTTTGCGCCGCGGATGTCCCTCTTCTGGCTTGAGATACTCAGACGCAAATGCACTGCTAATTAATCAAGCTTCTCTCATCAAATACATTTGATGCTGGGAGATGTAAGATGAAGCATAATTCCTACAGAGCTGCAATGCTGCCCATTTTCTTCAGTGCTATTGCTCTGTTTAAAACATGTCAGTATCTCTTTGGGAAGGAGCTCAAATCAGCTTGCCATCACACCCCTAACACGCTTATCCCACACACAAATAACCACAAAACTCAAAGAAAACCCAGCTACAAATGACAGCATGGCCTGGATGGCTGTTCAGCTGCACCACCTTCAGTCTTAGCCAGAACAGCCAATGGGGGATCATGGGAATTGCAGTCCAGGAACATGTGAAGGACCACACATCCACCGTTCTTGCTGTTGGGCATCGCTGGAGAGGCATGTGACTGGTCTCTGCGTCCATCTGAATGGATCTGGTCTGTGGGAGATTTCCAAGATTAAGGGGCTCCACTGCCCCCTTGTAGCTGCCAGGAGATCAAAAGCAGCCGCGAGGGAGGACGCCTTTCATCTTGAACCTCGGCGTTTTATTAGGGAGAAGCAACACAGGCACCCTCTGCAGAGAACCTACTTATGAACAGCACTGCTGGGTAGAGGTTCTGACCAATGCATGTTTTTAGAACATGTGCAGAGTGCTTTATTGGCTGTGAGTCATGTGCACAGCAGCAGGGCAGATTATTATTATTATTTTTAATTTTTTTATTTGATTGATTTCTATCCTGCCTTTTTCCTACAAAGGGCTCAAGGCAGCTTACATCATTCTCCTCCACCATCTTATCCCCACAACCACCACCACCCTGTGAGGTCGGTTGGGCTGAGAGTCTGTGACTGGCCCAAAGTCACCCGGTTGGCTCCATGGCTGAGCAGGGAGTAGAACCCAGATCCTCCGAGTCCCAGTCCCATGCTCTTAACCACTACGCCACACTGGCTCTCACTGAATGAACGAACGAACGAACGAATGAACGAACGAACATACCTTCCATCCTCCTTCCATCTGTCACTGTACTTGGGTGCAGAGGCACGAGCATTAAAAGGATCAGAATTATCATCAATATGAAGAGCCTCAGCAAACCGCCTAAGTATTGAATATTAAAAACATACATTATTGAGCGAAACACTTACCATCTTAGATAAACAAAACACTTAGAACCCAGATCGTCTGAGTCCCATTCCCATGCTCTTAACCACTGCACCACACTGGCTCTCTGATGAGCAACTAATGGGTCCCTACCAACAGATCATGTATTCATGAGCAAGACAGCATGAAGAAATGGCAAAGGGACGTGGCCTGATGGTGCAGTAAATATCAGTGATTATTGATATGGCGGGGAGAAAGGATCATAACGGGGTTGGGTGTGGGCACTGATGTGCACAAAGACTGGCCCAGGTAGTCCTGCTGCAGCGCAGCAAGTTGTCAGAACAACCGCTCAATGCAGCCAAATGCTACTCATATCACAAACTTCACCTTGCAACTAGATGTAGCTGGTGTCAGGAAAACAGAGAGTTCCAGTCTCTTAGGTTGCCAGTCATCCAAGGAAATCTGGCTTGGAATTCTGCTTCTTTCTGGGCAAGAGGAGAGGGCATACGGAAGGTTCGATTTCCTATCACCAAGGCACCTATAAGCAACCTTTCTCTATCCAGATTTCTCCAGCACACCCAAGAGGAACTGCATCCCTGTCTCTATTTGCCTGAAGAATTTCCCTCTTCTAGAGGGTTTCCCTCCCCTGCCGCCACTCTGCCAAATTTTGGCAATGCAGCAGCCACTTGGAGAGGGCCCCCAAAGCACACCGGGAGGGCTGCAGGCGCACAGATCCAGAGATAAGTGGAGCCAAGCGGCCCTTGTACAACACGCTGCATGTTTCCAAAATCTTATCCTGAGTGCCTCTGCAAAGCTTCGAGATCATCCGATTAGCCGCGTTATCTTGATTGCAAAATAGCCTATCTGTTCTGAGCAGGTCCCCGTGCAGATGCTGGGGGAGATAAGCGAGAAAAGCCACAATGAAGGCATGTTCTTATCGCACACTTAATTGCAGCATTTAAAGGTGGGAGGGGGAATCATTTGCTTTCCTGGCAGTTGACACCCTTTCATTTCAGCGACAACATCGCCTTGTGATTATGAAAGGCTTTCCATTAGCCTTGCTTTTTTGCCAGCCTGACCTGGCTTGCTCTCGAGGTGTGGAGTGTCACTCTGCAAATTTCCTCATGCATCGAGGCTTGACATATTCAAGACCCTTCGTGATTTACACGGACAAATATAAAACGGAAGTGCTGCACTACCTGACTTGCGAGGGGGACCAAGGAGTGTTTGTCAGATGCCTGAATCGGGCCACACTTGTACCGTCCAAGAGCAACTCACGTGCCGTCTCACCCTCTTTGGCAAATATCGCCAGGCTGGGCAGTCTTGGCTCTCTGGAAGCAGATTCCGCGGGCATACGCTGGCCTCGCAAAATCTTCCGCAAGAACTTCTTGCAGGGCAGGATGGGGCTTGTAATACAGTGCCATTCGGACCATGATTCTTGGGAGTGTGCCCCACTCCTAAAACATAAAAATGGACACGTTTTCATGGCAGAGGCTGGGATCTTTTCCAGTGGCAGCGTTCCGTATTTCCCATGAAGGCTTCTGGGCCACTAGTAGGGTTCCGATGCACTCCAGTGAAACGAGGATTTCACTGCAGGCCGATTCTGTGCAGAGTACCTACCCACTCAGAAAACAGAAAGGGGCTGTGAAAAATGGACTCAGGGGCTCATTCCCACCTGGTGAGCCCCTAGAGGTGGTGTTAGGGGGTAGAGCACTAGATCTGAGCTCTGAATCTTGCTTTTGGAGCTTGGATTCTGTGGGGCACCCTCTGACCCACCAGACTTGCTGCCCAGGGGCACGTCCTGAAAAACAGATGCAGGGACCCTGAGAATCTCTGTTGTGCTGGCTCTCCCAGATCATCTGGCCCTTTGCCCCCTTGTCTTCCCTCCTTGAGTCCTCCTTCTGCCTGAGTTATTTTCCCAGAAATCAAATGCCTTCTCTCTTTCTCCCTACACCCCTTCGTATAAACATGGGAGTCCTTAATAGAGATGTGCAGGGACTTTAGGCTGTATTTAAATTAATATACAAAAAGATGTGCTTGTGTGTGAGCTGGGCTTGAGCCCTGTAGCTTTGTGGTACCAAGAAAGGCAGCAGAAAGCCGGTGGGACAAGGTCCATGGCCCAAGCAGATCTAGTTGCCTCGATGCGTCGAAGCTCCTTGGCAAATCCACTGTAAAACATCTTGCATGGGGCTGCCTTGTATGTGGGTTCAGAAGTTCAATTGCTGCTTGAGGTGGGGTGGAAGACAACATATGAAACCTGCAGCTCTTCACCTCCAGGCCCAGTTCAAGCTCTAGACAGCTGTGGGTCCTAAAGTTTGCCTCTTTACAGGAGATGGGAACACTTTTCAGTGGGAACAGGTGTAAGATGACTGGAGTTTTACCACTTGGAATCTAACTCAGAAGGGTAAAATAGTCTATATTTTTCTCTTCAGAGGGTTAAAAGAATATATAGGACATATTTATGCCGATTCTTGAAGGAAAAAATCAAATAGAAGATGATTCGATGCATATTTGATGGATATGTCAATATGTTTTTTGGTCTACTATGACAAACAATAAAGTACTGCCTGTGAAATTCCATTATATCTGATGATACTTCTGGAAAAAGCAATGCCAGGAAAGAATAATTGAAATAACTGAAATTTATTAGGAAACCTATTTACTTGCAAAATGCAATCTGTGTTCTTTGACAGAGGAACAGGCAAGGGGATTCTAGCACAAAATGTTAATCAACTAAATTACACACCGTTTGCAAGACTTCGGGAGGTTTCAAAAATCACGCTTGGTCACTTTAGGAACAGTGCTGCTATTTTAACAAAGCTCTTATTGGGACAGGATTTAAACCAGAACTGTGAATGAGCGGCCTTTTCAAATTCTCCTCTACATTTGCAGGTAGAGATATTTCAGCAAATTTCTCTAGGAGGAGAAGAAATACTCAACAATTTTTCACAGAGAGGGCTCACCACTCACATGTGTTTGGAGCACAGCTCTCATCCTGTTTCCCAGGTTTTTTCCCCCATGACGCAACTGCAAATAGGAATGGCGTCATTTGTGCTAGCAGGCTGATCTTCATTTTGTGTGCACCGCAAAGCAAGAATGAGAGGCTCAGGGCTGTGTCCAACTCCAGGGAAGAGGTGGAGCTTGTATGGACCAAAAACGTGGATGGAAGTGTTCTTCCTCCATACATGCCCTGCCTCATTCTTGACAGAAATCATAAATGCTTTATCATTTACTTTTGTGCTGTTTTTGGAGCTTGCCTGATCATTGTGAAGTGGCTACAGGTGTTGTGGGTATTTGTTCCCATTGCTCGGCAGCTTATCAGGCTGTCTGCACTTTCTGAACTGAACAAAAAACCCATGGGTGGATTTCCCCATACTGTCTTCCCCTGGAATTCCACTGAGGCAGCTACAATGAAAGACAGGACACTTCTCTGGTCCTCTGCTCCCCCACATACGTGAGGCCAAGTTCCTGGCAAATCCACCCAGTGTTCGCACTGTGCTCACCAGCAATCAAGCCCCATCAGAGCAATCAAGTCCCTTGCCTCTCCCACGTCAAGTGGAGCAGCTTTAGCATGTGCCGGACAACCCTGTTTCATGAGCTTTCCTGGGCTTCCTCTCTGCTCAGCTAGCTTTCTAAGTGAGAGCCAACCACTAGACTAGAAGAAGTCCACAAACGCTAGAGAGACCAATTACCTGGAGCTTCAATACATCCCTACCTGGACCTGCTTTGAAGGGCATTGGATCACATCCTTAAAAGGGGAAAGCCACAATGGACGCACCACAGCCTGGGTCCCTTGGAGATCTAGTGGAACCAGAAGTCATGAAGAGTTTTAAGTTAAACAATACCCTTGCCACGAATCGCTAGCATATTACCTGTCCATTCCTGGTGTTCTCAAAACAAGAGCTGCCTGCTAAATTGAACTAGTGAGCTGGTTTCAGATAGAGGTCCTTCTGAGAAGTCATCACCACCATCAAGATGAAATGCAGGGGTGGGGAAGTCCTCCCTTCCCTCACTAGATTGATGCCCCTGCATGGGAAATGGAGAGTCAAAAATAACCTGAGGAAACTTGAAAAGAAACTTTGGAAACTCTTTAGGTTTGTGGTCAAAATTAAAGGAAGATATTTTGAGAGAAGACATTTATCTATCATGATTTATAGATACAGTTTTTGTTTTGTTTGTTTCATTTAGACAAGAAACATCATGTGCGGAAAAGAATCCACTAGAGAGAAGTCAAGCTGAATTGGAAGGCATGTCTAAGCTTGAGGAAAACCTCTTCTCCTCGGGTTTTTTTAAATAAAGGCAACTATTTAGTGACTCACTACATGTTTTCAGATGGAACATGCTTAAGATCTTGTTCACAAGCAAGTTTACATTAGTTTTGTGTAAACCATGGCTTGAAACATTATCTCCCTGCAACTAATTTGCACATGTACAGCTTTGTATAATAACTTGGTGTAATTAAAGCAATTGCAAAGTTCTGCTAAGTCTCATGAAATATGCTCAAAGAGTGCTTCTCTTTACTGGATTCCCAGCCTCTGATCGATTTGACTAATGAGGAATTTTTCCCTCAACAAAAGACCATGTACCTTCACCTCAGGAACCAACCGTCACGAGAACCGCTGAGCAAGTTGAACCGCTGAGCAAGAAGGACTGGGCAAGGGACCCTCCACCTTTTGGGGTCTTCCAGTCCCACTGCTCAAACCCAGCTATCAAACCCACATATTTGCACAGGGTGTCACTTGTATGACAATTTGCTTGTGTGGTGGTTGAATGTGATGCAACGAGCCCCACATTCTTTGGGAACAAGCTGCCTTGAGGCCCAAGTAGGCTGGCTGGAAAAACGACGAGAGACAGGGCCCTTTGTGGACTGTTAGGGACATGTTGGTGGCGTCCCTCTGTCAGAGGTCAGATCTTCTGCTCAGTCAGAGACTGGAGGAATCTGGGAAATGGACTTAGGGGAATGAAGAGGAGGAGGGGAATGTGACAGTGAGAAATGTGACCCTTGAAAACCAAGTGAGTTGAGTTGTGGTGGCTCTGAAGAATTTGTATGGGTGAGCTGATCGATCGTGCCGAGGAGATGTGGGTGGGCCCATCAGCATGATGTGGGGAAGTGCGGTGTCGTGGCCCTAGAAGAAAAAGGTTGGCTGCTAGGTGAGAAGTGAAATCCAGGACCCCAAAGGGAGATTTTCCTGAAATGCTGTCTGTTCCTCACGCAGTCAGGCAGAGCTGAGGGGTCCCACTGTGTGGGTGAGTGGGTGGTGCTTGGACTTCTTAGGTGGTGGGGGATGCTAGGGGAGAAGCCAAGCCAAGCTCTATCTGATTTGAAACGGGACCAATTATTATTATTATTATTATTATTATTATTATTATTATTATTATTATAACATTTCTATGCTATAGAAATTCCCCGGCACTTGTTATCAGAAGTTGCAAAGTGATCTAAAATGATCTGCAGGGGAAAGTAATCAGGACCTGGAGAGCTTCTGGTTCACCCACCAGACCAAATTTCTTGTGGTGACCTTGGGATGGAGAATAAAACCAAGGAGGTGCTCAGGGAGGATAATTATATGAATCAGTAATTTAAATCAGCCTCATATAGACTCAATCAATGTGTGTTCCAGTCAGGGAACCAAAGTAAAATGCTCTGATAAACAGCTATGCTTTGGACAGTTGACTGTGGAACCAACCCAAGGAGAAGAAACTGTAGACTCAATCATAACGGCATCTCACAAGAACTAGTGTAAAATAGGAGTGTTAAACTGATCAGCAACTGCAGCCCCCTTTCCAGCCAGCCTGACACATATGCAAGTGGACAATTGCCAAGGTAGGTCAACAGTCACATTGGACTTCAGAAGAGAAAATTTCTCAAAAAAAAAAAAAAACCAGAGGGGATGATAAACATATGTTGAATGGGAGAATCAGGAGTGACTTATCTCCATGATGCTTTGAGGGGTTTGTTTGTGTGCGCGTGTGTGTGTGTGTGTGTGCGTGCAGCACAATAACAGAAGATCAGCTAGAAAGTATATTCCAGAATCAGGAAAGATGCTACTAAGTTCGTAGCTAACAAGCAGAATCAAGGAAGCTGTTGGAGGCCAAGTTTCCTTTTGCCCAAACATCTTGCCCAAATGAGGGGAACAAAAAGAAATGCAAACTATAGTCAACTCAATGCAAGGAGATGTTAAGAGATGGAAGGAGGAGGAGGAAAAGGAGCAAAAGTGAGCTAAGTATTTGAGGAGTGATACATACAATACATCAGAAAGAGGAAACAGCTTGGGAGGTGATTGGATTGTTAGATGGCAAGCAAACAAAAGATGTGCCAGAGAAGAGTACAGAAAAAAGCACGCAATACCTTTTTGAGGAAGGGAATCTGAAGACTGAAACTGTTATTTGTAGCTAGATATGACGATCTAGGCTTTTTTATGAATTAAAATTTAAAAATCCCTGGATCCAAATGGTAGGCACCTGAGAGATTTTGAAAGTCAAATGTAAAATCACTGATAATCTAAATAAAATACGTTAACTTGTCCCTAGGATCAGAGGACTGGAAAATGGTCAATGTAATACCCTTTTTGAAAAGGGATCAGAGGATCCAGGAAATTACAGGTCACAGTTTATCACCTGCTCAGAGGAAAGAAATATTAAATATAAAATTATGAACCATACAGAAGAGTAAATGTCGTGGAAGGAAAACAAACATGGCTACTGAAAAGGTAAGTCCTGTCTCTCGTATTGTTGGAGCTCCTGCAGAGAGTCAACAAGAATGTGATATGGATGATCTGGACACTCGTCTACTTGGACTTCCTGAAGCTCCTGAATATAAAGCAGGTGCAGAATAAGAGGATCAGGAGTTGGTTAAGGAGCAGCAAAACAGAGGGTAGAGCATTTTTTCAGTGGGGCAGTATAACATATGAGGGACTCCAAGGTCTTTCTTGGGATGACGCTTTTTGATTTGTTCTTAATAGCCTTTTTAAAATGGTGACGGTCTCAATTTTTGCAGAGTGGTACAAACAAAAAGGGTCACCCTTACGAGTAAAATGCTCTCCAGGTGTCACCTGCAATTCACCTCCAGGTGGTTTGTAAACCTGAAATGCTATTTCTTTATTTATTTACCTCCCAATAGCCAATTAAGGAGGACAAAGTCCAAGGTTGGGGGACAGGGATTCATCTGAGTCCAGTTCCTTAGGGACTGCCTGTTTTAAATGGTTTTAAACTTAAATTAAATGTTTGAAATGTTTGGAACATGCCAAATGGTGGTAAAGAAGACATTGAATCCCTTGGATCGTGTACAAAGTGACTCTCTCCACGAGAAGCCAGAAGGCTTTTCAACCCCAGCAGGTGCTTCATGACAGTTTCTGGGACAAAATGAAAACCAGGGACCATTCTCTGCGTGTCCCAAACTTATTGTCCTACATTTATTACTTCATTTTTATTTATACATAATTGCATATCACCTTGCGGGAGATATTCACCCATCCCTGGTGGACTTAATAAGCCACTATTTCCTCATTTGAGCATTACAGGATGGGGATTATGCTAATTAATTTATAGGGCCATTGAAATAATAGATGCAAAGTCCTTTGGAACGTTTTATGTACAATATAAATGATGAAGCTTCCATGGGCATGCTACAACCCACCATCTGCAACCACAATGCATGCCCACCTTAAGGGATGAGTCTCTGATATGTTTCTGGACCAGCATCGCCAAGGCCTCCTTGATGGAATAAAGCATGCCAGCTAGCCATGAGTGTTCAGGGGCTGCATCCTTCCTGAGGAACCATCTCTAGATATGGGAATCCTTGCCAGCTCTCATCTGGTTTCCAGACACCTATTTATAGGCAAGGTAATTGGAAAGGCTGCAGCGAGGCAGCTGGGTTTCCGCTTTCCTATGGGGTAAAGACCAAGACCTGTCAGGGTGATGAATGGTCTGCTGATGATAGAACATCAAGGACAGCTGGTCATTTTGGACCTTATGGCAGTGTTTGCTAAGATGGAGTGCAAGCCATGGTAGCTGGGGACAGCCGGTGCTTCCACGGGAGCTGCTGGGTGATTATTTGAATCATGCTGCAGGACCAAAGCCACTTGGGTGTAAGGGACGGCTGAGGACGAGCATCTGCATCCCTCCGGTACTGCCTGTGTGGTCCAGGACAGTCACGTTGTGGCTCTGGGGCTGCGCAAGGGAGGATGGGGAGCACAACTGGCTCGTGCGGACGGTGTCTCTCCTGGAACCAATATGGCGCACACCCCAGGATCTGCCCTACTGTGGAAGTGCTGCATCTGCAGCTCACCAGTTGAAAAGCAGCAGGCTTATCTCATGGGATGCTGACAAGGGAAGCCCCGACACACAAGGCTGCACTGTGGAGTCCTTTTTTTCATGGTTCCTCCCACTTCACAGGTTCATAGAATCATAGAATAGTAAAGTTGGAAGGGGCCATGAAGGCTATCGGGTCCAACCCGCTGCTGTTGCAAGACACCAGTTTGCACCATCCCACTCAGAGGGCTGTCCAGCTTCTTCTTGAAGGTCCCCATTGTGGGAGAGCCCCCCCACCTCTCCAGGCAGCTGGTCCCACTTCCATATCGCTCTGACAGTGAGGAAGCTTTTCCTGATGTCCAGGCTGAATCGGGGTTGCCGCAACTTGAACTGACTATTCCATGTCCTGCACTCTGGCATCAGCAAGAAAGAGCTCTTGACCTTCCTCTTTGTGGCAGCCTCTGAGGTACTTCTAGAGGGAGAGCATGTCCCCCCTCCGTCTTCTTTTCTCAAGGCTGAACATGCCCAGTTCTCTCAGTCTCTCCCCACAGGGCAGTGTCTCCAGTCCCTGGATCCTTTTTTTGCCCTCTGCTGGACCCTTTCTAGTTTTTCTGCATCTTTCTCAAATTCCACTTTCCTTCTCTGCATTGCAAAAGAAAGTTAGCACACAGTGTCTATGGGGCCTGTTTTGTCTGCACTGGCCAGATTTGTTGTAGTCCAGAGCTCCTTTTCCACTTGGACATTTGGAGTGTGGGCACACTTGTGCCTAGTCTCAGCTGCATCAAAAGTTTGGATCTGCTAATAATGGGCAACCCAGCTCTGTCTCTGGGCATCTGGAAACAGCCTCTCCGAAAGAACCTGTCCCACCAGTTTGATGGTGCTTCTGTCTGTCATATAGCTATCTCTTCATGTCCAGCCTTTTCCTTCTAGTACCCCTCCCACAGGATTGCCAAGTTCTTTCTTTTCTTCTTGCTCTATCAATGTCCGTGCAACTGATTTCTTCTAGGAATGTTGGTGTGGAATGTGTGGAGATTGTAAAAATGTTTGCATACCTGCAAAGCTTGAGGTGACTGCACGTTTTCTGATACCTCTTTCTGAAGGCACATCAAGTGACATTTGAAGGAATGACGTCTGGAGGAAAGGGATGCCAAGTCTGTTGCATAGATCAAGCCTTCCCTTTCCATCATATTCAGAAAACGCTTACGATAAAGAGCAATGCATCCTGGAATCCATTGCTGCCAATGAAATCGGGGAGCCCCAATGCCACATGTTGAAAATGCAACTGGGGGAAACAGGATCATGAATCATTTCTGCTTTCCCCCTTCCATGTCTGCTTCAGACACATTCCAGAAAAGCCCCTTAAATTCATTATGCCTCCGAAAGCTTTTGGTTGATCCCAGCCTTGATGTTTGTTGGAAAGATTCCACCCTGCCTAATGGGTCATAAAAGCCACATCCTATTTGGTGATCCATCTACCCATTTTATTGGGATCGAAAAATGACTGCAGAAATCAGAGAAATTGCTCATAAATGCCTATTCAATGCCCAGTCCATCTAGGGCCTTGAGTAGTGACTTTTGCATTCATTTCCAACACCAGTTCCTACACCTTGTCACATATGCAAGCTTATCTTATATGAACATCTGAAATATAGAATTGCAGTTTCTATTTTCTGGCCCGCATAGACACTGTTGGGTGTGTGTGCGTGGGGGAGTGAGAGAGAGAGAGAAAGATTCTTTGAATTTTTCTAATGCTTATTGAAGACAGTTCTACTACAAAGAGATTGTTCTCCGGGCCATGGGATCAGCACAAAATTACTTTCTGACAGCTAATTTTGCTGATAGTGATTGAAACCTATAGTTAGAATAACTTGTTTAAACAAGATGCCATCGAAACAAGCATCTACCCACCCACTGCCTTTCAAATGAAAGCTGCCAAATAAAAGTGCTTTAAATCACATAATTTTAGTCTTGGCAAAGTCATACAAATGTTACCAAGTGTCTACCTTTTTATATAAATCAGAGCTTATAGTCTTTAAGATGACAGTTAATTAACCCAGAGCATTAAACAGAAGAAGTCTTTCTTCTTATTAAATTGACAATGAAGACAACAATAACAATGTTTGGGCTTGTTGGATCTGTAACTGGCAGTGCATCTAAGATTCACACCAATGCAGCGGACTTTCCTGGAGCTCGGGAGGCTGAGAGTTGCAGCTTCTAAGATGGAACAAGCAATGCACACACTAGAGGACACATGCTTCATGCCCAAAATATCTGATAGACTTGCCATATTCAAATGTGGCAGCCCTTCCAAGTGCAGGATTAAGTGTTCTCCCTCTATCAGATTGGGTGGCTCAGCATCAAAGAACTTCCTAAGAAGGGTGGAGCTTGTGGTGCCAATTTGTATCTGTGGAAGATCTTGTGCATGTACTTTGAGAATGTTCTATCTAGAACTAAATATATTCATTCATTGTGAATATTATAGAAGGGAAGGGCCTCCTCTGCAAAGGTTTGGTTCTTTTTGTCTAATGCTGACAAATGTGTGTCCCATAGAATATCTAAATTTCTGGTCAATGCTTTACAGATGTGCTTGATTAAAGGCAAAGTATTCAACAGCTGGGTGTATTAGCAGAGCTGTAACCTTGTATAATGGTAAATTGCTAAGATACAATAACATTGGCTTGCTTGCTCGCGCACTCGCTTTATGGAAATGGATCAGCACCGCACTTGACCGATGCCCACAGTCAGATGGAAGCTGCCCTCAGGGGAGGAGACTGGCATTTCCTCAGCCATCTTTATCCAGGATGTGCAGGTTTAGCTCCGGCTACTCCGTGCTTCTTGTTGAATTTCCTCAATGTCTGTCCATAAAGACATGACACCCACTTACCTGTATTCTTGTTCTGTGTCCCCATTCAGCAAATTCTATGTGATGGGATTCAACTGGGACTCCTGCCAGCCATATCAGGAGCAAGTCAGAAGGGGCCTCCTGGCATTAGACAATGTGACTATTTGCAGCTGAAACATTCCCAGTTTTAGTTCTCTGTATGCACACCTTTTGTTGTGGAATATACCAGATAGAGAGAGAAAGAGAGCACTCCAGAATGTTTGAGTGTGTGCAGTGTGGGAACGTACAAAGACCTGTACCACAAACATCTGGAAAGGGTTGAAGTGGTTCTCATTTCTTGTAGAAGGCAGAACTGATGGTGGGGAACCCAAGTGCTCGACCACATGGGCAGCCAAGGATCTTAGCAGGTGGTTGTGAGTCGGAGTGGGGCAGTACAGCTCGATCTCAACATCAGTTCCTCAATAATGGATGGTTCCTCAGCTGAAGCTTAATGGCGAGCTGATCAGGGATGGTCTGGCTGTCCATGTCACTGGCTGTATGAACAGTAAGTTGTCTGGACATCTCTTCTGCTTTCTCTTTTCTCAGATCAAGCAGTCATTCCAAAATAAAAAAATGAAAGTTGTCATCATCATCATCCTCAGAGAGAGAAGAAACGAGGCTTCTGCTTAAAGGCAAGTCTACCTCTAGAGTACATGGGCAGCTGTTGTGATGTCCTCCAGCAGTACAGGAAACCCTGCAACTGGGAGATGGTAGATTGTGTGATCACATGGACTATTGCAATGGGACTTCCCTTGAAGACAGTCCAGAAACTTCAGTAGGTCCAGAATAGGGCAGCTAGACTGCTAATGAGAACTGGCAGATACAATCATATAAAGCCAATCCTCGGCCATCTCCACTGGCTTCCAGTTGAGGTCCAGACCCAATTCAAGGTGCTAACATTAGTGTTTAATGCCACAAGTGGCTTGGGGCCAGCTTATCTAAAGGAGAGCCTCTTCCCGTAAGAACCTACCCATCACCTTAGATGCACTTCTGAGGCCCTTCTGAGGCACCCCTCTTCTCTGGAAACAAGGAGGGTGGCAACAAGAAGGTCCTTCTCAGGAGTGGCACCTCAACTCTGGAATGAGCTCCCCAGAGAGGTTTGCCTGCCACCCTCTTTATACTATTTTCAGCACTGTTTTTATTTCAATGGTATCTTAACTGTTAACCTGTTTTTAATCGTATTTTAACAATACCGTGCCTTTTCTAAAATTACTAGTTCTGTTGAGCTGGATGCGTTATTTATTGTTTTAATGTTTTATTGCAATGTGACTTGTTTTATATTGTATTATATCATTTTATTATTGTAACCTTCCCAGGGATCTGTTTAGTTAATAGGGCGGGTTAGCAAACAAATTATAAATTATAAATATAATATAATGTAATATATAATCAAATAGACAGATGATGCACAAGACTTTCCACCTATTTGACTTCACTTCAGAATAAAGCAGTTCCTTTCCAGGTATCCAGCCACACAGAACAGATTGTCAGGGTTTGCTTCATGTTTGAGGAAGATCTCTCTTACCAGTTTCCAGGACTTACTTTCTCTTTCTTTCTTTCTTTCTTTCTTTCTTTCTTTCTTTCTTTCTTTCTTTCTTTCATTCATTCATTCATTCATTCATTCATTTACTTATTTGGAGTTTTTGTATGCCGTCGCATTTGCATGAGCCTCGGGACAGCTTCCATCCGGACATAAAAATGTGTGGTCTCTCACACAGCAATGCTTTTCTGCTAGCGCCTCAGGGAACTTAGTGGGAAGTCACTAAGTCTTTGGTTTTGAGGAATGAAGGATCCCCTTGTCTCTTGAACCTCTTCTCAGGAGTTGCAATGGGAGGAAATTGTGCCCACTCCCTCCCTCATGAGCGTGTGGATTGCTTAAGAGAGATGTGCCTGCCGGGAACGAAAGAGGAATCGCGCAGACCTGGCATACCTTTCTCCTCTGCTTGTCCAGCTGGAATGGACACTTTTCAATAGATGGAGCATGTGGACAGAATCCTGGGATTGCTGACCCCACCATCTGTGTCCTGGTCCTTGCCCATTCTGGCATCCATATTTCAAAATATTTATTGATTTTGTTTCAGCAGCTTTTTCAGTTCCCCCCACACCCCGAACAATCCCACCACATGCTCTTTGTAGGCAACACCCTGGCGCCATGTCAGAAGTGCCTGTGTTTTCCTAGAATTCTGGAATCCTTTCTCTAGAACGAAAAGGAAGGTCGGGGTTTAACTGGAGCCAGGCCGGCGCAGTCGGTGTTTATAACAGCCTGTCCAGGCATTTTGCACCCGAACAGGGCAAACATGCCATGAGAAACGCTCTAGCCCCCTCCTTTGCCTTCACCATCACCCTCCACGTGTGGAAAGGAGCACCATGGATATGAGGCAGGCTCCGCTTTCTACAAGAGGAGAGGACCTTCCTCCAGAGGAACCGCTGTACTTTGAGGTCCCTCCATCCTGGCGGCATCTCCTTCTGCTGCACATCACCACCCCGTGGGTCTCGGTGCAGACAAAGGGAGCTGTTGGGACTGTCATGGAAAGCTATGGCAGGGAAGCCCTTGTCCACCGATGCTGTTCGGCCAGTGTAAATCTGGATCCACCCCATATTCTTTACACTTAACCTGTGTCTTCTAAGCCAATTCTCCCCAGTGGACTTAGCATCCGCCATGTTCATACCTTGGCTCTGCCCAAATATTCCCCTGCCAGTTGACTAGAAGAACTTAGGAAGCAACCTGATGGACCCTGTACTTTGTCTGAGGGGGTAAAGGAAGAAGAAACATATCGATACAATATCGATACATATTGATATGGGGAATGCATGCCTCAACAGAACTGAGAAAGAAAAAATAATTGTGGATGAGAGGCTAAACATGAGCCAACAATGTGATGAAGCCACCAAAAGGGCAAATGCTATTTTGGGATGCATTAACAGAAGCATTACTTCCAAATCATGAGAAGTAGTATTTCCTCTGTACTCCTCACTAGTCAGACCTCACCTGGAATACTGTGTCCAGTTCTGGGCACCAAGATTCAAGAAAGATGCAGAAAAATTAGAAAGGGTCCAGAGGAGGGTAACAAAAATGTTCCAGGGTTTGGGGACACTGCCCTATGAGGAGAGACTGAGAGAACTGGGCATGTTCAGCCTTGAGAAGAGAAGACTGAGGAGGGACATGATGTCCCTCTAGAAGTACCTCAAAGCCTGCCACAAAGAGGAAGGTCAAGATCTCTTCTCACAGATACTAGGGTTTAGGACATGGAATAATCAATTCAAGGTGCAACAACCGAGATTCAGACTGGATATAAGGAAAAGATTCCTCATAGTCAATGCAACAGTGGAACCAGTTGCCAAGAGAGGTTATGGGATCCCCCACACCAGAGACTTTCAAAAGAAACTGGGCAACCATCTGTGTGGGATGGTGTGACTTGGTGTCCTACAACCTCAGGGGGGTGGACCCAATGGCCTTCATGGCCCCTTCCAACTCGTCTGTTCTACAATTCTATAGGATATCAAGGATTTCCCCCCACTATGAGATCATGGAAAATACGCTGGTCTCAGAAGGGGCAATTAGAGATCCAACGATCTGTCCCTGTCCCCTTGCGGCTGACTCACGAAGAGCTGCATCAGCTGACCCCATAGATCAGAAAAGCAGCCTTGGAGATGGGGGAAAGGGGTCAATTTGGTTGGCCAGGAGGGAAAGAGAGTGGAAAGGCCAGAACACAAGCTACTAATGATGGCACATCTTCTGTTTTGTTTATTTTGAAATTTTGTTTCTAACATTTATATATTTAAAGTTTGCTGCATGTCATTGCATCTGTATTTTATGCATGGCTGTGAAATGCCCAGAAAGCCTTAGCTACTGGGTGGTATAACAGTGAAATTCATCATCACTGTCATTGTCCTGCCCCCAAGTTCATGAGCTTTCCAATCATTAAGGGTACAATCCAGAAGACGGTGTCCTTAATTTTTTAGAAAAGCAAGAGAGATTTTGTTTTAAAGTACCCTGTCAAAGTCAGTCTTGTGTGCGAAAGAGTTGTGTTTTCCGCTCATTTTTGCAGAACTGGGTAATTAAGCTGCACATGAAACTCCAGCTCCCAGAGTGAAACACAACTGACTTCACAGTTCTGTCACAATTCCCACTTCATACACACAACTTCGGAAGACACGCGTTATTGGAACATTTAGGAAGGAGGCAGGGGGTTGGATTTGAGCTGCCATGCCATGCAGGAGAGTCCACCGTGCAGATACAGGGCATATATCTTTATAAGGGATGGCTTGCCTGAAAATGGATTCCCAAGACAGTACACAACAGGGACAAAGTGTGCTCTTGGGCACCTCACCCTTCCAGTTAACAAGAAAGGTTAAAGACCAACAAGCCCGAGATACCTCTGTTGAGAAAGAGAAATCCAGAGCTCGGCCTCTGAGTTCCTTCCCTGCCAAGCCTGTCCCTCGTGCAGCTGACTTGGCTTTCTCCTACGACTGCTGTGAATGAACAAGCCAAACAAGGCTATACTTGACATATCCAGTCAGGCTGTGCCAATGCTCGTTCCTCAAGTACACACAGCTCTTCTCAGCCTAGTTGCAGGAACAAATCCGGGCAGTCTAATTGATTGGAAGAGATGGTTAATTGGCCAAGGGAGAGGGGCGCTATATAATTTATGCACCATTTCTTAACAAAAAGTCTTATAAGGATCCCTGAAATCATTCCGTTCAAACCGTGCCTTGGCGTTCTCATGTTGAGAGAAGTGTGACGCACAAGAAAATCTTGCAATGCAGAGACTGATGCAATTCCACTGCCCTTTCCACTCCCAGTTTTCTCTCTCTCCACTCCTGACACTCAGCATTTCATGCTTAGTCCTCCCTGAATTGTCTGTGGGCTTGTCCCTCTCCAGGTTTTTCCTTTTCTTTTGTATTTTCCATAAGATGGGTTTGTCTTGTTCTTTTTCAAGCCTGCGGCTACCACAGTCTGGCTTGTGGGTGGCCCCTGGTTTCATGGGTACCGCCTGAATGGCCCAAGCAGAGGGAAGGATATATCCCTTCCCAGTCGGAGGTATCTCATCTGGGAGTGGATGCTGAACGTGCTTTTAAAAGGGCACCTCCTGTGGGAGTGAGAAAGAGCGATGCTTTGGCGATCGTTCCCAAGGACCACTGGCTGGATGAGAATGTGAAGCAGAACTGGGGAAAGCTGGAAATGTGGTCCATACCAGGACATTGGAATGAGAGAAGTGGAGGCACCCATCTTAGGGCGGGGCTCCCCAGCTGGGCAGGCAGTCCCAGGAGTATGTACCACCAGTGGAAGGGGAGCTTCTCAGACTCACATGAATGGGGCAGGGCTCCTGACCCCAGGACATGCTGCCAGCAGAGTTGGGCAGCCCAACCAGGGGGCAGGCACATGGAGAGGAGGCGTGCTCACTTTCAGAAGGCCTCTCCCAAAATGATGGGGCCCAGACACACTCATAAGGAGAGTTCCTCGAGGTGATTACTAGATAGGGTTCAACAAACCACTCTGTGCATGCTCAGAGATCCATTTTTGGTGTTTCCTGCGTTTTGGCCTATAAAGAACATGTTGCAAGGAAAGCGCTCAGTGGCTTTTGAATGACAAGGGACAAAGCCTGACTCACAACTGCCCAAATCCTTCCCAAGGCAACAACCAGGGCAGTAATTGCTTGCAGAAAACAGGGCTGTCAGCTGCAAACAGGGACACCTAGCAACCCTGTTGTGTTCAGCCTGGTGAGTTGGGCCACACTTCAGGCAGTGTCCAAGCATACGAACCGGCCACTAGCCCTCCACCCGACACATGCATCTCATGAAAGAGATTCTTGCAATTCTGAAATGGCGAAGTCTGCATGGCTGAATCTTCACTGCAGCCTGCCCTGGGCCTTTTCTGCACCACTGTGTTCCCAGAACACTCCCATCAGGCTTTCTGCCTGAACCCTGGATTCTAGCTTTAGAGAAGAGTCTGACAAAGTTTCCAGATATGGTTTGTGGCTTTTTCATTTGGCCCCAGTGAAGGCATTCACCAGTCAGTGTTTGAAGCCATTTTATTGCACTTGGCCAATGCAGCTGCAAAGCTCCTATAAACAAACCACCTCAGTTCAAACTTTTATTTTTCTCCATGTTTTGAATTCCATGCATTACAGATGATCAGTAATACTTCAGGTCACAAGCCTGGAACATGCGCGGGGCAGAAGGGAAGGGGATGCAATAATGCAGCTCTGCTCTGGATTTTTGCAAACCTCCTTTTGAATGTGGAGATGCTAATGGCAACTTCATCTGATATTTCAAAGCATTTGCTTGGGGTCACATTTATTAATTATATTTATATCCCACCTTTCTCCCATTGGGGAACTCAAGGTTCTCATTGGGGAACTCAGGGGTCTACAAGAGGTTCTCAGGTGGTCTCCCCTCCAAACTCCAGCATGGTGGATTTTTTATTCACCTTCCACCATGGCCCAAGGCTGGACCAAGAATTTGCTGTTCAGAAGTGGCTTGCTCTTTTCTAACACTTTTCACTGGCTCGGGCAAATCTCCCAAGGTATGGACAACAGGAACATAAAAAAAGGAAATTATTTTCCATAAATATCCCCAAGCATGATCTACAATGCATTTAGCCTCAAGTTTGTTTGCTTGTTGCTGTTGTCGTTGATGATGATGATGATGTTTCCCTATGGTAATAAGGTCCCAGCCTGTTTCCTCTTACCACTGCATTCTTGGGCACCAAGTGGGTTAATTCCCCCGATCTCCTTTACTCATCCCAAAGCTGAAAGCTCAACATTGGAATAGACCTTAACCAGTGGGATAAATTAGGCTGCATTTCCTCCCTGAAATCCTTCGTTTCCATGCCATTAATAACATAAAGACCATATTTCTTTTTCATGGGACAAATGTCATGGCAGTAACAGCAGGCCAAGGAAAAGGGCAATTTTGGAAGCACAGGAGTGTTCTGAAAATTTGCATAGCCAATGATGTCTTATTTCCAAAGGAACAACAAGAAGATAGAGTGCCAAGAATGAGAGTTTTAAATAATGGAGCGCACCAGTTAAGTGAATTTATTGAGAAACTGCAAAAATGTTGTAACAATAATAAGTAATAATGGTCTTACTTACTCAGTGAATATGTATGTGGTAATGAATCATTTATGTCTACATCCAGGAAACTGATAAATTTTGAACAAATTTAATTGAAATCACCCCTGGAGTGAGTCTGAAGAAGGATTAAATTTAATGGCCTCATGCAGTGGCATACTTCCAGCTTCAAAAGCCTATTCTTCCTTCCCTCCCCACCGGACTCCACCATCTATTAGATCCCCAAACCTTTCTATGCAAGCTTGTGGGTTTAATAAAAATAACTTAGAAATGAAAATCACTGCAATTTACCATGTAATGGGATCTAAATAAGATGTTCAGCTGGACAGATTGGAACATTCAATTTCGCTTAGCCTTAGATCTTAGATCTTACCTTGGAGATGGAATATTTTCTTCAGAAACCATTGAAAGCATGTTCAGATGGCTCAGGTTCGCTCCAGTGCAAGGCACCAGCTTTGGGTATGGCTGTCCAGTTTGTGGACAAGACATTCGTAGAACACTGGGGCTAACAGAAACAACACTTTTTGTATTCTAACACAAATCTGCAAGATCAATCATACAAATTTCTGATATTGTTCCATTACAGATAAGACGTACCAGCTGGGGAGACTGCCTATCTGTTCCTTCTTTGCATAACTGTTGTCTTGAGCGAATGACCAGAGGAGCATTTGGAGGGTCTTAAGAGAAAAGTATAAGATTCCCTGAATGGGTATTGTTAGCCATGCCTAGGTTTCAGTGTCATCTAAATTAAGCACATATACCTCCAGTTTATACAATGGTGAAAAGAAAGATCAACCAGAAAGAGGATCAGCCTATGGCCATATGTTGAATCATACCTGGATTTTAGACCTAGCTGTCCCCAACTCAGATTCCAGGGTGAGTTTGTAATTAATATATCCCCTGCCTCATCCAGGTGCCCTCCCACCCTCAGAAAGCCAAGAATATGGTTTTGGCTAATGTATTCATGGGTAAAACCACCAATTTCTCAAAATCACTCTGAAAAGACTCTCCAAGTCAATTCTGTGTAACGGGCCCTTCGTCTGGACAGAGACAAGGCCTAATCTTAGCTCTTACAGTCCTTCGTGGGTCCCTATTTCTGGATCTTTAGATGAAACTTTGGCATTCTTATCTAGTCACAGTCCACTTTGTCTTGATCATCTTAGATTGCATCTAGGTTATATGGACTTCATGTCAATTATCAGAATCGTTTGCAGTGTGGAGAATGCAGCTGTGTCTGTTCCGTGGTCTATGCTGATGAACGATCCTACTTTTCATCATCAATGTGATCTTGCGGCTGGTAGATGTAAAGTGGTCAGTAATCTTTACTGAACGCTACTTGATGCTAGTGTTCCAATTCCTGGATAATAACATGTTGTATGGTGACACTGGCCATACCGGACACTAGGGAAAACACTTCGGCCGAAAAGTGGAGAGGCTGTTGGAGGCTTAAGGCTCTGAAAACAATAATTTTGCATCTGCCAAATGGTATTTTCTTCTATAAGGGGATTCAGATTCCAGGGTGAGTTGGTAATTCCAACATCTATGCACCAATTACATGTTGCTTTGGGCAAAGCATGGAAAGCCTGCAAGCCACGTGCATGTAGAACTTTACCTGAACTCACTTCCTGACGGACACCCACAAAAACGTTCAGCAAAAGGTTGCAGAAACCAGGCCAGAGTCCGAGCAGCAGAGGCGAGGCTGTCTGATCAGTTCCCACCTCAAAGCACATTCCTCACACCCCTTGTGTGATCAGCAGCACATGTCTGCATTTAAGCTCCTGATAGCAAAATGTTGGCCACCCTTTTGCACCAAAGAAGAATGGTTTTGTGCCCCACCTTTCACACTTTAATTGCATGGCAAGCTTTGTGGGCAAGCCCACTTCATCCAGTGCAGCCAGCACACGCCGCCTGGAGCCACCCACCTCCAAAGCCACATTCCTATCCTTGCCTGGACTCGCTCTACTTGATTCCCTGGGGCAGCGGCAGACTGAACCTGCTAAGCTTCAGCGAGGATCAGGACACCGATCATGCCACAGTTGCAGGAGGATTTCGTTTTCCTCAGGTGAATTTCCAGTTACTCACCCTGCGTGGAAGATTTAGATTTGGGTGGCGCTGGGAGAGATTTTTCTAACCATTCCCATGAAAGCAATCTCCTCAGATTACCCATTAAAAAAAAAATCTTACATGCAACATCCCAAAAGAAGAGATGTCCCCGATGGCACAAGAGATCTCCTTCCGCTGTGGTTTGAAGGCCTTTAGTAAGACCTGGAGAATTTCAGCGTCTACTTCTGGACTTCATAGAAACCACTAGAAACAGAGTTGCCCTCTAGCTATAGAGATGGGACTAGTTTATACTGTCAGAAGAATTGTTTTCTTCCTGGACTGCCCCACAACAAGCTTCAGGAGGAAATCCCAGTCCCTGCATTTAAGTAGCACCAATAGGAACTCTCGATGCAAAGAAAAACGGTGTGTATCCAGGGAACAGACCACACAGAACCTTCCTGTTTCCCATCATCCTTTTCTATATGCAGGCATGTTTGCTTGATTTAATGTGGGGAAGTTTCATAAGGGACCTGATGGGTGCTGTAGTCCAAAGCCCAATGGTACGGGAAGGCTGTTGTAGATGGTTCTATTCCAGGCTTCATTTAGTTAGTTAACAGGTGTATACAGTAGAAACTTGCATTAGAAACAACAACCAGAATAAAAGATTCACCAATCACACCACCCACAGAACTGTTTTCAATAAACCTTTAAGGGGTAGCCTGCATTGGAATACTCCCAAATGTCCCACAAATCCTCACACAGAAACGCTAGCAAGTCCTTCTTCAGCCCGGCCTTCTTGAGAAGTCTCAGCTATGGTTTTTCTACCTTCAGGGGTGTAGCTTTAAGTCTTGCAGTCCAGGAAAGACTTGCCACTTGATTCTTCTGAAAGTACGTAGTGGCCCCAGGAAGCTTCAGAGGAGAAACGCATGAAGCTGACTTCCACTGTAGCTTTCCCCAACTAGTTTCCTTCAACCCTTTTTCTTACTGCAGCTCCCAACCATTGGCCATGGGGGCTGGGGCTGATGGGAACTGAAGTCCAAAACAGTTGAGATGCACCATTCCATCTCTGTCTATTCCACCAAACAGTGCCTCTCCGAAATTTCAGGCAGGGATGGGTCTTTCCATGAGATCTTTCGACTGCATCACACACCCTTTGATTTTTGATTGCAGAGATTGGCTTTGGAACAGAACATGCTTGAGGTTACTTTGTACGTTTTATGAGTCTGTGATCAGGAAGAACACCTGACAGATGCAGTCTTCCTCTCTTGTCACCTTCGTGTGATCCTTCATGTTTCGTATCAAAGAATCTCTCCAGTAGTTGAAAGCAGGTTTATCCTCAAAGGAATTTATGACAAATACCATAATTCCTTCTTCAAGCAGGACCCATTTAATCCACCAACTCATTAAGCACAGCAGAGCTGCAGCAAACAACTATTATGTCAATGATAACCATATTGTATTTAAAGAATACAATTAATCCCCTAATTGGAGTATAAAATATTCCTTTTCCTCTACACGGCACCTCAGATAGTAATCTAATAATACAAGGTAGTTATCCAAATGTTAATTAAGAGAAAGGAGTTGGCTTGGCACTGTGTGTTTCTGGAGTTCCTTGAAAAGTAAGATATCTTTTAGATTGAGAGAGGAAAGAAAAAGCAAATTAAAAACTGTAAAAGCTGAACAAAGTCTCTCTCCCTCCCTCTTTCGTGAGCCATGAGATACGAGTATAAGAAATCCTCCAGGGAGATTTCACTAATGACACTGAAATTATGGAAATGCCCTTTGAAATTTCTGCAGCTGTTTTGACCTGCAAGGGGCCCTCAGATTTGGCTTCAGGTGGAATAATTTGGTGGCAACTCTAGGAATGTCAACAGAAGCTACTCACTTATTCTTTGATTTGCAGGTCTCCAAATCCAACAGTGCTCATCACTGGGAATGTTGAGGGAAAGCAATCAGGTTAGGAGGGGAAAATGACTTCTGTCAAATAGGTTGGAGGTAGAAAAATTCAACCTGCGATTGCATGAGGAATAGCAAGATGATGAAGATAAGAAAATACTCTTATCTAGATAGCTTCTCAGTTCTTTTTTTTTTTTTTTTCCAGAGCAATTGCTCCTTCTTGATTGTTCTTGTTAGGGTGGGACACATGTCCTCCTTTATTGCAGATGGTTCGGTGTTTGAGTCTGTCCTCTGTTAGGAGGGCTGGCCAAAACAAACTGGTCTGAAGGTAGAGAACCAGCAGAAGGAAAAACTAGGCCTTGAAGAACCCATCAGTAGCATCCAAACAGCAAATTAAGAATGGCAAATGGGTCCCCAGGTCTCAGTCCTCCACATGATGCTGAGATGTTCTGTATTTCTATTTAAATCATAATTGACTATTTCTAATTCTCCAGTGAAGCACATAAATTAGCATATAGATAGTGTTTGCAAATGATTCACATTTCTAGAAAATCAGTGTCTTCTTCTGTCCTCCTTTTGGTGAGTCATCCGCTGTCAGCTGACCTTTTGTCTTGGCAAGTTTTGGTTCACCAAAGCAGATGCCTCTCACCATTAAAGCATATCAGGTCAGCGGCACAAAACCACAGAAAATGGCACATTTGTTGTTGAACATCTTGCATCTGTTGCAAATTTGAAATATGCAATAAAAAACCCTTTTCTATCTTAATGCAAAGAATCGTGCTTGTGGCATTCTTGTAGCTGTATTACCAGAAGAGAACAAACCTTCCAATATTTTTTAAACCTTCTGTAACATGTCACTCACATTTCAGGTAGACAGAAGACCCTTTTTCCGTGGAGTATGCCTGATGCCGAACCTATTTCAACAAGAATTCACTAAAAAAGCAGGAGCGGGGTGGGGATGGAAGGGAAAGGAAAGGAAAGGAAGCAAAACCAAGGATGTGCTTTACAGATGGAAAATGCAGTGAGAATATTCTTACCTCTACCTGCCACATAAAAAGGCAGCCATCCCAATAACAATCCGGATTTTTCTCTCTTCCGTGGCATACCTCGAATAAAGCTGGAAAACATGTGATGCTTACCAGATGGCTTAGGCAGACAATTTGTTTGAAGTTGTGCTCTCTCTCTTTCTCTCAGTCTTTCTCTGCATGACTTTAATATCATTCTAATAAAACAGATGATTAATCATATGCTTACTGTCATCTGATTTTCACTCTTAAATTTCTAGAACAACCTCAAAAAGCATTTACTACCTCTCATTGAGCATCGGTCACTTTAGAAGAGGTGGAAAATTTGACAGACCCTTGGCAAAGACCTTCTGGAGATCAATGATTCTGATAAGCTGATGAGGACACACTCCACTGATTTTCCCATTAAGACATCGCCTGACATGTTCTTTGTAATTTAGTTACAGGACACAAGATGCTGGCAATATTCACCTGCGCCATCATTAGCCAGACTCTGAGATGCATTTAGGATGGCGTCTCAAGTTCTAAGTATGCCAAGTGAAAAGTCAGACACAGTTTTGGACATCAATATTACAAAATAAGATTATGTGATGGTAGCTGTTAAGCTGGTGTTTGCAAAAGACTGGGACTCTGAAATCCAGTTTGGCTGCCTATAAATCTCTGACTTTAGAGGATTCTGGGTTTCCAATAGAGGGCAGAAGAACATGGATGGTGAAGGCCACCTCTGCATGGCTACCATACTACAAGCGAATTAGATCTAACACTTGGGTTGTCCATGTAAGACTTTCGCCCTGGAGGAGACCAGCATGAAGCACCACCAGGGTACTTTGTGGTGGGGTCTTTCTCCTCCCCTCTCCGTCCTCCATCAACTTCCAGCTCCAGGGTTGGACGTCGGACCTTCAAGCCACAACCATTTCAGTTTTTCCTACCAGCTGCCAGGGCAGAAGGAAGTTGCATTGAGGTTGGAGTCCCAGCTCCAACATTGGGGCACATTTCCAAGGGTCTTTCTATGGACATCCAGAGTCTGTTCAATGGCCACAGGATTATACCCTAAAAATCTAGACTTTAAACCACAAAAAGCAAAGCTTTTTGCTTTGTACCAATGGCCAAGCTTACATCATGTACAAAGACAAAAGCAAATCATTCGAACTTTGAGACTCTTCCATTTAAGCAGATATTGTGTATTGAGTTAGTAGAACGTATTTAATAACATTCAGTTTGCATTTATGTTTTAGGATGATTTGATTGAATGGATTGTTATAACTTTGTTCCTCAATCTTTTACAGTAAATTCTGTAGAGGTTCCCATGTCTGCACAAAACAAATGCCTACATGTTTCTTCTGCTACACATTTTAGATTTTCCAAATATGGGCAACTGTCAAAGAGAAGTAAGCATTTCAAGCTTCAGACATGTCATTTCGCATTTTGTTGTGTTTTCTCCCTTTCTTCAAATTTTCCAAAAATTGAAATTGGCTTTTCTATAGAAGGCTGTATATTAAATGTCGCAAGAATCCCGCTAGCCTTGTTTCAGTGCCCAGATCTGTCTAGCACCTAAAATGGATGCAGTACAGCCAGAAGAAATGAGCAACTAAAATGGTCACAGGGCTGGATCAATTCCTATGAAAATGCATTACGGCATCTCGCATTGTTTAGTGGAGAAAGGAAGGAAACATAGAAACAGAGCGAGTCAGAAGGCTCTTCCCGGGCCATCTAGTCTGACCTCCAGCACCAACCAGCTCCGCTGACGGCATGCCCATCATGTGGACGTCCAGCCTATCCTTGAACACCCTCACCGATGGGGCCTCAACGACCTCTTGTGGAAGCCCATTCCACACCCTCAGGGTCCTGACTGTCAGGAAGTGCTTCTTGGCATCCAAATGGAAGGAGAAATGTGTTAGAGGAGTTCAAAAATATGTTTGGTGCAGAGAAAGTAGAGGAGACCTTTTTCTTCTTCCCTCAAAATACTAGAACCTGGGATCATCCCAAGAAGCTGAGCGGTAGAAAATTCAGGAAAGATAAAGGGACTTATTCTTCACTCAGAGCATCTTTAAAGTATGGACTTTGCTATCAAGAAATGGAACATTGGCCACTGATGGGTTCAAAAGAGGACTGGACAAGTTCAAGGAGGATAAAACTAAAATTGTCAAGGGCTACTTTATACGCTCCCCTCCATTCACCCTCTCTATAAAATCATCACAAAATGAATCAACGACTTAGTTCTGATGTGTTAGGAGTCTTGTTTGTTTTGGCGTTTGCTGTGTATTTAAAAATATAATTTTGATAAGTTTTTGCATGAGAAAACAAAAATTGGCATCTCTTCACCTCTGAATTTTTCTATTGCCTTTAAGTTCCTTCTGCTTTGAACACTGCTGAAAAGAGTTCACACATCCAGCTGAGATGGGGCACTCCCAAATCAAGCAATGCACACACATTTGCAAACCAGTCTTTAAAGGGCAAACCTCTTTTACCTAAAATCAAAACCAAGAGGTTCAGATGTGAGCTCCCAAGCTAAGCACTTAAATAGATTTATATTTTACCTGTCCAAGAATTAGCAAAATCAGGTTACATTGTTGAACCTTCTGTGCAGAGCTTTCTTTGTGTTCAACAAATTAGTTTTTGCTTATTAAAATTAATCATCCTTCCCTCACCTTTGATTTTATTGAAGGAACCTGCAGATCCTGTTTCATGTCAGATTAAACAAGCAGGTACTTGCTGGCCTTAACTATACAGTTAGAGTTCAGTCTTTCCAATTAATTGAGTTCCCATCTGTGTTTTGTTTAAAAGAAAGATCCTGGTCTTAAAATTATTGATGCTGAAGGCGTGCCTTCCAGTGACTTCTCAGACAAAGCAGATGCATGCATGACTGTAGCAGAAAGCAAAGCAAGGGACGTTGGAAGCAAAAGTGGCCCTGCATGACCTTTACTGCCTTTGGCCACCTTGTCCAGCTGGGGCCGTGCAGATGTGCTGGACTGAAATCGTGTAGGGTTTGGCTAGCTGGGGCATTATGGGAAGTGTAGCCCAAAACACCTGGAGGGCCCCAGATTGGAGAAGTTGTTCTAGTTAGTGCAGATGGATTCCACATTCTTATTCTATATTTCTTCTCGCTGATGGCAGAGTGTAGGACACGGAATAATCAAGCCATGTTGCGGCAACCCAGATTCAGGCTGGACATCAGGAAAAGCTTCCCCACTCACTGTCAGAGCACTACGGCAGTGGGACCAGCTGCCTAGAGAGGTGGGGGGCTGTCCCACACTGGAGACAAGCAAAAAGAAACTGGACAGCCACCTGAGTGGGATGGTGACGTGCAGCAACAGGGGGTTGGACCTGATGGACTTCATAACTCCTTCCAGCTCTACTATTCTGTGATTCTATGGTTTCAAAGGGTAAGAGGCCCCATAGCAGGAAGTAGTCATGTGTTCTCCCTTTCCACAGTGGCCCTGGGAGAAGTAGGGCCAGCAGTGCTGGCAGGAGGCTCCAAGGTGGCCCTTGGCCCATCCTATAGAAACCTCTGTGGGTGTGGACTCTGAGGAGGACCATACGGTAATCCAGCCTTCCCCAGCCTTGCGCCTTCCAGACACATTTGGAGTGCACCACCCAAAATGCTTAGCCAATGGCTTTGCTGGATGGAAATTCTGGGAGTTGTGGTCCAAAGGCCTCTGAAGGCCACTAGGTTGGGGAGAGCTGCTCTAATTTTCAGAAAAAAACCCCAGAAGGCTCAAGGGGTGAGCTTCAAAATGCAGCTCCACCAAGTTCAGCAAATCCTTAGATGCAGCTAATCCGCACAGTGGCATGATGCCAGTTTCCTAAGGAATGGTGCTGGCATGGAGAGAAGATGCAGTGCAGCCTCCTGCACCTGGGCCAGAGTTTCTTTGCTTACCTCAACCGCAGAAGAATCATGTTCCTGCAACTCCCACATGAAAGAATCATGTTCTTGAAACTCCTAAGATGAATGTCAGCCTAGAAAGTTCTCCCTCAGCATCTAGTGGAAGAGACGGCAAGAGAGAGGGAGAAGTTGTCCATCATGCAATCCCCCACTTGCAGTCCAAAATGCTAATGTCCAGGAACAAGGTGCATTTGGAATGCCACAAGAACCTTTTCTGAATGATCGCTCTTATTTAAATTATGTGCCAACTGTGAGAAGGACTCTCTGGAGAAGAGCCTAATGCGGGGCACAATAGATGGCAAAAGAAGAAGGGGACGGCAGAGAATGAGGTGGCTGGATGGAGTCACTGAAGCAATTGGCGTGAGCTTAGGTGGACTCCAGGGGATGGTGGAGGACAGGAAGGCCTGGAGGAATGTTGTCCATGGGGTGGCGATGGGTCGGACGCGACTTCACGACTAACAACAAAACTGTGAGATCACCTCATAACTTCTAAACACATGTAATCCATTCAGCTCTGATGCAGAAGAGAACTCCCATAATTTATGAGTTCTAGACTGTCTCTGAAGAGTAAATCCTTCCTCATATACCAAAGCAATTTTATGAATGCTTTTACTGATTTTCAACCCTTTGCTTCCACAAAGGAATAGTATGCAGGAGAAAAACCATCATCAGGAGATATGATTGTGTACCTACAGGTAATCTGCATTTGTTCTTTGAAAATTGCAGATGAGTCTTCCCCAGTCCGGTGTCCTGGACAACAATGTGCATCAGCACACCAGGCTTGTCCAGGGTGGAACCTGCTGATCTAACGTTCTCCATATTGCGCATCAGTCTGAAGCAAGATGAGAAGCTCTACCTCCCAGCCAATCAGTCCCAGCTTGACCAGCCACTAATGTGGATGGAGGTCACCTGGAACTTCAGGAACATCATTTCAGGGTTCTTGGCAGCTCCTGAGGACAGAGTTAGGGTGGAAGCAAGAACGTGGGAGGTTATTGCAGGATCTGACCAGCAGATGTCATTCACTGATCTTTCCAGCAGGATCCTAGGGATGACTAACCAACAGTAGGCACTCCTGGGTGAAGTGGGGCTTCCTCACAGGTAAGTGTATATAAATTTGCAGCCCCATGTTGGTTAGAGGACAGAGACTGGGTTCATTGGCCAAAGTTTTCTCTCCTTTTTCAGCAAAACTGAAAACAATTTCTACTGGGAGTACCAGAGGGAGAACGTTCGTAGAGATGGGAGAATTTTAAACTCATGTTCCCAGGCTGAGGGTTCGCTTGCCTTGGTTTACAGGTGCGCTTCATGGCCTAATCCTATGCAAGTTTTGTAAGCAGAAAAGAATCATAGAATGTGCAGCACTCCCCAGCACAACTAAGTATGCACAGAGTTGCACCCAAAGAAAGCCCCCTGCCAGCTATACCCAATTTCCTCTCCACCACTCCAGAGCCCTCCAAGTCCCTTCCAGCCATCTGAAGAAATAGAAAAGCTAATGACAGACCGGCACATATTTTAAAGAATGTTGGGGTTTTTTTACTGTTTTCCACAACACTTCAGCCAAGGGGAAAACGTGCCTACTTCACTCCTCCAGGAAATGTTGCAAACCTTCTCAAGATGCTTTTGGTTCCCTCCACATTCTTTTGGAAGTTTTACCTGGGAAGAACCTCCAATTCCCTTTGAATTCTTTGTTGTTATGTGCCGTCATCTCTGACTTATGGTGACCCTGTGCTCTCTGAAAAGTGCTGCCCATCACAGCCCTGCTCAGCGCTTGCCAGCTCAGGGCTGTGTCTTCCTTTGTGGAATTGCCCCATCTCACAGTTGGTCTTCTATCTATCTGTCTTCCACCTTCCCTAGCATGGTTGCCTCTCACATTATGCCCCAGGTAAGACAAGACCAATTTCATTATTTTTTAGTTTCAGAGCAAGTTCTGGCTTGTGAAATTTCATATTGACACAGAGAAACGTTGAGAACCATCTTGCCAGTCAGAATGGACATTCCAAATTCATTTTGAATTTGACCTTGGGTGAAATAGCCTGACAACTCTAGGAAGGACTCTCGACGCATTCAGAGTTCAATGGAATGTCAGATTTATTTCTTGATTTATTTATTTTGCTGAAGCATTTTCCCTCCGATCTTCAGCTGAAAAACACTCCCAGAGTGTCCTAGAAAGATTAATAGCAACTTAGCCCCTCCCCACTCAGACTTACAATCTAAAAAACATTGCACAATAGAGATTGGGAAGATATATGAAAAAAACAAATGCAGGTGCTAGTACTTAATTGCAGAAACCTGGCTGGTGTTCTGTTTGGCAGCAAAGGGGCAAAACAAGCTCTCTGCAGTCAGGCTGGTGTCTATCTTCCCATGATGCTCCTCCTGAATGGCAAGATGCCCAGTCTCCCATTGGTCGTTGACCAATGGCTTAAGGCAGAATATGTATTCATTTATTCTACGCCTATGGAGGAGGAGGAGGAGGAGGAGATGATCATCAACCAGCTTCCCTATAGCCTGAAGCACCTGATCCTGCCTAATCTTGGAAGCTAAGCAGGGTCAGGTCTGGTTGAAGAAGAAGAAGAAGATCATCAACCAGCTTCCATAGAAGGAGAAGAAGGAGAAGGAGAAGGAGAAGATCATCAACCAGCTTCCATAGAAGGAGAAGAAGGAGAAGGAGAAGGAGAAGATCATCAACCAGCTTCCATAGAAGGAGAAGGAGAAGATCATCAACCAGCTTCCCTATAGCCTGAAGCACCTGATCCTGCCTAATCTTGGAAGCTAAGCAGGGTCAGGTCTGGTTGAAGAAGAAGAAGAAGATCATCAACCAGCTTCCATAGAAGGAGAAGGAGAAGGAGAAGGAGAAGGAGAAGGAGAAGGAGAAGGAGAAGGCAGGGGGACAACTGTGACATGAATCTATTCCATAATGCAAGCCACAGCCTGGAATTTGGAAGAGCAAAGCAGAGCTGTGAAGGACAAGACATTCTGGAGAGCATTCATTCACAGAGTTGCCAAAAGTCAGAGTTAACTTGACAACACAAAACGACAGCCGCAGCCGCAGCAGCAATAACAGACTAATGAGCTCATTTCTAGACCAGTTGGAAACATTCTGTGCTAGCTATCCAGGGGATTCCTCTATTTTTAAAGGGGTTAACTAGCTAGTTTGTTTTAAATTAGCCCACAGGCCATTTATATTTCTTTAGAAACAAAAGGAACATATGCATGCAAACAAAAATATTCAAAGCATTATAAGGACAGTAACTGAATCCACTTAATGCTATCTAACAAATTGCTTCAATAATGACTGCTCTGAAGCGTCATTCATCCAGTGAGGCCCCATCGGAGCACCACCGTTTAAGAAAGATGCAGGACTGGAAATAAAGGAGAGATTGAAAAAACCGGGTATGTTCAGCCTTGAGAAGAGAAGGCTGAGGAGGGATATGATAGCACTTTTTAAACACTTTAACGGCTATTGCACTGCACAGGGCCATGTTTCTTCTCAATCAACCCGGAGTGCAGGACACAGAATAATGGGCTCAAGTGACAGGAAGCAGGTTCCAGCTGAACATGGGAACTTCCTGACTGTTAGGAGCAGTACAACGATGGGACCACTCATCTAAGAAGGTGGTGGGCTCTCCCACACTGGAGGCATTCCAAAGGCCATTAGTCGGGGATCTTTAACGTGGGTTTAACCTGTTGGTCTCATAAGCTCCTTCCAACACTCATCCTCCCTGATTGTATGATTCTAGAAGCATAGCAATGCTTGGGGCTTGGTATTTCCCATAAAAGGTGCAAATTACCATGTTTTATTGGAGCATCCTGACTCTGAGCTGCATTTCTTTTTTCTCCTGGAATGGAACATCATCATTATTACCATCATCTTGCACATGGACGTCTTGCTCTGCAGACCCTGTGGGTTCTGCTTTGGAAGGGTGATATCGGCAGCAAATTAGTCTCACTGGGAGAAAATAGCGATACTGCAGAAATGAGGATGCTCTCAGTTCAGGAAATAAGGAACCAGTCCAGGTTTGGTTTTACCACTGCCTTTTCCATGAACTTTAAGAGCAAGGAGACACAGAGCAGAACAATACTGGAAAAGTAGATTCGTACTGGGATCATGGCGTCTGTGAACTGTGAACAAAAACACTGTGCTTGTCCTGATGGTGGACCCGGAGCCTTCATCTTGGATCTGCTTGGACCTTGACCCCACCTCACCTTAGCATGGGCAATTTGGATTTGCCAGCCTCAAACGAATCAAGCCCCTGTGTCACTGGTCAACACGGATGGACCCTGCATGCTGTCCGCCCAGGAGAACTTTCTGGCATGCGACTTAATTGTCAGACCACATGCACAGTAAGGTCAGCATTCTGTCTGAAATAGCGGTGCTGCTAAAGAAGGCCCACGCTTGCCTGTTCAGAAGGAGAAATAGCCTCTCTGAAAAATGATGACCGAAAGAGAAACGGTGCCATTCTTGGGCTCTTGTGCCGCTGTTGCATCGATTTAGGACAAATCCAGAAATTCCACACATTTGAGCAAGCGGGATCATCAGAACCCCTTTGTCTGGTTTTCCATCAAGGCCAAGAACACTGGCTTCTCGTGTATTTTAAGATCCCTGCTTCTTTCAGGAGGAGGAAAATATGCATTTAAGCTGTAAATGGACAATCAATACATGTTTGTGTCACCAGGGAGAAGCGCGATGGCTTCTCATCTGTGCCCTTGAACTGTGCTGAGATCTTGCCAGGTGCATCTGTTACCCTTCGCTGGAGAGGCATTTAAATGGGCAAAGCAGTGGCTTAAAGCTGAGCATGTTTGTATTTGTGAGCGTGTGTGATCCTTTGCACCCGTAACAGCAGTTCTTGATTTTAAAATGGGGGCGGGAGGGGGGGAGAAGTGATGATATTTTGCCTTCCTTCCTGAATCAATGCCCCCCTCCCCACCAATCATCACACCTTCGTCACAGTCGTTGTGGTTTCAAATCACTGAAAGTGCTTTGGAGTGAGCGAGTGATGTCTTTTTGCTTCCAACAAAATAGCGGTCAAGGTGCATTTGAATCCACGGTGCGCTGTACGTATAGTGATAAAATGCCATAGACAAAGTATGAGCAAGCATGTGTGTGTGCATAGATAGGCAGACAGACGGACAGATATGAACAGTGCTTTCCAAACATAGCAATAGAGTGATAAGCAATCAAAGCGCCAGAAAAAGAAACCCAGAATGAAACCTACAGAAATATCACATGCAAGTGAATAGGGATGGCTCAAATGTGCCATTGCATGGCTTCCTGACACCATCTAGGATCATTTAGGAACCCACCCTGTGATCCCGTGTTCCCACTCAGCCCTCTCGCAGTCGTCCCAGAAGGAACAATGCCTGCTCCGAATGCACCCCGGAGGGGAGACATGGGTGTGCTGGTAGGCACAGGGAGGAGAGGCTAAGGCATCATGCCGGTTCCAAACTGGCTTCCCAGCCTCCTCCCCTCCCCTCCAAAATCTAGATAAAATCCCCACCAAGAGGTCCATCAGTCACCAAGCTCACCACCACCAAACTTCTTCCCAAGCACAGGAGGCACAGAAGGTGATGAGATCAGAAGCCCGTGTTGATGCGGCCGGCGGTACCATTTCTAAAAGGCTAGAAGGGACACTGACGTTCAGATGTCCCAGGTTCTGTGGCAAAGACCTGCCACCAAGGAGTCCTATTCTTGGTGATCACTTCTAGTGCTACAGATGGTTAGGGTGTAATTCTATGCCTGTTGAGTGTGTGTGAGGAGAGCGAGCGAGCAACTCTTAGCATGGCTGCTGAAGCAGGCAGGCTTGGACTTAAAGGACATTCCTCTGTCAAAAGAGGCATAGGATTGTACCATGAGGGATGATGAAGACAGGAATTCCCCAGATTGGAGAGAAGGAGATACATTTTTATGACATGCAACCGTGCTCCGATATACTCTCTGGGAATCGTGGTTGTGACCTCTTTCCTTGAACTCCAGTTTGAACAGGTTATCCACGTTATCACCCTGTTTGCAATGACCCCAGCCAGTGAAGGTCAAGCGTCCAGATCTTGGTCGCCCTCAAGTGAGTAATCCTAGCTTTCTCATCATGAGGAGAAGGATGTCCCACCAGGATCAGTGAACACCATGTGACCGAGGTCACCATATTTGTCAGAATCAAAGCTATTGCATGGCTGCTGCTCCTCCTCCTTTTTCTTCTCTATTAGTGATTCTGTTGGCAATAAAACTTGTACAAGGATGAAAAGCAACAATTGTGCCTTCAGTCGTCTGCGTGGGCACTTCATCATGCATTAGTAATATGCGCATTCAATAAAGCCCTCATCTGCTTTCTGCTGACAATTGTTTAACTTTTCTTTACAGCTCATGTTCTTTGGGAGGACAGCAAAGCTTAATGGAGGTGTCACGAAATGCTTTTCATTGAACCTCTGCTTTAATTATGGATGCCCTGTGTGACAAGTTCTTCCTTAGCATATGTTTCTTCACTCAAAGAACACCAGTTTAAGTCAGCGATCAAAGGAAATTGAGAGAAACACCATGTATGAATCAATCATTCCATTCTGACGTGTTTTGAATATGGACCATCCTCCTGCCCGAGATGAAGGGTCTACCAAAGACCTGCCAATATGTGAGGGGATATGTATGCGATGGGTCACCTACTGGAAGGATCTGTTCGAAACACATCACGCCTTGCTTCTCCCTCATCTCAACCACACGAGGTCCCTGTCAGGGAGTTCCCAGGCCACCTCGTGTCTTGCATAC
Source organism: Varanus komodoensis (assembly GCF_004798865.1). Lineage (NCBI taxonomy): Eukaryota > Metazoa > Chordata > Lepidosauria > Squamata > Varanidae > Varanus > Varanus komodoensis. The sequence continues at coordinate 4,182,054 of NW_025335942.1, read as the reverse complement.
TGAGCAAGTTTTTCCTTCATCAGAACAATGCCTTCCATTTCCAAGTTGTACTTTTCTCCATGCAAGGGAATGACAATCATATACTTATCTGAGAATATCCATTTCCACAGAGAATCCAAACATTGTATCATTCTCCTCACCATTACACACACTCTTGCCTAACACAGAAGCCTGGAGGCCAGTCTCTCTTATGGAAAAGCGGTTTTGGGAAAGGGACTACTTGGGTACAGAAGTAACATGGATAGTCTCATAAACGTATGCTCCCTTCCTCCCTCCCTTCCTCCCTCCCTCCCTCTCTCTCTCTCTCTCTCTCCCTCACACACAGATACACACACCACTTTCTCATATCTTTGCCCAGCAGAGGGTGGAAAAAGTCAATGCCCTGGCAGACAAACAACTTGGAGAAAATTCGAAGAAGAGAAGCAGTGGGCATATTTCAAAGTCAGGTCTCCATTGTAGCAAGACCTTCCTCTTCCAGGAAAGAGAACAAAATATGCGTTTCCCACTGCTGGCACTGGGAGAGGGACAGTGCCACATTATCATATGGGCTGAGCGGGCTGCCTCACCATCTAGTGGGGGCTGGGGCCCCTTCCTAAAATTAAAATACAATTATCATTAATTTTATTTCATTTGTAACAATAAAAATCAAGGCCATACCTAGGCAAAAGGTCATTTTCTAGCCTAAAAGCAATAAAGAATGATCTATAGTCAACAATGTCCCATGACTGGTCATCTGATCGAAGCATTCCTTAGAAAATGATATACTGTGACTTAGGATTTTAATGATATAATTGATAAGTTTGCATCCCAAAAAAGCTTGAAATAAACTGTTTCTTGTATATTGTAAAGTTATGACATAGCTATGATTCTGATGTGAATATTCTGTGTGAATGACTTCATTAATGCCATACTTTTGAAAACTTACGCAAGGTTATAAATGTATAAGCAATTTTTACCAATGCCAAAATTGCAGCAATGCTCTACTTTCATTGAGCAGATAAAGAAGAGAATGAGGTCTCATTTTTCCTGATCAGATGCTATTAAGTTTGGCCCCCCAGAGGTCTTCCAACCCCAGGCCTCCAGTTGCTTTAATCCGGGACTGGAGAGGGGCCTCAGCCAAGCCCTTTAACGTAAAGAATGATTTATAAAGCTCCCCATAACTTTCAGGATAAGAAGTTTACGCACACTAAAAACTGCTGCTTAACTCACAGTAGGTGTTAGAGTTTTCTGGCTAAACTGCCACTTGTTTGGAATTGTTATTCAGCAATTTATTTATTTATTTATTGATTGATTGATATAACACCACTTTCCTAATTGCTTCAGGTCACTCATCATCTTGAGAAACACCATTGCCCCCCCCCCCCCCCTCTCTCTCTCTCTCTCTCTCTCTCTCTCTCTCTCTCCCCCTCCTTCCTTCCTTCCCTCCTGCCTTCCTTTTTCCACTTTGAAGGAGTTATCATCTCCACCAATGCTGTCAGCTTCGTTGAAGTCTCTTACCTCATTTGCTACTAATTTATGTCTGATTGATTGGATTGATTTCCAATTTGTATCCATTGCTATCAGTTTTCCCTGTGGTCCAATGCTGGAAATCATTGGATTCATTAGTATTGAATCTTCCAGGAAGGAGCGCTTCCTACAGTGACATGCTACAAAGTAATTGTGAATTATTGTCAGAAATTGCAAGACCAGGGGGTGGACACAGCAAATCTGCCCGTGGCTCTCAACATCCTTTAAGCCCTCATGTGTTCAGGCTTTGATGCCGCTGACTGATGGAGGCATTAATAGAAATAGGTACATCTGCATGCACACACCCCATTCACTTCTAAGGCAGGTCAGTTCCTTGTATGAGGAGGAATAATGCATGCGAGGAATCACTCTCACCCTTGGGGTGTGCAGGAAAGCTCTTATGTGTCCCACAAACTTAACTATGACTGAGATAACTATGGCGGCAAACCTATTCACAATCCCCGCAGCTTCAACCACAATGTATGTTGCTATTCCAGGAGCCCTAAACTCCCAGTGTAACATCCACTGCAGGTTGGACAAGATGGCTTGGGGGGCAACCTTCACTGATCTTATTTCTGGACCTGGAAAGGGATGTGAGGGATGTGTTGAACCTCCTCAAGAAACTTTGTGAATCATGTCAAAACTCTCTCTCTCTCTCTCTCTCGCTCTCTCTCTCGCTCTCTCTCTTGCTCTCTCTCTCGCTCTCTCTCTTGCTCTCTCTTTCTCTCTGCTTTCACCAAATATCTAAGATACTTCAGTTCTCCTTTTAGGTGAAATGTGGCATCCCCTCTAAGCATGTTTGAGAACCAGGAATTCCTGAATCTACCAGTGAGTCTGTTGGTCAGACTGACAAACTCCGAGCTTTGACGTATTTCGCGATCGAGGAAGAGAATCAGCTCTCCATTGCAGGCTCTTGGGCTTCAACCCCAAATGAGAATCGCTTCTAAATCTGTGCAGGTTCTGCATCCCACTCTGGAAAACTTGGCCTCAGGAGCCCCGTGGGTTGGGAGTCAATAGAGTGACACAGGCAGTTCATTAGCTGCATACCTTGAGCGCTAAACTTGTCCCAGCGAAGCAGTCTTACAGTAGCTCAGCCAGGCCAATGCCATTTTTAATGACTGTTTCTTCTGGCTTTCCTAATCCTATTTGATACTTTCAACAACACTTTAAAGATTTCTTTGTAGAAGTTTCCAGCCTTGCATCTGGGTAACTTGCTGAAAATGGAACCTGACAGCCAAGTGGAATATGTCTTGGGTTCCTTACATAAAAGGATCAATAGCACTTTACACCTAATCTTTATTTCAGCTTTTAAGCTTTTAATGCATCATTTGCTCCCTTTTGACACATAGGGAAGGCCAAGAAGGGTGGGTGAGGGTGGGGGGATGCACGACCGAACGACCGAATAATTTTTACCTTGATATAATAGGCATCAAATGCCCCCTCCCCTCCCTTAACGCTATGAAAGAAGAAAAAGATGTTAGGGTCACTGGGAAAACATTTTATTTTACTTCTCAGTAGACTAAGCAAAGGAAATGACTTTTCAGTCAATAGAAAGCTAGTCAATCAGGAAAAAACAAACACAAAACTGGGGGGAAATGCTGTAAAGGAAATTGAAGGGCCTTTTGCACTCTGCACACAAGGGTGAAGAAAAGACTTTCCTTACACTATGCATGAGCAACTGCCATGCTAGTTGGCTGCCCCTTCCGCCCCCCCCCCCGTGTAAGTCAGCAGGTGCTACCATGGGGGATGCAGAGACAAAGGACAGTGGAGCTCATGGAGTTAACCAGGCTTGTCATCACGAAAAACTCTCGTCCGAGACTCCCCTGCTCACTCCCAGCCAGCCTCCAGGACTGCTGTCCAAAAGGCGCTTGACGTGTGAACTGCGGAAGGACAGCGGGGTCTGGGAATTTTTCTAGAATAAATGGGTTCTGTTGCTTCTCTCCTGCTACCATGTACTGATGCCCTTCAGAAAACAAACCTAAACTCCGAAAATCCCTGCTCTTACTCTGCTCGAATGAAATTTGCAACACATGTTGGTCCAGCACAATCTCTTTAAAATGTGGCTTCTGATCATGGAGTTCGCAGCAAAAGTCCAACTGGCTTAGTTTGTTCTCTGTCTCCTCCATGTCTGGAAAGTTATCAGGAGGGTTCTGAGATGGATGGAAGGAAGCATTGGTATTTTCCAGAGTCTGTTGCGCTACGGTTTTAGCAGCTGCAGTAACGAAAAGGGCATGCTGCTGGTTCAGCTTTCCCCAATGCAGTGCTTGCCATGTGTTTTGGACCTCAAGTTCCATCAGTCCCAGCCAGTGTGGCTAATGGCCAGGAATCCCCAGAGCTGTCTTTCAGAGCATCTGTGGGACACCAACTTGAGAACAGCTTGGCTAAGCCCATGGGGTTCTACTAACCACAGGTGTCAGTGGTCCCAAGATCTTCCAATGAATGGTTTTTCAACAGTTCCGGTGTATTCAGGGCATGTCTGCACAGATGAATATGGGGAGCATCGTCCATCCATATCCCGTCATTGTAGGAACTACGTTGGATTGATACACAAGAGTCTTTTCAACCGTGATGCCAGGAGGCAACATTCACAGGCCTGAGGGATATGTCAAGCTCCTTCCTTATTTGTTTCCAGGTATCATTAAGAAAAGATCGGGCTCTTTCTTTCATAAAAGCCCTGCTGGATCAGACCAAGGTCTGTCTAGTCCAGGCCCCCATGCACATGGTGGCAAACCAGCTGCCCACAGGATCCCTCCAGCGGGATGGGTGCAAGACCTCCTCCTGCCCAAGCCCCCCAGCAATGGGTGTGTGCAGTCGGGCCACCTCAGGTCAAGGAGGGAGCACATGGCCAGCAAGGCTAGTAGTCACGGAGAGCATCCTCCCTGTTCATCTGTCCTATCCCCTTTTAAAGCCACCCAGGTTGGTGGCCGTCACCACTTTCCATAGTTTAGCTCTGCATGGCATGAAGAAGTCCTAAACTTCTCACCAACCAGCTTCACAGAACGACACTTGGTTCTACAATTATGGCAGAGGGAGAAAAGTTTCCCTCTCCACTTTCTCCACACCATCCACAATATTGTAGATATCTGCAATTTCTCACCTTGCTCACCTATTTTCTTAGCTAAACAGTCCCAGTTCTTTCCACCCTTCAGAGAGAAGCTGCTCCAGCCCCTTCCTTGTGCTTTTTCTAACTCAATCACTTCCTTTTTCAGGCAAGGCAACCAGAACAGCATACAATATTCCAAGAGCAGTTGCACCAAAGATTTGCGTCAGGAGAGCACCATCTTGGCTGTCCCATTTTCAGTTCCATTTCAAGTATTGGTGCCACCGCTTCTGATATGTTGTTATAAACTGTTACTCGCTTGTGGATTGGGTGATTCTTGCCACTTTTCATGTTCAATTTTACATGTATGTCATGCACATTTGCAGTTTGATCCACCTGGAGTATCCTTTTGGACCAAAAAGGTGGAATTAAAATATTTAAGTGTATAAGTGTGCAACTCTGTGCAATGCATGCTTGGACAGAAACCAGTCCTACAACAGCTGGGCCATCCTGGAGGTATGGGGGCTTTTCTGACTACACAAGCATAGGACTGAAATCTAGAACTGAACCATAAATAAATAAAAGTAAAGAGTCACAGTAGTGCTCATTAGTTAAGACAATTAGGGAAGGAAACATTCTACATGATATACCTCCTAGTTTTATTTCTTATGCAAATGATGCCATTTGAGCCAAAACTGTGAAACCTGGACTGTGTGATTCACGTGGTGAGATTCACTGCTGTGCCAAATTTGAAACTCAGCTGATAAGAAGAGACACAGCCACCAATGGCCTTTCTCAGCTCACAGGAGAACCCATCTAGTAACAGAGCAAAACTCAGACGCTTCATAAAGCAGCTGCAGGATCAGGACCATATATGGCATGTTTGCTAGCTCCAGGCATCCCATCATCCCCATCCACACTTGGAACCAGAAGACCAAAGACAAGTGTGGCTGAAAGTGTAAGAAAGCACATTTTGTGAATTTGCAAAACAGGACATGCCCGAAAAGCTCCCAGTTTTCTGGCTTCTTGGAAAGATAAACTTGAGCCAAGATAAACGAGATGCTTGTCTTAAGTTCCAGGCTTTTTATAATTGAATATGTGTTTGCTATAGTGAATGTGTTTTTAGAAGTAGGTCGGCTAATGCTCTTAGCTTTGCTAGCTATTGTTTTCTTCTTTCTATTATAGAATGATACAAACCAAAGACAGGTCCAAGCCCCAGCGAGCTTACAATTGGTATTGAAACCCTTTGGATAAGCAAGACCACGAACAGAAAAGAGGGAGAATCACAGCTGAAGGCTGGATATGCATAAATCCAGGCAGCTGGTTTTCAGCATCATTCTAGGGCAGCACATAGCTGGTTGTTTTTTTGTTTTACATAAAAGCATTATTTGCTGGTAAAGTCTCCAGAGAAATCAAAATAATAATGCAAGGAGAGGCTCCTGTGGGATTCCCTGCCACGGGTGCCAAAATTACTTGCACCTAATATGCACCTTAGGGGATGCAGGTGGCACAGTGGTTAAAACCGCTGTGCTGCTGGGCTGGTAGATCAAAAGGTTGCCCGTTCGAAACTGCACAATGGGGTGAGTTCCCGCTGCTCCGTCCCAGCTCCTGCCAACCTTGCAGCTCGAAAGCATGCAAATGCAAGGAGATGAAAAGGTGCCACTTTGGTGGGCAGGGAACAGCATTCCGTGCACCTCGGTGTTCAGTCATGCCAGCCACATGACCACGGAGACTGTCTGCAGACAAGGGCTGGCTTCCTTGGCTAGGAAACGGAGATGAGCACTGCCCCCTAGAGTCAGGCATGACTGGACTTTAATGTCAAGGGGAAACCTTAACCTTTAATATGCACCTTGACTTGTCTGCCGCCCCATCTCAGGCAAGTGTCTCAAACTGGCTGCAAGAGTTACCAGAAGATATTGTTACTTTCCATATCACAGAAGTTAAAATTTTCCTTTCATCCCCACCCAGAATACTTGGTGACCACTTAGGGAAGTGATACTCCTTCCCTTCAGAATCACATTGCACTCTTTTTTTTTCTTCCCTGAAGATTCCTCAGGTGTTTCCCCAACCATAAAACTCATATTTTCACTGAAAGTCAGTGGTCTTGTTTATTCTGCTATGCATTCACTTGTCCGTCCTCTTCAATGGGAGGAGTGGTTCCCACCCCACTGAAGAATCACAGTTCAAATGCCAAATATATTTAGCTGATGAGTGTGTCCACTTTTAGGAGCACAGTCCTATGTTTGTTTAGACAGAAAACGTCTAAACAAACGACACAGGACTGCATATTTAGCAAGACATGGACTTAATAAGAAGATGAAGTTTATCCTCCTTTTCTGCTCTTTGTGCTTAGATGCAGGAGAACCCACAAAGCTCAACTTGTCCATCTGCCTCATTTCTACATATTTCCGATTGGGAGCTTTGTTGGTGTTGTTCAAAATTGTAAAGTGTGCATTTGGGTGCTCATTTTTTAAAGAACTCACCTAATGCATACTTTGCCCTCATTGACTAAAGTATACAAAATATGTATTCCCTGAAAAGCGTGCAAATTTTTGCCAAGAGCACCTGCTTGAGCTAGTTGTACTTTCCAAAGAGCTTGTAATTTGTACTCAGAGGTGTGCAAATGTTGTGCTGGCAAAGGAACCAAGCCAAACTTCTCATGCAGCCCTATCTGCGAAGGACCCTAGCAAGCAATGCCGGTAATATGCATGAATACCAGGTTGCATCGCAACATCGCCTTCAATTTTGAGTGTCATTCATTCTGTGTTATTTGTGTGCAGTGATTACACTTAACTACTTAAACAGTAGAAGTACTAGAGAGCATAAAACATAGGTCAGTGAAGAGCGAATGGCTTCAGTGTGGTCTGTACTTGCTTGTGTTCTCTCTGTGTTTACACTGTTTTTAATCCAGTCTTGCAACACCACATGGTTCAAAGGGTGGCTCACAACAAAAGCACCCCATCACCAACACAATTAGGAAGCAGAGGAAGTGTAAAGGAAGTCCAATTCTGCTTGAAAGGGTTTGGAGTAAGCCAAGTGAGGACAGGTGCTACAGAGGCACTGTCCAGGCATGTAGGTGGACTGGGTGGTTGAGCCAGGACAAAGAGGCTTCAAATGGCCATGGGCTGCCCCACCGTGCTTCCCTGCATGCACAACATGTGTGCACAAATCGGGGCTCCTCTTGAAACTTGTTGCAGCCGCTCATCACAGCCTTTCACTTAAGCAAATCCAGCTCCACTCTTTACAGCATTTCCACTCCTTGCGTGAGCCGCCTGTGCTTTGCAAATCTGGCTTGAAGTCTATCGGCAGACTCGCTTGGTGCCCTGAGCCTCATTGTTTATACAGCTTTATTTTAAATATTTTTTCTTTAAAGTAGTGGCTATTTCATGAAGTCAACTGGACTGGAAAGGAAAACAAACCTGGTAAGTGCTTGAAATGAACTAGATTGGGTGGTTTGGTAGTGGAGTATTTTTTTAAAGGCTTTGTGTACTTCAGGGTCCAATTGAACTACATTGCTGGTATGCAACATCCATTCTCTGTGCATAAACAAAATGTAAAGGAGATTGGAAGCTGGAAGCTGATAACTTTCCATTAGTTTGAGAACTGTACTAAGTCAGGTCTGCCCAGTCTGCGACCCACCAAGAAGAAAACAACCTACTGCTTATGTAGGGCGGCCCACCAAAGGCTTGCTAAACTTATATTTGCAATCTGTCCAGGCATGCAAAAATGGAAGATTGTCAAACACCTGCCAGGATCTATTGCAGAGCTGATGAGATTGCTTCAGCATGATGAGTCACAAGTTGTGCAGGCCAAACCTACATAAATAAATATAGGGTTACAGTTGTTAGAACCTATCTCTCTACAAAGATATGGATGATATCTGACCTCCGTAAACGAGACACCGCAACTCATAACAAATGAGTGACAAATGAGTGTGAGTGAGTTTTTGCATTCGTTGCCCCATTCTTACCCTCCCTATACACACAGGTATGCACACACCCTAAAGAATCGTTTGTAAGACTGGTCTGGCTTCCCTCAAAATACCCCAGATTAGATCTGGGAGTTTCAGGTTTAACCAGTGGTTAAACGAAGTACCTTTTTGTCCTCTGAAATGCCACTGCTCTTGGCAAGCTTTTCATTTTCCTTCAAGTTCTGCTGATTTTTGCCTGAGGTGTAACCCAAATGTTTAGTTGACATTTGGGGAGTGACTCCAGCATTCACCAACTTGTTTTATCATAGTGTCATTTCCCCTCAACAGCTACATCAGAGATCATGAACCAACAGGGAATTGTTCTCCTCCTTTACTAGGGTTTTGAGCAGGGAAAGTTTCAGTTCTGAGAGAACATAATTGTGAGGAATTCAGGAGTGACAAGAAAATATTTTGGAAGACAAAAAGCATCTGGGGAGAGATTTAGGGAAGAAAGCGCATCATGCCTCAAGGGCAAAGAATAAAAGCAAAGAAGATTTTTAAGAATTATTTTCAAAAATAGTTTACAATTATAAAAATACGTTATCAAAAGGCAGGTAGCAGTAATTGTGAAATGCTTTTTAAAAGGAATTTTGGTGTTGATCAGGTAAGTAGGGTTTAATTTAATTACTTTTCCGTAGGGTGGGGGTGACTAGGAGAGCCTTCCATTTTCCTTCAAGCCTAAGATGCTATCTGGCCTCATGAAGAACTTAGTTTGAGTGTTGCCCCATACACTTCTTATTTTCAAGAAAGAAAGAAAGACAAGTGTGCACACACACACACCTGCGGGTATGGTGTGTGCCGGCCCTTCTCTGCAGCATCCCAACATTTGACTTCAGAGAGAAAATACTTTTACGGAGGCAAGTAAGTGTGCTCGGGGGAAGCGGATGCATTTTCCCAGCCGAAAGCGGATGCAACTTGGGGGGCAAACAGGCGGTGCATTTCTGTCCTAAAATAGGGAGACTGAGGCTGAAATGCCCCAAAAAGTCCCTGCCCAGAAAGGAGGTGCAATTTTGAACATTTTGGGCCCAAACCTTGAGATCGGCCTGACCTCCTCAGCTGCAATTAGCATCACTGGGAGCGAATCAGGATGCAAGTCATCTGAACTGGGATGGAAAAGCATCTTCCAGGCAATAACAATACTTCTCCTGCACAAATCACGCAGTACAAATAAAGAAGACAGATTGATTCTGTTCTATTTTTAAAATCGCAGCCCACAAGTTCAGTGTTTCCACTTCCAAAACAGCTGGGCTGAAATGTCTTGGGGAAGGCGGAAGTGTTCTTGCTCTCATCCTCAAAACTTAAAATTAAATGAACGGATAAATGAATAAATGAATAAATATAAGCCTCTGGCCTGTTTGGATTGTTTTCTCTTCTATTTAGGCATTTCTTCATTCGAGACGACATGGGGTAAGGGCTGGAAACAAAACAATGCAGTGGACTCCGTTCCAAGCTTTGGGGAAGACCCTCTGACCGCGACCTCAAGCTCAAGCTGACCTTCTGCCTCAAAGACCGCTGACCTGTGACACCCTTCAACTGTTATTTAATCAATTCAGGCCAAATTTAAAAAGATGTATTTTTATTTGCCTCTTCTCACCCCTCCCCATCGCCCCCCCCCCCCTCCACCCAGCCCTACGCACAACACACTGCTTTCTGGTTTAATGCTTTAGTGACCTTTGAAGTATTGGATTTCAGCTGTCGAAGGTGCACCAGGGTCGCATTGCCATTTTGGAATAAATAATACAGCAAGTTCTGAGGAGAACTTGAGTTGCGCTGGAGCTGCTTAGAAGTGACCCATGTGAATCTTTGCAGAGCTTGCCTCACAATTACATCATCGAAAACATCACTGAAGGAATCTAAGTTCTGGGATGCTGCAGAGAGGAAGGCACCATGCAAACCTGCTTCTGTTTTCTGTAAGCAAGATGGAATTTATGAAGCTGGCTTGGCCCAACCAGACATTGCGAAAAGACTAGCCACATTTGGGGGTTTTGGTGAGATGCTAAACCAGGGTTCCATGAAAATGAAAGCTTGTTTCCTTCTTAGCACTATGTCAGAGAACTTCCTCAGCTTGTTTTTGTGAACTAGCCATGGGCTTGGTAGTGATATGAGTTGATATGAAGGTTTTAGCTAAGGGTTCTTCTGATGCATCCTGTTTGCACATGAAAGCCATAGTTTTATGCCGAGATTAACTAGGGATGAACATGTGTTTATGAACCAGCCTTTGGACTTCACTGAATGTAGACTGCTTTACCAGAAGCTTATTAGAACAACAATACCTTCGCCTTTCACATAGACCTGTTCTGATCTTGAACCACGTTATACAGAGGTGCCCAAGATAGTTGTAATCTCACGTATTTTTGAGAGACTGCAGTATGCATTTTAATGTGCTTGGTTTCAACGTTATAGATCCATCTTGGTCATGTGTATTCAGAGGAGAATCCCACTGAATTCAGTGTCCTCTTGTAGGTTTGCAACTTAGTACTTTAATCCTAAGCATATGAACTCCTAAGTCCATTCATATGTTAGGACAGTTATCCAACTAAACATGGTTAGGCTAGGATTGTAGGATGGCAATCCATTGCACATTTGCAGCTCAGGAATATTACCAGTGGAACTTACTTCCAAGTAAAGTTGATTTCATGCAGATGTACATGATATAAGGCCCTCTCTTCAACATGCGTAAGAAATATATTGCCCGGAAAGAGGCCCGCTTTAATTCAGAAATTCTTTGAGCCATCCCTATTTGTCTGTCGCAGTCTTAAAATGGAAGCGTAACCCACTTGATCTGACTTGGTGTCGCAGACACATACTTGAAACAAACACTAAATTTCCACAGGAGAAGTAGGAGTATAAAAATTGCTTGTGTTAGTGAGAAAGTTCTTACTGGTCTGACTAGATTAGCCATGGTAATTGACGCTCTCTCTCTCTCTCTCTCCCCCTCTCTCCCTCTCTCGCTCTCTTTCTCTCTCTGTGTGTTTTTTTTTTCAAGCACTCTTCCATGCTTTGCAGACGGTAGTAATAAATAATGTGCACTTAGCTGCACCATTGGTCATTCACAGCCCTATCACAGCAACCTCCCCCTATTCAGGGAAGATAAATGTGATTTAAATTAATAGCTAGTCCTAAATAACTCCTCAGCTGGTAAACGATCCATTTATCTGGCCCAGACAGGCGGTGTCCTTTGATTCATAGTCCCCCCTTACAATGTGAAGGGTGCGTACAAAAATTGTTATTACTTTTTAATAAAGTGTAGCAGTCAGTCTTCCGTCATTTATCAGAAACGGGGGCTTTCTGACAAACGGAAATATCTTACCAGTGGGATGAATGAGAGGGGATGGAGGATGCATTTCTCAACAAAAATAATCGCTGGCTAAACTATCTCATAAAAGTCAGCTTCTAAGTGCCTTCAAATAAATATATGCAACCAAAAGACATGGTCTTGATGTGTTTATTGAACTAAAAGAGAAGGTTTGGGGGGAATAACTGTTCTGATATTCATTTTCAAGCTATAGGAAACCATTAATATTAACATTTTCTTTCTTTGTGGTAGTGACTGAAAAGCCAGCAAAGAGTTTAAAGAGCTCATAATGCATTTCCAGTTTGCTTTCTAACCAGAAGACTGGTTTTCTCATCCTCTCCCAAGTGTCCACTCTTACAGGCAAGCCTTGTAGAAGAAAAACAAAACTCGGGCAAGGTGGTGACTCTGGGTTGGTCCAGAGGTGTATCAGTGGAAGGAATTCTAGGGGTGGCTCTCACATTCAAAGTGTGGTCCAGGAGAGAGCAGAACACATCGCATGTTCCTGCCACAAGCACGCCTCTTGAGACGTTGTCAAGACCTGGTGTGGCACCTCATGCTGACGGAAGATTTGGCACTCGATTTGGCTTCTCTTTTCTTGCATGCGGGCGGGCGAAAAGCCCACCGATTTTCACATTAATGTGAAATCACTGAATTGGCACCTCTGGAAACACAGGCCTGAATGAAGTTTCAAGCATTTCAAAATCTGTATGTTTCCAAGTTGACAATGCTTTTGGGAAGAAGGGTGGGATGATGGAGACAGACAGACAGACAGACAGACAGACAGGATCCCAGTCCAGTTCTCTGGGTTTTCCAGATGCTTATGCCCCATTCCCTAACCCCACACTTTTCCTTCATGCACCAACATTTAGTGTATTGTCAGCTTTTGGTTTTCCTCTCATCCCCAATTCTATAATTTCCTGTACTACCCAATAGCAATATTTGGTCTAAAAGAAGCTGCTTTTAGCCTATGGTTTCCTGCATACAAATGCTATATTTGAAAAAAGGGCACATAGCAATGCTTAGACATTTCTGTGCTGATTCTTCATGCTGCTGGGAAAGTTTTTCTACTTGCAGGAAGGCATCGCTGGATCCAACCCAAGAAAATTCATCTGTCTTGTAGTACTATGAATTTTGGCAACCCTGCGACAGGTAATCGTTAACGGCTACTTTTGGATTTAAAGGGTCATTTAACACTCCGAGTTTGTGACTACCTTTGAAGGCATGTGTTTCTAGCCAGCTTACTCTCTGGTTCTAAGAAAGAACCAGGAAGTGGTACTGAGAGATAAACAATGACTTCTGAGAAAATAGTATATTTTTCTATTCTATTCTGTTTCAGAAACAGGTTTTAAATGGATTGTCCTATTTCTCTTTTGCCCTGAAATATGTGCAAAGGAAGACCAAGTCCCTAGGAATTTACGAAATGCTTCCTATGGTGGTTACAACAAAACCCAAGTAAGAGCTTTCTCACCATCTGGGATCCTGAGGGATCTCCTTAGGGAAGGAACCCCTAAGTTGCCCAGAGTTCAAGTGCTGTGGTCAGAGGTGGGGGAACTATACGTAAATAATTATATAGCTCCTTTACTGGAGCTCAGAGGTCCAGGAGGTGCTGGTCCAAGCAACAACCTGGTTACTATGAGACAGTCGGTGAGGCAAGTTTATATTCCCCACCCCACAATGCTTGGGGTTTGCAGATGGCCCTCTCTCTCCTTCCTGGGCCAGGTGCTCCTTCCCAAGTCAAAGACATCTTTGTGAAGGTGGTACAGTACAGTGGTGCATCCCTTCCAGGTTCTAGTGATGGTGTCGCCCTATTTTGGAATCAGCACCATGGACAACACCTTACAAGCCAGAGATGGTGCACTGTACCACTAATGTTGGAGCCCTGTGCCTCCGTGGGAGGGGAAGACAGGTGGTGTTGGGGATTAAGCAAGGACTTGTGCAGCCCATCCTTAGCGGGAAACGGCATCCCTGCGTAGGTAGGGAGAATCTGGGTGCTCAGGTTTCTTTACTTCCCAAGCTGCATTGAATGCACCAGAATTACAGCCCTATGTTCCCCTGCAGGAAATAACTCCCAGGAAGCATGAGGCTGCTCAGGAGGAAAAGGAAAATGCAAGGCCCATGATCTCCTGCAAGAAATGGTGCTGAGCAGAATTAAGGCAATGCAGCTTCTCATAAGCCCTCCTATCCTTATTTATATATTTATGTATTAGATTTATATCCCACTTTTCCCAACAACCTCAAAGTGGTTTACACCATTCTCCTCCTGCTGCTGTCAGTCACATCCCTATGACAACTACCCTGGAGGGTAGGTTGGGCTGAGAGTCTGTGACTGGCCCAGAGTCACCCAGTTGGCTCCCTGGCTGTGCGGGGACTAGAAGCCAGATCGCCTGAGACCCAGTCCCATGCTCTTAACCATTACACCACACCAGTTCTCACAAACACAAGGGGGCTGTTGTGCTGGGAAAGGTGGGAACAGAGCAGTTTCCCCTGCTTGGGTATCAATTAAATGCTTGACCTTCCTCCAGAATGCTTTTATTTTCTTTATCTTAATTACTGTAATGTTATTAGTACTCTATTTTTCTTATTTGAACTAATTGTAATTTTGTTTTTTATTTCTTGGATGGTCAATGACTGAATAAAGAATTGATTCATTGATTGATAGATTGATTGACCTTCCTCCACTTTCTGAACCTTTGCAAGCATTTGGCAGGAAAAATTAGTGTAAGCAAGACAGGATTTCATAAATGGTCCCACTGTTTCTCCCCCATCCACTTTCTTGATTTCAGTGGGGTAGATTAAAACATAGACCCAAATTCCCCTTGGGTAAGCAAGGTTCTTACACAATATTAGGGATATAATCAATATCCATGACGGTAATACCAAAACTGTACTGTAAGGTCATGGTACACTCCGGAACCCCAACCTGGAAGTATTCACACACACAGAGGAAGCTGTTCATTCCATCGCTGCATGAGTTGCAGTCCAGACCTTCCCTTCTTCAGTCAGCCTGCACTGGTTGGAAGCAATTACATCTCATTTCTGCATCAGGGACACCATCCTTCTTTCCCCTAGGCAGGGTATTAGGAGGTGAGGCTGCCCACTGCTGATCTGCATGAGTTACTGCCTTAGGCTTGCTGCACTCCCATAAGGACCATTTGATTTACAGCAAGCAATGTCTCATGGAGAAACACAGGCAGTGAACTTCTCAAAAGCTACATGTATCTCTTACATTGCACACCCTGGAAGAATATGTTCCAAATTTGCACCTGCTTTTGTTCTGAAACCAAAGTGCCATTGCTACAACCAACCGGCCCCCTTCAGATTTCCTTACGATATTAGGATGCAGCCTGTGAAGAAAATTCTGGATATTTGGATTATTTTTCTCTCCACCTCTTCCCCACCCAACTTGCTATCTGTTATGGATCTAAAACTGAGTTTGAAAATATCTTATTTATTTTTTATAAAAATTGCCATGTTCTCTGGGTCATCTCTCTCTCTCTCATTCTCTCTCTCTCTCTCTCTCTCACACACACACACACAGAGCATTAGACTGGAATAAATTAGCTCTTTAATTTAGTTTTCTGGAAAAGAATACAACACAGAAGCAATCCTCTTGTGTATAGGCCAACATTAAGCTTCATACCCAGGTAACAGTCAATCCATTAACCTTTGCTTTCCGCGTAACCTGCGTGCTGCTCGCATGGCAGTTGTGTTCCTCTTTTTAATACCTTCCCCTTAATAGTTGTCCTCCCACCCAGCACAGAGCGGAGCAGCCCTTCGTGACATTGACTCCACTCCTCCAATAATAAGTTTCTCTTTTAATCCCCCACTCCACCGCCGCTCCACCCCACTTTTACCTCTTGACTCACCAGGGGTGTGGGCAGCCATTTTTGGAAGGTAATCTAAAAAGAGCTGTGGAGGCAAGAGGTCATGTTAAACTGTAACACAAATGTTATTTCTCGATTATCTGGCAAGGTTAAAGGTCGGCTGCTTTAGGGTAGAGCAACTGGGAAAGCCGAGTGTGTGAATCTAACAAAGAGAGGGAAGGGGGGCAGGTGGGGGAGAAAATTTAAGCTGGAACAAGCTGCAGGGCTAAGAATGTTAAACCAAGCCCTTGCGAGTGCGTTGCAGCCGGAGAATTTTATTTCTTCTTCCGCTGCTGAGTGGATGCGACGTATGAGCTGGGACTTGACAGTAACTGATTTTCCAACTCCATCTTTTTATGACACCCACTAAAGTGTTTGGTACTAAACTGTGAAGGGAAAATGACAAATTTCAACAGTGCCACTTGATGAATGGCTTATGATCTCATTTAATAAAGGGCAAAGCTAACCGGGCACTCAAACAGCTCCACTCGATCGGACCGAATGTCTACTTCTTTACACTGTCAACTAGCCAGGTGGCTTGGAGGGAGGCTCATGTCCCATATTCCCCAGCCTGACACCTCCAGATAGATGGACCAACCACTCCTATGATGGTGGGGTATGCCAGGGGTTGTAGTTGCTCATACATGTCATAAGCGGAGCTGGCTGGAGCCGGGGGTCAGACTAGATGGTCCGGGAGGCCCCTTCTGACTCGCTCTGTGTCTATGCTTCTCTGTTTACTGGGCACAGAGTCAATAGCCTTCTTCCATAGATGTTCATCTCTACCACCTGGCAGTAAGAGTTATTGTAACCTCAGGCCTCTGGAATGATGGAGATTGTGGACCTGGCTTCAAGCAAACATAACCACTGAGAAGCACGAGCGGTGTCTTTCTCATGGTTCCTAACAGCCTGAATGGGAATGTTGGGAATATCCAGATTCTCTGGGTGGTTCATTTGCTCCAGTGGGGCAAAGCAAGCTTCCAGCTTAAGAACCTCCTTGCAAGGAGGACAAAACCTACCAGGGTCTGGCATTCAGTGGACAGTCCCTTCTTTGGAAGCATCTCTCAGTTCCACGGACATCTTACAGGCAGTGAAAGGACGGTGTTTTGGCATGCCTGCATGCACAGTGAACTACCCCTCTGCTTCCTCACAGCACATCTTGAACCCCAAACGCTGGCCATACAGATGAAGATTCTACTCATATCAAATAAGGCTCACTGCTGTTGGAGAACAACACCTTTGGACTAACCTCGCAGAACATGTCAGCTCTAGCAATGTGCAGACTTCATTCAATCTATTCCGTCCATTTCTTGAACTGTTCAGCACCTTTTGTTCCATCATCCACTCACCAATGGAACTGAATACTGTGCAACTCCACTGCATGCATTGGGGCAAATTTGCATATATGCAGAAAACCCTCCTCCCAATGAACAAATCCCTCATTTTCATTCTTTTGTCTATGGTGGAAAATGAATCTTTTCGGCTCTTGTTTCCTCATTGATTCTTCAAACTTTTCTGCAGTTGAATTGCAGAAGATTACTGAAAGTTAGAAAATAATAATAATAAGCCAGTCCAAGAGTCCACAGGATCCATGAGACCTGAGAAAAGTTGGTCCTCCTTGAGAAAAGAGGAAACCTTCTGTATCCATTTCTCTTTTCCCCAACATTCCCAGTAATCCTAAATGGTAAAGTGGCTGTTTTGAGCTAGCACTTCCATGTTTGTACAGCAGCCGAGAGCCTAACCACATATTATATCTCAGCATGGGGAAGAGAAACCCAACAGCCATCTGTTTTTATGGAAAACAGCTGTCACAGGTGACAATTTAGAGCAAAAAATGACTCATAGCTTCATAGAAGAGTAGAGTCGGAAGGGGCCATGAAGGCCAACCCCCTGCTGTTGCAGAACACCAGGTTACATCATCCCAGGTGTAATGACAGGAGGACAGGGTAGATATCTTCTCCATCCTCCACATAGCCAACCATTTCTCCACTTCAGAACTACTTCTTAAGCGACCAAAATCCACCAGTCTTCTGTGACACGTTTTGGTGTAACATGTAGTTCAGCCCATAGAGTTACCTCTGAATGGACTAATTTCCACACAGGGCTCTGCAGGCTTTAAAATTTCCTCACGAATACCTTACACTTCCTACAGAGGAACCTGGGAAATATTTATGAAAGAAACAGGTAAGAGTTGTTCTATTTTGTCTATCTCTTCACCCAGCCCTAGTACAGCCTAATTGAAATACAATAATTATTAATGGGCTTAGCTTCTCAGTTTAATTTCCTTGTGAGTAGTTTCATTTATTTTTTTCCAAGTCTTTGTTAACACGTTTTAATTAAAAGAATTAACAAGGCTAAGAGTAGAAACTAATACTCAGCTTGGCACCAGGAACCTTTTGGCATCATTCACAAAATAAATTACTTTTTCTTGGTATACAATATTATAGCCAGACTCACAATCAGAATCTGAGGTAAAGCAAATTTCAGAGTAAGTTTGCAGGTTCCACTGATAAAATATCTGAGAAATACTGAGACAATGGAGTGCAGTTTGGATAGTAATGACCTTTCTCAGGAGGGATTCTGCATATGGAAAGGGGTTGCACTGGCCATTTAGCAGAAACAAAAATCCAAAATGAATTTGGGAGTTTCCCCGCAAGCAAAATATCTGAGCAGTTTTGAGGGAAGCCCAAAGGGTTTAGAAGGTGCACAATATGCATCAGGATAATTCTTTTCACATTTGCCTTTAATTCTTTGCAGGGTGGAAAGACAAAGACAGGGCCCTATCCCCAATTTCCACAGGGTAAACCTCATGGATCTCACTGAGACTTACTTTTGAGTAGAATGTATTAGAATTCACTGCAAAGCTTCAGTTCTATGGACATGACTCCACGGGACTTGCTTTTAATTAGAAGTAAGATAGGGCAAAAAATGAAAGACTGGCATGCAAGGCAGGTATTTTACTAGAAGTATAAACAGTAAAGCTCTGTTCCATAAAAAAATGAGCAACTCATCCATACCTATAAAGGATACTGGGTGAAGTCCACACCTCATCATGTCAGTGGGAAAATTACCTTTGATTCCGACGGAGCTTGGATTTAAATGGAGCTGTTATTCTACCTAGACAATAACAGAAGTGTAATTTCTTCCCAGCTGATAAATAACAGGAAACATGTTTTCCAGCCAAAGTCACATTGAAAAGTGCTGTTGTCGGTGCAATAATATGAAGGGCTGAGACCCTCCGCAAGTGAGCTGACCCTGCAGGCGGTTTGCTTGTGGGTGTGGGCAGACCCACCAACAAAGAGTTGCTTAGAATTAAGCCAGCCAGCAGAAGGATCTGCACGGGCAAATGACCTTCCTTGCTGGGGATAACAAATGCATCCCTCGCATCAGCATCTGTGCCTTTCAGCTGCCAAGTGCAGCTCCGCTTTTCATTTTTCTGCAATGGGGGAGTGGCAGAAGTCATGGCAAAGTCCTGCATTCCAGTGGAAAATAGCTAACACTCAGCCTTCCAAGAAGAAGGCCTGCTTGCGTGCATTCCCAAGACCATGTGGATAGAACTGGAGCCTTAGAATGGCCATGATCCTTGCAGGCAAAAGCCACTTGCTCGTTCATTAGATGCTTATCCAGTTCCCGGCCAAGACCCCCAGCCTGTTCCTGCTTCCCCCACCCCCCATGTCATCCTCTGAAGGTTGGGCTGAGAGGGAACAGCCAGCTCAGCCCAGCTTTGAGGCTGAGGGGGATTGGAACCTGGATCTCCTCCGCCCAAGTCCAAGACTCCAACCCCATCCATGGGGCTCCTATGCCAATAGGAACAGGCTTGAGTGGCAGTGACTGGAGCCTCAGAGGGAGGGAGGGAGGGAGGGGCTCATGCCATGAGGCCAGTGCCCCACATTCATGCCGTTCCCAGCTCCACAATAAGGGATCCAGCAAGCTGGCTTGGGCCAGGGAAGGCAAGTTCTGGCTCTCCACATGGTTTGGCTTCCAACTCCCAGGTCCCTCAGCATGGGCTCTGCTGGCTACAGCCAACGAGAGCTGAAAGCCAGGATAGCGGGAGGGCCGTGAGATGCCCATCTCTGCTTATACCAAGCAGAGTCGGTCCAGCTACCCTGCTCTCCTCTAGTGGACCCTTTGCCAGACTGAGTTAGAGACGGCAGGACTTGAACCTGGGACCGTGGACATATTTATTTATTTTTTTAGGGGACTTCTATGCCGCCCCATTTGCCAAAGCCTCGGAGTGGCTCACAACCATAAATAAATAGAATCCAATAAAACAATACAAATTAACAATATAAATTAAGTCATCCTGGCCAAAGAATAAAATGAATAAATAATATTAACAATTAAAATAATGTTTGAATAAAAAGGTCTTCGCCTGGCGCCGAAAAACAAATAACGATGGCGCCAGGCGGACCTCTCTGGGGAGCGCATTCCATAGATTGGGCGCCACCGCAGAGAAAGCCCTCCTCCGAGTAACCACCCTCCTAATTTCCTTCACGGAGGGTTCCCGGAGAAGAGCCTCTCCCTCAGATCTCAAGGGGCGGGTGGGCACATATGGACGTAAGCGCTCCTTCAGGTGACCAGGACCCAAGCCGTTGAGGGCTTTCTACATACAGCCTGTGCTCTACTGCCATGCAGCCACCCTTCCCCAAAGGTGAATTGTTGCCGTTCCCTGTAAGAGGCAAGACCGAACTGCTCGGTTGTGCTTGAGTCTGCAGGCCCAGTCC
The DNA here is from genome assembly GCF_004798865.1 of Varanus komodoensis. NCBI lineage: Eukaryota > Metazoa > Chordata > Lepidosauria > Squamata > Varanidae > Varanus > Varanus komodoensis. Next base: position 4,161,659 of record NW_025335942.1, on the reverse strand, counting down.
CTAAAACTGCAGAACTTGCCCTTCACGAACAGGGATGGCGCAAGGAGCCTGACCTAGCCTGTAGTCTCCAGATGTTTTGGACTGACTCTCAGCATCCCAACCATTGGCCATTCTGACAGGGGCTGATGGGAGCTAAAGATAAGAAGATCTGAAGGGCAGCATGTAGGGAAAAGTGGCCACTGTGAGGCTTAGCACGAGAGTTAATGCGTTCGCAATCTGTCTTCCTTGCCAAACAAACGGCAGGAATTTTACTTATTAACTATATGCAAAGAAGGTTGGAGGGCATAAAGCCTGGGAGGGGAACCTCAGGCAGGCACCAAATGCAGCCCAGAGATCCTCCAACGGCCTTCTCTTTCCCCATCCGCTGATCACTCACTGGCTTCCCAGCTTCTGTAGTCCCCCCGCCACGAACCCCATTCTTCAAAGTCAAAACGCTTCTCCAAAGACTAGGCAGTAGCTGCTTTACAATATCCTTATATTTTTAAATAAGTTGGCCGGATCCCATTTGCCTTTGACCCTATCCCTCTTTGCCCTCCTCTGAAACACGCACCTGAAGAGCTTTCCCAAAAGGGAATCAAGCCCTTGGGCTGAAACAAGTGCCGTACACATGTTGCATGGGATACCGCAAACAAGGAAAGCCAGCTCTCAGAAGGAAGATAGTTCCTCACACTTAGGATATGAGGGAGTGAATGCTGGGTTTGGGCTACTGGGAGCTGGAGTGAAATCACTGGACAGTCAACCGCATAATTTATTGGAGAACCATTCATGGTATCCTGATGTCCTTGTCTGATAGATCAATACATAGGTAGATGAATGTATAGATAGATGATAGGGAGAAAGATAGACGATAGATGGATACATGGATGGATGGATGTTTTTGTTTAGTCGCAAAGTTGTGTCTGACCCATCGCGACCCCATGGACAACACTCCCCAGGCCTTCCTGTCCTCCACCATCCCCTGGAGCCCACCCAAGCCCACACCCACTGCCCCAGTGACTCCCTCCAGCCACCTCATCCTCTGCCATCCCCTTCTCCTTTTGCCATCAATTGTTCCCAGCATCAGGGTCTTCTCCAGCGAGTTGTTCCTTCTCATTAGGTGGCCAAAGTATTTGAGTTTCATCTTCAATAGATAGATAGACAGACAGACAGACAGACAGACAGACAGACATGCACACCATATAATAGAAATACTAAAATATGCATAGCATATCCACAATAAATAATAGAATCCATAAGGGCAACCCAGGTAAGAGTAGAAACCTAGCCACATAAAAAGCATGGAGGTGTTCATGTCTGAGGAATATGAACTGAGTTCATATCAAGTTCATGCTGCCGACAACCTGGAGGAAAAGAAAGGGAGAACCCGGCTCACAAGTTTTAAATATTTATTTACCTAATTATAAGGCAAGGTATGACATGTATAACCGTAGCTATAGATTCAAGGGAACAAGAGGTGAACCTGAGAGGTTGCACTTAAATGAATACAGCTGTAATGATGAAGGCAATTAGCTTGACTGGAGAAGCAGGTCCTAGACTCTTCAAAATGGCATCTTTGTGTCTGAACATAGCAAAGATAGCTGTTTGGTGGCCCACCATTCCCCCCCCCCTGCCAAAAAAAGGTGCAGATGTGCCCCATTTTGGTGCAAGCCAGGGGGAGCTAGTGGTTAAGAGCATGGGGCTGGGACTCAAGCAATCCAGGTTCTCGTCCCTGCTCAGTCATGGAGCCCACTGAGTGATTCTCAGTGCAACCTGCCTCACGGGGTTGTTGTTGTGAGAATAAGATTGAGAGCAGCAGGAGGAGGATCAGGAGGAGGATGCAAGCTGCTTTGAGTTTGTTGCACAAAAGAGCAGAATAGAAATCTAATAAAGAAATAACCTAACATTACAAAATCCTCAGATCGGAACTAACCAGCATCAAGTACCTGACACAGCCATAAATATGAGCTCCTGAAGACAAAAGCAAGGAGAAAAATGGATAGAGGAGAAGGACATGTGCTTTGAAGATGGAGCTTATATAATAAATACATCCGAAAGGAAATATTGAAGCTTTCCCCAGGCAACATCCACTCATTTCAGCGGTGTCTGTGCAGCAGAATGCCCCAGTCCACCGTGTTCCAGATCTCTGCAGAATATATAGCAATTAATAGGATCAATTAATAATTAATTTCAATCTAGCTATATAAATCCCAGTGTTTACTATTTTGCTACATCATGTCCTCTCCTCTAATATCTTATGTCCTGACCATATGATATATTTAATGTCGACGTTTTATAGGGCACATACAAATACCTAATTAGTCCCTATTATTGTAACAAATGTGGTAATAAAACACGCACACCACATACGCACACACACACACACACAATTTTCTTTCTGGTTAAACACTTATAATTGTATCCAAAGACCATGGAATGCCACGCTAGTAGTTTCCACTGTTTGAAGGGTTTTTATTAATCTTATTTTAATAACCTTCTGCAGTGCTACATCCATTTATTACCACTAATTCACATTTACTATTAGTTATGTTAAAGGGGAAAGGGCTGGGGAGTAATTTTAGATACTTAAGCTGAGAATTGTTTCCTGAGATTCCACCATTGCTCATCAACCTCTGTGTGATCGTCCCTGTAGAAGTGCTGGGAGGCAAAGTACAGGCCATAGTTGCTGGAATTCTGTCTTCTGTCATGAGTCCTCCTTGATAAAATCTCACAAAAACTGAAAAACATTTCCAGTGAAAAACAAGAAAGGTCTCGTGGGCACTGGGAATATTAATATATAAATTATTGCTATTATTCACTATGTTGGAAAAGGCCAAACATTTTGCAAAATGGATAACAAAGTGGTCCCTTGTAAATCAATCGATCAATCAATTCTTTATTTGGTCATTGACCAGCCAATAAATAAAACACAAAATGACAATTAGTTAAAAATAAGAAAAATGCAGTACTAATAAAATTACAGTAATTAAGATATCAGATTGATCAGATAAAAGTAACTTAAGATAAAAAGAATCTCTTGTGAATATTCAGAGCTCTGCTTCAGTTAAAACATATGGAGTAGGCTGGGCTGGCCCAAAGTCACCCAGAGGGTTTCACAGCACAGTGGGGACTCGAACCCAGATCCCCCATGTCCGCGGTCCAACAGTCCTAAGCACTGCACCACCTCCCTCTCCTAAGCTAAATTTCACCACTTTTATCTGAATTATGCCCTTCCTGTAGAGAGTTCAGCCAAGTATGACTCTTTCAATTCATCTCACTTTTGCATTAGGAGAAATTTGATGGCAGGCTGGGAATGAAGAATTCCAAAAATTTTCCTGTTCTCTCACTGATCATTCATCTGTCAGAATTATGACAGACTTCCCAGCTGAGCAAGACCAGCCAAATTTGTGTTCACTTCCATGGTGGCTTAAATTCATGGTGGATGCACGTGCAAAGAAATCCCACAGAAATGTATTTGGATGGCCTACAGGCATTTGACCTTGGAACAGCCTTCCAAATCTGCCTGCAACCATATTTCAGTAGCAACTCTAAGCCCCAACCTGTGGCAGAGAATCCACCCATCATTTCTCTCATCTCGGCCTGCTCTGTTCTCAAGGTCCTACCTTTCACCGCACTTTCACCAAAGGGCCTACCTTTCACCAAAGGTGATCCACCCGCAATTTCCAGCAAGGTCGGTGAACTGACAGTATCAGTCCAAAGTAGCCACATGGTCCATTTGACTCCCAGAGGCCTTACCAATTATATACCAAAATTACTCCTATTTTAGAGACGCGTGTGTATTTTATTGGTATGTTGAGCATTCCTGAAGGCAAAGCTGCTTTGCCAGTTGGCCTCTCAGCTGAATCAATAACTTTCAATTGTCAAAAACACACATGGCTGAAACCCTTACTGCAAAGTGAAGCCAGCATTATAACCAAAAAATAATGTAAAAGAACAGGAATTGTTTCTGACGGTTGGTGCCACCTTGGATAGCTCCAAGATTATGGAAGTTTTCCATCCCTCCTTTTGAGCAACGCTCCCCGAACAGGTGCCCTGGTGTTGGACTACACCTCTCTTTCTTCTGATAAGGACAAAGGGAAGTTCTAGTGCAACACAGTAGGAAAGCACCAAGTTTGCGGAGGCTGATTCAGGGAGTATAATGCACTGGGATGGCAGCTCAGCAGGTGGGTTGAAAGGAATACAGAGAGAACAAGCATTTCCAGGCAACAAGGAGAAAAAGAGGTGCCCCAGAGAGCAGTATCTCCAGCTCAGGACGTACAGGTGGGTACATTGGGTGTCTAAGGTCAAAGATCTACACCCTTTACATTGGCCGACAGTATCTCCAGCACATCTGTCAAGAACAAAAGAGGAGTGAGAAGAAGCTTCCCTTGTCACAACGCACAAAGCGAACAACTTTGCACCGTTTCCACAGCATGCGGATTTTGGTGCAAACTTACCTGCTGGGTGATTGTGCGGTTCCTTGCTGTGCCCGTCTCTCCATCTTGCTGCTCTTCTTGACGGCCCCTGCCCGGAACATCTCCTTCCTTACTCTAACGCTCTGCAGGAACCTCGGCAGGCTCACCTACCTGGTCTCCTGAGCTTCTGTGGAGGGCCCCTCCTCCCCTCTCTACTGAGCGTCCCTGCAGCTCTGGAATGGGTCTGGACCACATGCCAGACTAACAAGGGCAAGCAACCACCATGGCTGCATGTGAGGTGTGAACCCTGCCAGTGTGTGCAGACATTGGGAAGCCATTTTGGGTGGTCTCCCAGGAATTAGACCAGCAGGATTATGCAGAGTGTCCTAGAAAAATGAACACTGGATCTGTACATTTGCTTGAATCCGAGTGGCATGGGGGATGTTTGAACAATTCCGATGCCTCCCCCGAAAAGCTACCCCCAGAGACCGCAACTGGGAACAGAAAAGCAAAGTGGGGGGGGCACATTACCATTCCCCTGCTTTTCCATTCAAGCTCCCCCTGCCCCAAGACAGGAGCCAGTTCAATTTCTATAAATAGCCACGAAGGCACCTCTTCCTTTTCTTCCATATAAACAAATGCCTGCCACGCACTCGTGGGTGGAAGAGTGTGTCACATTTGGGGACAACGTTGTCACGAGTGCCAAATGTGCTTTTCTTTCCCTTGTGGGGGCTGGAGGGGCAAGCTTCTGCCAGCCAGTATATCTATTCTTGTATTTATCAGCAGGAACTTACAGTCATGAAAAGTGAAGTGTACGTTTATCCTATCATATAATGGTGTGAACATGTAATGTTTTGTCATCCATCACCCTTCATAGGAAGAAGTGTAAGTATTTAATGAAAGGGATTGACTTGAGTGACAGCTGAATGCCACCAACGGAAAGGGCAGCCCCGCATGTCTCATGACTGAAATTGGCTGCCGCTGTGATTTAGTAAGATTTTTTTCCCTTTGCTGTTGGGAAGTGGATATTGTAACTCACAAAAGCTAACTTATAGCAACAAATTGAGCTGAATGGAGCCCACACTAATGCATGTTTTATTGAGTAGCCTTCTTGTTGCTGATAGCCAACAGTTCACTCAATGTGATCCCTCCAACAATCATTCACAATGACGTGCTGCCTGCTCGCTAACTCATGGGAATCTTGTCGGCGAAGGTGAATTGCTTAATTGTAGAAGAAAAAGTTCCCCAAACTAACTGTTTGGAGAAAGAGGAGGCAATGCCAAGCTGGAAAACAACTATTTCCCTTTCTAGAAGGGCCTCTGTAATTCCTAGAAAGGTCTTTGGGATTCTTGCATTCATAAACAAGACCACATTCTCTAAAAGGGATCCTCAGTTTTCAGGGTGCATTCCACGTGAGGAGAGAGGCCTGGGGACTCTTGGGGGGTTTGAAATATCTGTTTTGTTTACACGTCTACAAACAGAGCTTGTCACCGCAAGCTGAGTCCTAAAGCAAGCATCAGGGCTATTAATCCTGGCCTGGATTCCCAAAGTGCCACAATCACAGACTAACCTCCACCATGAAAACTGCCACCTTGTTTTAGCTATTTCAGCTAAATTCCCAGATCTCCAGTCTCTGTTTCTCTTCCGCTGCCCAGTTCAAGCTTCTTCAAGCTGCCACTTTGTCCTCCTGCCAAAATCCAGTGGGTGTGACATTCCTAAAGCTCAAGAGTGACTTCCAGACCATTATCCTTTCACGGTCTACCATGGTGTGCGAAATGAGTGTTAGGTCCCAGTCAGAATACTCAGAACAGCCAGCCCATTCACCATAATTTTCAACTGATATAGCTGTAAGTAGAAACTTGTGAAATAATGAAGTCATACCTTTAGGGCCAGGATCTGTTCCAAAGGCATATGATGGAGGAATTGGAGGGAAAATCATCTAGCAGCCCTGAGAATGCCACCTTAGCTTACCTGGTGGAAGAAATCAGCAGTGCTAACGTGGTACCATGATCTGGAAAGCATTAGCAAATGGTAACCCATACTGTGGATGGGCACAAATCTCCAGGATGTGATCTCATTGGTACCACCCACCCATGATCCCAACCACATCCTTCATAAAAGTATTACTTGACCCCACTAAATGCTGGGGAATCGTTTGGGTCTGGAACTAAAATATATCCACACACTAGATATAATGGTTGAGTCAAGCATAAGATAGGCTGCTGGTTCTACATACACAGGAGTTCAGGTCCAGCAGACCATTTCCACTGGTGGAATGAAGGAGACAACATCTTCAGATTCTCTTCTCTTCCGGATTTTCTACACTCCCTGAAAATCTGCTTTGGAGAGTTTATATTCATTTCTTTTATTTCCATAATGCCTGATCTCCAAGGTTCCCTGGGATGCTCACAGCAATTAAAACCATGAAATGCAACAAGATAAAATAGAATATCAATGTTCAGAACTATAACATGAGAAAAATAAAAAAACCAAATAAAATCTAACAGCAAGACAGATATACAGCACAAAAATGGTATTTCTTATACCTCCAAAAAGAAGGAGTTTCTTTGTCTGACACCAAATAGAGCACCAAACACAAAACAGTTCAAAGCTTCCATGGTCCCTATCAGTACTTTGCATCAGGCCTGGACATAGGCTGACATCTGTCAGGAAATGGAACATGGCAGTAGGAACCTTTTGGGGGGAAGGAGCTGGGGAAGAGGATCTTCTCCCCTTCCCTCTGGATGGAGGACACGGAGCTGGAATCTGCTTTGGGAATGCTCATGCCAGCAGGTGAAGAACCTGAATCCAACACAATAGCGCTGGCTATCAAATTATTTCCGTAAGCGAATAAGGCCTCGATTGTATTTGGCAGCTTGCCAGCTGTCCGGCAGGTTGTGGTGGCTTCTGCTAGCTCCTAAATGTGTGCCCAGTGCATTGAGACATCATAGCACTATCATGCTTCAGTATCTGTGACAGTCCTTCCTTGGATAGTTCATGCTCGAAGGAACAAGTTCTTAATGCTAGCTTCTTAAATAGACACAGTACAACTCCACAGTACATTATGCACCCCGATTCTCCGGGCATCTTTTATGTCATTGACAGACACCAGCTGAGAGACAATATCTTCATGTTCCACCAGTGATCTTCCCAGAGGAGTCTATTTGGCTACTGTTGCAATCTAACTAAGCCACTTCTTTTCTGAAAGCAATCCAGCAAGAAACTTCTTATCTTATGTGGCATCACTACCCTCTCAAAGACCATTTTTAATAATAAAAACATTCAATGGAATCCTATCTGTTTGCAGTACAGGCAGTCCCCGGGTTACGAACAAGTTCTGAGGGAATGGAAATTCATTGTTAAGTCGAATGTGTATGTAAGTCAGATCACATATAGTTGGCCCTCCACATTCATGGGGCTCTGGGGCACAGGACCCCCATGAAAGTGAAAAATCCACAAATATCTCCAGCCTCCCCACCAGCCATGATCCAGCTGAGATACAGTTTTGATTTAAAGACAAATTTCCATTTTCTCAGGAATAAAACTTGTTTGTAACTGGGGACTGCCTGTACATTGATGCGGTCGGAACTGGCAGTGACTGAGCGAGAAAGGGATCTTGGGGTGGTGGTGGGCAGCTCAGTGAGAATGTCGGCCCAGGGCTCAGCAGCTGTGAAGAGGGCAAACTCCATGCCAATTAAGAACAGATTAGAAAATCTTAGTCCCTTTTTAGAAATCTTTGGTGCAACCACACTTGCAAAAATGTTTCCATCCTGGTTACCTTACCAGAAAAACATAGAAACAGAGCGAGTCAGAAGGGGTCCCCCAGGCCATCTAGTCTGACCCCCAGCTCCAGCCAACTCCATTCATGACATGCCTACCATGTGCATGTCCAGCCTATCCTTGAACACCTGCACCGATGGGGCTTCAACCACCTCCAGTGGAAGCCCATTCCATACCTCAGGGGTCCTAACCATCAGGAAGTACTTCCTGGCATCCACCCTAAATCTTGGTTCCCTGAGCTTTGCTCCATTGGAACATGTCCTGCCCTCCACTGCAGGGGGAAAAAGGTCATGACCCACATCTGCATGGCACCCTCTCACATACCTGTACGTCACTAACAGGTCCCCTCTGAGTCTCCTCCTCTCGAGGTTGAAAAGACCCAGCTCCCTCCGTCTCTCCTCATATGGCTTTCCCTGCAAACCAGCCACCATCCTAGTGGCCCTTCACTGCACTGATTCTAACCTGGCTATATCCTTCCTGTAATGTGGAGCCCAGAACAGAACACAATACTCCAGCTGCTGGCGCACCAGAGTCATATAGAGTGGCAGTGCTACCTATCTCTACCTAGAAGTCATGCTTCTGGCAATGCATCCAAGGGTGGCATTCACTCTCTCGGCCACCGTGTCACACTGCTGGCTCATGCTTAGCCTGCAGTTGACCAGCACCCCGAGATCCTTTTCACAAGTGCTGCTTTCCAGCCACTTGTCCCCTAACCTGTACTCATGCCCCAAGTGCAAGACCTTGCACTTATCCACATTGAAGGGCATTATTCAGTTGGAAAATGTAGAGAAGGGTAACAAAAATGGTCACCAGGCTGGATGAGAAGCTCCTGATGAGAAGCGGTTACAACAGGCACTGTTCGGCTTAGGAATCAGGTGAGGAAGGAAGACATGAAAGAGGTGTTTGAAAGTATGCGTGGTGTGGAGAAAGTAGAGGAGAAGTTTTTCTCCCTATCCCATTAAACCCAAACCTGGGGTCATCCCATGAAGCTGATTGCTGGGAGATTCAGGACATTAAAGGAAGTCTTTCTTCATTCAGTGCCGAGTTAAACTTTGGAATTCGCTGGAACAGGAACTGGTGATGGTCACCAACTGAGATGGCTTTAAATGGAGATTGGGCAGATTCAGGAGAGAGGAGGCACTCCATGGCTACTAGCCCTGCTGGCTATCGCTTACCTGATTTACCAGAGGTGGCCTGCCTGCATGCCCCAGTTGCTGAGGAACTTGGGTAGGAGGAGGTCTTGCGCCCATCCTGCTTGAGGGAGCCCGCGGCCAGCTGCTCTGCGGCTGAGTAGACGGACTGCTGGACTGCACGGACCACCGATCCAGCATGGCTGTGCTTACGTTCTTCCGCTCTTAAATAAATCAGACAAGCTTTGCTGGTCCGGCGTTCCTTAATGCAGACATGGGGCCACGCTCCTTTCCACAGCAACACCACTGATTCAAACAAGAATCGATCCCGGCCCTTGTATGAGAGGAGATTGCATCATGCATCCTTCTCAGCATAAAGGTTTCCTTTCAGAGTGACAGCCATTTATCTGGTAATCTCATAGCCTTCGCATAAGGACAATGTCATCTTGTGTTTCTTCAGAGGTAATAACACCAGCCAGCTAACCTCTAGCTGAGCACTGAGACAAGTGCTGGAGCTGAAAATGCAAAACAAAGCAGCAGCTCCACATGGTTACAGCGAGCACTTGACATGATAAATCATGCATCTCCCAAACAAAATGCTGATAGATCTATCTCGCCATTGCTTTTGACATATGGACTCATAGTAAAAAAATATTACAAGAGCCAAAAGGGACGACTCTTATACATAAAAGAGATAAACATGTGCAAAGCTGGACCTGTGAAATCTATCCATTTGTGCAAATCTCTTTTCCTTCTCGCACTCTGGCATCGCTTGTTCCAGAAAGGTGTTCCCAACAGCAGGCAAGCCAAGGCGGAAACACCAACCAAATTTTTGATGCATCGCACACACTTTTCCACATTTCACTTGCTTGTGCATCATGTTCCCCATCACATGATCCAAACCATTTTTATGCATAGGGAAGAAATGTGGCACTTTTATGCAAACATACTAAATTCTCACTACCTCAACCCATTCGTGAACTAGAATGCAGTTAAGCGATGATGACTCCACTTTGCCAAAGTTCGCACATCAAAAATCATCTAAGAATGCATTTATTTATTTAATATCTATACTGCCCAATAGCCAAAATGGGTATTGTTTTCATACAGAAAAGCACACCCAAAAAATGCACACATTACAAAGAAGTATGGACACGAATCTTAGGGGGACTCATCTGCAAAACTGTGTATGATTTGAAAGAAGGTGTATTTTGAGAAATGCATATGAAAATTCATAAGGATTGCTAGGCAGCCTTTTTAAAAAAACATAGACTGATACAGTACTGGGTGGAATGAACTTAACTTGGCAAAGAGTAAAAAATGAGTGAAATTCTAGAGAACAGATTAATCCATCCCTATGTTATTACACTCCATTCTCTTAATGGAGAATCCTATCCCATGCTCAGAAGCACAGACCCCTTGTGGGACAACATAGATCTGAATCATTAGGCGTTGTGAGCAAAACAACTTATCTGCACAACATGCTGAATGTAGAGTTGTCTTTTTTCAGATATCTGTTGCTAACGTTCTCAGATCTGCTCCCAGCCAGGACATTTAAATGCATCACTACCTACATTAAATAAATAAATACATACATACATACATGGTGTTTTTTTCTTCCAGAAGCTTAAATCATGGACAACTGCAACGACCCAGTGCAGATTACCCCACATTAGACTAACACATCTCTGCAAGCCCGATTTACGGAAAAAGAGGGGAATTAGGCACATCCAAACCTACCTGCCATTTCTCTGCTTCACTCAAATGTACTTCCCTTTTCTCTCTTCTGTGGGTATTCAGTAGAAATCCACATTCCCAGAATCATGGCTTGCAAAAGATGGAATGAAAGTCCAGAGGGCACGGAACAAGGAGAGTCCTCTCAGTGCCTCGGGCTTTATTTTCTGAAAGTCGTTGGGAAACAGATCTTGTGTCACAAGACCGGAGAGGGACAAATGTTGCCCCCATCTTTGGCTGCATGCAGTGAGGAGGTAGGTGGCAGAGCTGCTCGACTGATGTGAATATGTGGAAAACTTGCAGAACATTTAGTACGTAATTTGTCTATGAGTGTTAAAAAGAGTGTTTTATTTATTTCACTTAAAAAAGAAAAAGAAATGGTCAACATAGATTTTTCCAGAGCAGGTCATTCCAGATTATTCTTACCTCTTACCTCCAATTTCGGTGGAATTGCAGGGTTGGTAGATCAAGGGAATGATGTGGACAGAGAACATTGTGACACCTGGACATCATGATCTTGGTTTCGACAAGGCTTTCGACAAGCTCCTGTTAACCAGCTAGTAAAATATGGACTAGAAAAGGCCATTACCAGTTGCAGACATTGATGGCTGCTGGATTGTCTGGTTGTCTCTTCATCAATCTGAAGAGGGTGACCCAACGGGGTGCCACAGGATTCTGTCATTGGCAACAGCTCAACAGTTTCATAAATGGATTGGCTAAAGGAGCAGCAAGGACAATCTGCCTATTTCTACCAGGTAGTTCCCTGTGGGAAAAGATAAGGTGTCCCTCCACCACCCTGTTCCCCACTCCCAACAACTGGTGCTGGACCTAAGCAGATCATGGAAATAGGATCCACCAGTAATGAATCCCACCCTCCACCAGTTTGGTGATGACTGTTCATTCATGTCATCCTTTTTTCCATACGGTTGCCCAGAACAGAAGAGGAAGAAGCAGGGAACAGTATGCTGAGATGTTACCAAAGGGAAAGGCAATTTCCTCTCCTGCAGAACTGTGGATTTCTGTGAAAGATAAGCCACCCCCATTTGTTTGTTCAGTAGAGGCAACCTTTGCTCCTTCTGTAGCTGTTGAATACATTGAGTTTTGTTGAATATTCTGAGGACTGCTTTCATTGAACCACTGCAGGATTTTGTGGTGGCAGGAAAGGACACACTGCATGGTTAGAGGACTTGAACATGGGTGAGACCTCGGAATTTCATATTCTGTCCCACTCTGAATTTAATTCTCTTTTTAGTGAGATATGACTGAAAGACACACACACACACACACACACGGAGGAGAGAGAGAGAGAGAGAGAGAGATTGGGGCAGATTCTGTGGGAATCCAACTGCAAAGCAACTAAGCTGCAAAGTCTTGTGGAAACAGGAAAGATATCTCAGGTCAGGTGAACTGATGTGTATTGCCTTGTTAACTGTGAAACAAGACTCCAATTATGGGTGTGAGGGCTAAATGTGGGCAAACACTAGGAACAACCCTGATTGGTTGGCCAGGAAAACAAAGACGTTACATTCTCCTCGTCTCCCCTGTAAATCAAGAAAAGGAGTGCATGCAATCTTTGTGGTATTACGCCTTAAGGGCAAAGGATGGATATAATCACTTCCTTAATCAGCCATCTATGTAGCTCTAACTATACAGTCTTCCCTGAAGATCTTATTTCATGATTGCAGTTTAAAAAAAAACAAAAAACCTAAGATGGTGAACAGGAAATTGAAACTGTTATTATACAGGAAATAACAGCACTCTGTCAAAATCTACAGGAAAAAAACCCATGTGTTCAAAGTTGCAGTCAACATCGAATCTATCTGATCAGATAGCGAAAAAGAGCAAAATTACAAGAGTCATTACAATATCATTCCAGGGCAAAGTTCTGTTTAAAAATGAATGTGTTCACATTAAATGAATGGGAGTTTAATGCTCAGAATATCTGATACAAAAGGGGCCCTGTAATCATTTCATATACTGCTACATCTATAGGCAGGAACTCCAGTGTTCCCTTCATACCTTCATTACCAAGAACAAATATAAAGACTCATCTCTAATACCAACATGCAAATGTTACCCTACTTAGATACCAAGTCGATGCAATTGATCCTTGCTTATCTGCAACTACGGAAAACAGACAGTAATCTCCAAAACATTTGACCACTGTTATGTTCAATCTACATCTGAATGAATTTTGCTGTGCTGTTGTACCTGCTCCCAGAAATGAATGCTCACAGTTTAATTGCAATATTTTAGGAAAATTTCTTTTAACCTGTACAAGACACTCAACAGTGATACAAATGATATTTGTTTGCTCCATTTATCGCAACTATGTCTAATAATTCCTTAATCTGTGCAGCAATTACAGATACATGCTCTACAGAACCAGTGTTATATGGCAGGAGTGACCAAACCGAGGCTCGTGAGCTACGTGCGGCCCTTCGAGTGTCCTTGGCGGCTTGCAGAGGGGCCGCAAGGCATCAATGCACAGTTCTGCTTGGGACCAATGAGAGAGCAGCAAACAGGAGCACCTTCCAGTGAAGTCACTTTACTAGCTAAAGCACTAATCCTCAACCAGCTGCAGGGGTGTCTCTGATTGGCCAGTCAGGGCACCAGCCTGGGCCAATGAAAGCGAGGCACAAAACTAAGGGTCTGTTTTGGAGCCCAAACTGTGTGCACGGATACCCCTGATGGGAATTTTGCTTGGTTTCACATTTGCAAAGGCTGTTGTGGAAATGGTCGGGGCAAGAGTTTGCTTCTTATGTGGCCTGTGTTTCAGAACATCCAGGGGACTCCACAGAGGTTGTTTGGAAGCTGCCATTTGGCTTCAGCCTCTCTCAGAGGGTTGTTTTGAAGCTAAAAAGGTGGGTTGCTGTGCACCTTCCCGAGCTAAAAAGTGCAACACAATTGAAACCTCTAATTGGTAAAGAGCCTCTTTTTAGTAGACAAGATGAATGGTGTCTCGTTATTCCTTGGCTTGGGGAAGGGTTTGTTGAGGATAATATCTTGCAGCAAGTAAACCTGGGTGTCTTATCTGCAAGATGTTACTTGCAGCAATGTCTGTTTGGTCATAATAATAAATAAGTTTGTGCATATATATTTGTTAATATTTTGCAGCTCTCAAACTTCCGTCATTTACCATATGTGACTCTTCCATTGAGTAAGTCTGGCTACCCCTGATATATGGTAATTGAGTTGTATTCTAGGTACATTTTTGACTGCTACGTTTTGGATCAGTTGGATACTCCAAGCACCTTCATTTATAGCTGTAACAGGTGAGTTACAATGAGAGATACGAGGATTAATGTACATGTATTCATTCATTCATTCATTCATTCAAAATTGTTATATAGCATTAAACCATTACAAAATCTCAAGACAGTTTACATAGAAGAAAAAAATAAAAACAATTATTACAATCATAAAACAATTAAAAACTCCTAAGTGCCAGTACTTGATGCAACTAATTAAAATAAGAGTATCAATTAAAAAACTGGAAAAATAAAGGGGGTTTGGCCTGGTGCAGGTATAAATAAGGCATCAAGGCCAGGCTCACCTCTCTGGAGATCGAGTTCCATAATTGGGACACTATGGCAGGAAAGGTCCTCCTCTATCGGAGGAGGACATCCACAGATGATCCTCGGGTCGAGGCAGACTCATATGGAAGGAGACATTCCCTTAGACAGCCACTTTCCCCCACCTCTCTGCGACAAGGTTCTCTCAAAAACTTCAGTTTTCCTCCCTGAATCCATACCTGCTTCCCAAAGAGTAACCGAATCATGGATCCGCGACGTTGGGTGAAGGCCAGCGTTTAAGCAGAATGGTTAAGAAGCGAGTTTCATCAAGCTGGTTGGTAGGTTCTTGTGATCCCACGATGACCACCATCATACTCAGCATTCTGCACGAGGATCTCATCCTCGTAGGGTGTGACTCTTACTGACGTCCATTTGCAATAATTTTCATCTGTTAACATTTTAAAATTTACCCAGACTTTGTTGTTCTTCCCCAGGGTGGGTTTTGTTTGTTCTCAGCCTTATGCATGAGCATGTGATGCCTTGGATTGCTGACAGTCCTTGGAGCCTCTGATGTCTTTGTCTTTGTCTGGGAATTAATCCATGAAGAGATTAACTACCCTTGTATGGAAAGCACTAATCCATACGGACTGGTCTTCTGTGGAAAGAAGCTGTGAAGATGCAAATTTGGAAGGAGTCTGTCTTTCTGAGGAAACAGCCTGACTGGCCATTCATAGGTGTGCTTACCTATCTGCGGAAATAAATGTTGCCTTCTGGACACACCAGAGGAGATGTTTATTCATTCATTTCACATTTTGCATTTCTGTCTGATATGCTGTGTCACCTTTAGCTCATAGCCTTTCATCTGGACGGCACATGATACATTGCTCTCTTTCTTTTATTCTCATAGCCCAAAAGAATTCCCATCAGGCCTTAATACAAAATGGTACCTGGCAATGCATAATTGTGTGTGAGAGAGAGAGAAGGAGAGGGAGAGGGAGAGAGGGAGGGAGGGGGAATGAGATAAAATATAAGGATTTGATTCAAATTGTCCATTGACCATTCTAGTTTCATTCATGAAAAGTACAGGATCTAGGACAAGTCACTGATGGAAGAAATAGACCAAGAAAGACCCCCATGTATGTGTTGCATGAGAAAATTAACACAATCTAATGAACTGTTAATGAATCCAAAACAAATTGGATTAGAATGCAGGGAAGGGAAGTAACTTGTCTAATGACTATAAGCACAGACAAACACAAACAGCAAGACGTGTTGTGTTGCGTTGTTTTTTAAGGAGGCAATGGATGAGACTGGGGAAAGGATTATGGGAAAGGTTCCATCTGAATTAGAATTTGGAAAGGTTTAGGTAAGATCACATAAATCAAAGACAGCCTCCAGTAATGAGCACACACATTTCCTGTGTTGCTGGTTGGAAAAGAGAACTTACAAAGGGCATTGAAAAGAGTGAAATGATGTGCAACATAGTGAGCCTGTGTCCCTTCTAAAAGCAGTGTGACTGGAGATGCCTGGCATATCCAAACTGTGCCATTGATGGGCTACCCGCTTAGTGCAACAGGATGGAGGCATCATGAACTTCTCAATTAATCAATAAATTAACTATGCCATCTCCTTCCATATGTGCCATCCCGTCCCTTAAGATGTGGGGCAGAGGCCCTTCTCCAGGAACCCTCCTTGAAGGAGATTAGGAGGGTGACTACCCAGAGAAGGGCCTTCTCCGTGGTGGCACCCCAATTGTGGAATTTGCTCCCCAGAGAGGTTCGCCTGGTGCTGTCACTTTATTTTTTTCACGTTATTATTTTAATTTTCCTAATATGTTAAGGTTTGACTGTCATTTTAATATGGGTTTTATTGTTGACTGGTTAAGAATTTGATTGGGATGCTGTGTTTGTTTTATTTTAATCTTTGTCTAACTGTTAAACTGCCCCAAGACTACAGTAGGGAATGGCCTAAAAAGTTTTAAATAGATGAATAAATAATAAATTTATGGTGAGGGGAAATACTAATTAGTGGCTCTGCTAGTTACTTGTGCCTTTTTAAAGAAACTATTTCAGTTCTGGCATGTTACTATGAAAGGATGGGAAATGGAAAATAAGTTAAGAACACTGTTCATGCAATGAATGACATAGTTCATCATTTCACACCTCCCTCAATATCTCCAGAAAGATCCATTTTGAGATGTAGATCACATTGCAAATTCAATTACATTAAATGATTTGTGAATTAATTAAGACAACAGCGCTTTGATTGGCAGACAAATATACTTAGCTGATTTTACTGTTAGTAAAATTCTACCTTCTGTGCAGTTCTGACTTTGCGTGAGAAAGCAGAGAAGCCGTTGTCCAAAATATGGTGATTATGGTGATTTACATATGATAGTTGCAAATGTTATAGATGCTCACTTTCATGAGCATCTGAAAGCAGAGATACACCAGTGGAATCTAAGTCATCTCAACTGGATTGTTAATGTTCACTGGTGTATGTCTGAAAAATGGGAAAAGTATATTTCAGCTACTAGGCAGTAAAGAAATAAAATAGGTAATAAGTAATACATAATAGAACCTTCAGACATTCGCGGCTCTGAGATTGTCAACACGGAAGTGTCATTAAGCATGAGAATTTCATGGTAACAGCAATATAAAGTGGTCTCACATGGAGAAAGAGCGTGCATATCTTTACGCACACATTCAGATGCAAAGTCTTGTGTTATTAACCATACCGAAACCCTCAGAAACTCTCAGACGTATTTGCCGCTCTGTCCTCACTGCGGTCCATATAAAATGAAATTCTCTTCCCATCCAGATTGATGGTGGCAGGATGCCCCCAGCTCCAGCTCTTTTACTCAACCACCTTGCGTGATGGATGTTAATGCCTTCCTTTAGCAATGCGCCATGTATAAATCTTGGGTTTGTTGATGGGAGAAATAAAAGTTTTATTTGTTAATGAAATATGATGTAGCCTTTGCCTTGCTCTACTTAAACCCCATCAAGGAATAGATCATGTTTTTTTTAGAAGTCAGGAGGAGCCCGGGGCTTCCTATAATTCTAATTGATGTAAATGAAGAAAATAATGAAAGCTTGTGTGTGCTGACCCTGTTATACAGGGTGTTTCACCTCAATTAATCAAAGAACCTTTAGAGGGGGTGAAAACAGCTGGTCAGAATACAGAGCGTTTCAGTTATGGATACGCCACTGGTAAAGCTTGGTTGTGAGATGCTTTGCCTAGACTTCTAGGGGGGAAAATATTTTAGCGTCGGCATTTTTCAAAGCTAACTCGACCAGGAAAAAGGACAGACCCCTGTCCCAAGCAGGGTGCAATCCATTGACAGAGGGAGAAACTAAGATAATGAAAGGCAGGGATAATAGAAGGACATGTTAAAATATTTACAACATAATTCATACAGACGGGCAGCATAATTCTGTTCAACCAAGAACAAAATCCACTGAGCTCAACAGACTGGCTTCCAGGGATGTGTGTTTAGGGCTGTGGTCACAGCTTTTACTTTTTTATTATTATTATTATATTTTTATACTGCCCATAGCCAAAGCTCTCTAGGCAGTTGACAGCAATAATCATAGAATCATACACTCAAGTCACCCATCCCACTTCTGCCCAGGCCTGACCCTGCTTAGCTTCCAAGATTAGGCAGGATCAGGCACTTCAGGCTACATGGAAGCTATAAGCAGCAAAGGCAAAAATGTCATGGGCAAGGTGAGTTTTAGGAGCAAAGAAAGCAAGGTGGGAGAGGCAACACCACACCTGGAAAGGAATTCAGGCAAAAGAGTACAAGGGAGAAGAAACATAGCTGCCATTGAGAAACTAAATTAGAGAAATTTTATTCATCAATATTTATGTATTGCCCATTAGTCAAGATGGCTCTCTGGGAAACTTACATAATCAAAATTCACAAACAGAAAGTAATTTATTAAAATCAATATAAAAGCAACACTAAAATAGCAACAATAAGCCCACAATAAATCCACAAAAGTTTATTCTTATTCTTATTATTACTATTGTTACTATCATCATCATGACTATTACATTTCAGTACTGCTCCCATAGTCACAGGGCTGTCTGGGTGGTTTACAAAATAGGTAGTTAATAAGAAAATAGCAAATAAAACAATAGAATATAACAATAATAGCAGATATAACAATGGTCAAATTCACCAGAGTACAACAGCAGTAACATGCAGTGGCATGTAAAACAGACAGAATGTTTTGTAAAGAACATTAAAATTAATAGCTATTAAAATATTGGGTGAGTAAAAAGGTTTTTACCTGGCGCTGGAAGGAATGAAGAGTGGGTTCCAGGCACCCCTCCTTGGGAAGATGGTTCCATCATTGGGGTTCCACTGCTGACAAGGCCCTTCTCCTCAAAGCCACCTTCTTTATTTCCTCTAAAGGTGGCTTTCTGAGAAGGACCTCAGATGACGACCTTACAGCTGGGTAGGCATGTACGGGAAGAGGCATTCCTTTAGCTAACCTGTCCCCAGCCGTTTCGGGCTTCAAATAGTAGTGTAAACACTCTGAATTGGGCCTGGGCGCCCATTGGTAACCAGTGGCATTGTGAGAAGACTGGTGTAATAGGTTCGCATTGGCTGGTCCCCATCAGGAGCATCACCACCCGATTTTGCTGCCCCGGAACAGAGTCCCATGTGGCTGCTCATTAAGCAGCGTGCCTGTCCTGTGCAGCCTTCAGCAACCGTTTGCCTGACATGGAAACTGGTGGCCATCGTTGTCCCTTGAGCATTTGGGGGCTTCTTCTTGGCTCTGCTCACTTCCCAAGACTGAGAGGAAGCCTGTTAACCAAAGAGGGGTGGGTTGCATTAAGTTTCATCCCAACCCCTCCTGGGTGTCATCTGCATATGGTTGACGCCTCACTCTACATCCTCAGGGACTTCACCCGGATGGACCTTTGCCTCACAGCGCAAACTCCATGGAGCTAAACAGAACCCCAACCCTGCTGCCTCCTAAGCCTATGAGTTGGAGCGAAACTATGGCATAACTGTGTGTCCAACGCGCATCTGAAAGAGCCAGTCCAGCAAGATGGGATCAAAAGACACGAAGAGAACACAGAGCATCAAAAGATTCACGTTGCCCATCTCTTTTCTGAAATGCAGCATCCAGCAGGGGCTCACAAGCTGCATGCAGCTCTTCGAGTATCCTTGGCAGCTTGCAGAGCGGCCGCAAGGCATCAATGCATAGTTCTGCTTGGGACCAATGCGAGAGCAGCAAACCGGAGCACCGTCCAGTGAAGTCACTATACTAGCTAAAGCACTAATCCTCAACCAGCCGCAGGGGTGTCTCTGATTGGCCAACCAGGACACCAGCCTAGGCCAATAGAAGTGAGGCACAAAATTGTGGGTCTGGTTTAGAACCAGAACAGCACACACTGATACCGTAACGGGTCCTTTGCTCGGTTTCACATTTCATGCTATGAAGAATGGAAAAAATGCTGGGAGCATTGTGTACACTCACAAGGTGCATACTTTGAAGGAGACAATGTTCGATTGCAAAATTTTTCAATAAAAGAATTTTTAGAAAATCATTCTCATCACTTTCTGGACACACCTCATCGTTTTTGACTGTTCTCATTTTGATAGAAAAGAAATTGATTTTGAAAAGACATCCGAAGGAGAAGAAATTTCTCATGAGCTTCCTCCAGGATTCTTGTGCTTCCCTTACTTATGGGGTGGCAGAATGTCCTGTCCTTAACTTTTTCCAGAATGTCCAGAATTTCCCTGGTAGTCTGCAGCCTCCTTGCTTTCTTACACTTTTGGCTCAGAGAAGATCTTCATGAGATGCTTCCTTCCAGAGAACTTTTACAAATCTGGAAGTCCAGGCCACCTGGGAGATGACAGAGCAATGGGGAGATGTTCAATAGAAAGAGAAACATACACCACCTCCCCCCCCCCAGCCATCTCACCATGATCAGGCAAGATCAACATACCACCAAAATAAGTTATAAAGTGTCCACCAAACATGACAGAAATATGGAAGACTTTTTCATGGATTAAGAAATTTGGAGGTCACCCTGCAAAAGCTTTAACATCTAGAAGATCCTGAGGAAGGTTGCACTGAAGAGTGAACCCAAATTTCTCACTTTTTTCAGAAAAGAACTGAGAATTTTCTTTTCTTTTAACCCATAAAAGGCCACTTTGCAGTATTTTCTCTCATCTTCCTTCCTTCCTTCCTTCCTTCCTTCCTTCCTTCCTTCCTTGCTTGCTTCCTTGCTTGCTTCCTTCCTTCCTTCCTTCCTTCCTTCCTTCCTTCCTTCCTTCCTTTTGTGCCGACTTGGTTGCTGTCTCCAGACCCATGTCTGGGAATGATGCAAAGAATGGGACATTGTGCTGGACATAAAATGGGGTCACACTGCCCCCCCCCCAATTGATGCTGTCATCCCTTGCAGTAGGAGTGCATATAAAGAAACAAACAAAAAAAATCTTGAAATGGGAAGAAAAGAAGCTATGGCACAACACTTGCTAGCTGTGAACCTACTTGCCTGTAAGAAACTGCGAGAGAATTTCTCTTTCCCCTAGAGAAATGTGGTAAAATTGTCTCCCAATTTCTCTAGCCACAAATAATCTGCAGCAATTTGAGAGAACTTCTGGATCCAGCTCTAGTTTACGCCCAAATGGGGAGGGAATTTCTGAAGAAGAGGTCACACAACTACTGTTTCAAAGCTGGTTGGAACCACCCTCTCTCTCATCATGCGGCATTCTTGGACATACCAAACCAATAGGCTCCCCAAGTAGCTGTTCTTAATGATAATGAACAAAGATAATGCTAAAGGATGTCCACAGCATTCCACCAAGCTTTGACTTGGTCTTTGGGTCACATCAATGGGAACAAGTCCCACACGGTGAGACTAGATGGAGCTGGGACATATCCTCAAGTTCAAGGGAAATAAGAATGACTCTATCTTCTAGGTACCTTGCAAATTTCTCCTGCCTCTGCCTCACATCTGATTGGTTCAGAAATAGGTTCAGCTACTTCCCCCAAACTGAAGAGACTCCGCTCCAAAACTCCCTATTCAGTCACGATGCAGACTGGGTGATCTTGAACCAATGAAGTTTTTCCTCCAACTCCTTCCAGCCCAACTGCAATGAAAACTGCCATCCACTGACTTAAAAACTAAGCAACAAGCCCTACTAATCTTCTACCCCTACAATTATTAGATGTGAGAATTTAACCATTTCTTCTACTGACTTGCTGGCAGAGTATTTTTTACTTGTTTGTTGTGGGAAGGGTTTGCCTGAAATGCAGATACTCTGGTAAAATGTTACCTTTGTCACATCTGATATGCGTACTTTCCATAAAATGACCTTCATGTCACACAACTAACAATGCTCTCAAGTAAAACTTGAAATCAAATGAAGGTTTGTAATAACACACAGGAAGGTTATGTATGCCGATTATCTCCTCTTCTTCCACCTCCTCTCTGCAGCAATATTGCTTTGCTCTAAAAATGCATCATTCATACATTTTAAACATACTTAAAATTGTTTTACAAATGTAGTCATTAAATTTTTCAGCAAGGTCACCATGTGGTCAGTGTTGACGCAGTAATTCTAACTATGGGCTGCCTGCAGATTGGCTAGACAATTAAAAAAAAAACCTTGTGGAAAATTTACACCCATATGTTGCTCATACAAATTTAAAAGCAGCCTAGCTCTTTGCATAGTAAATACTCTTTGATGTAACCGCTGTGGATAATCTCTTTGAAAGGAACTTGGCCTCCAAGGGCTAGCGGTATAACTCTAGGGAATCGCTGGGTGAAGATTAGAAAGAAACAAAAGACCAGTACTCAATTTACGATAGTCAGCTTTGGCATTTACAATGAAACTCCATTTTCCCCCAATCTGTAAGGGAATCATTATATCATAGGTATTTGTCATGAGAAGACTCGCTCTTTTCTGGTACCCACCTATCCCTAGTGATCTCTGTTGTCAGTATGCCCTTTTTTCAGGAAGAAGTTTGTTGTTGTTAGTCACAAAGTCATGTCCAACCCATTGCAACCCCATGGACAACATTCCTTCAGGCCCTCCTGTCCTCCGTCATCCACTGGAGTCCACTTAAGCTCACACCGACTGCTTCAGTGACTCCATCCAGCCACCTCATCCTCTGCCATCCCCTTCTTCTTTTGCCATCTCTTCTTCTCAGCATTAGGCTCTTCTCCAGGGAGAAGAGCTATTTGTAAAACTTCCTCAGACAGCCATTTTGCTTTCTTGCATTTCTTTTTCTTTGGGATGGTTTTAGTTGCTGCCTCTTGTACAATGTTGCGAACCTCCATCCATACTTCTTCAGGCACTCTGTCTATCAGATCTAATTCCTTGAATCTATTTGTCACCTCTACTGTATATTCATCCGGGATATGATTTAGGTCATACCTGAGTGGCCTAGTGCTTTTCCCTACTTTCTTCAATTTAAGCCTATTTTTTGCAACGAGAAGCTCATGATCTGAGCTACAGTCAGCTCCTGGTCTAGTTTTTACTGACTGTATAGAGCTTCTCCATCTTTGGCTGCAGGGAACATAGTCAATCTGATTTCTGTGTTGACTGTCTGGTGATGTCCATGTGTAGTGTTTGCTATGACCATTGTATTGTCTTGACAAAATTCTACCAGCCTGTGCCCTGCTTCATTTTGTACTTCAAGGCCAAATCTGCCTGTTATTCCAATTATCTTTTGGCTTCCTACTTTAGCATTCCAATCCCCCATGATGATAAGGACATCATTTTTTGGAGTTAATTCTAGAAGGTGTTGTAGGCCTTCATAGAACTGGTCAACTTCATCTCTTCAGCACCAGTGGCTGGGGCACAGACTTGGACTATCGTGATGTTGAATGGTTTGCCTTGGATTCCAATGGAGATCATTCTGTCATTTTGGAGATTGTATCCCAGTACTGCTTTTCCTACTCTTTTATTGACTATGAAGGCAACTCCACTTCTTCTGAGGGATTCTTGCCCACAGTAGTATACCCGATGGTCATCTGAATTAAATTCACCCATTCCTGTCCATTTTAGTTCACTGATTCCTAAGATGTCGATGTTCAGTCTTGTCATCTCTTGTTTGACCACATCCAGCTTGCCCTGATTCATGCATCTTACATTCCAGGTTCCTATGGAGTATAGATCTTTGCAGCATCGGACTCTCCTTTCACCACCAGATACATCTGCAACTGAGTGTCCTTTCGGCTTTGACTCAGTCACTTCATTCTTTCTGGCGCTACTAGTACTAGCCCTCTGCTCTTCCCCAGTAGCATATTGGGCACCTTCCAACCTGAGGGGCTCATCTTCCGGCGTCATATCTTTTTGCCTTTTGGTACTGTCCATGGGGTTTTCATGGCAAAGATACTGGAGTGGGTTGCCATTTCCTTCTCCAGTGGATCACGTTTTGTCAGAGCTCTCTGCTATGACCTGTCCATCTGGGAGGGCAGCTGGAGCAGGAAAAGAAAGGCAAACGAAGCCCGGCAGAGGTTTATGCACACCAAGATTAAAAAAAGATATTCCTAGACTTCCTCCCTCCTTCATGGATCACGTTTTGTCAGAGCTCTCTGCTATGACCTGTCCATCTTGGGGGGCCCTACATGGCATAGCTCATAGCTTCATTGAGCTGCGCAAGCCCCTTCGCCACAACAAGGCAGTGATCCATGAAGGAGGGAGGAAGTCTAGGAATATCTTTTTTTAATCTTGGTGTGCATAAACCTCTGCCGGGCTTCGTTTGCCTTTCTTTTCCTGCTCCAGCTGCCCTCCCAGATGCCTGTGCATGGGTTAAACATGCAACTCTTTGCTTCTACAATCATAGTATAAATAGAGACAGAGATGGCAAGTAACCTATTTCCTCATTTTCATGGACCAAATTTCAATTAACCTTCCACCTTTGTTCTTCTCCAGCTTTGCAATGGAGATCTTCAACAACAACCAAACCAAACATTAGAGTATCTAGAACACTGCATACATGTGTGAAAATTGCATTATTTTTTCATGTAACCCTAAAAAACCCCTCAAGTTTGGGGCAAAATGAACTTGGAGTGAATGCTATGCATGTTTAGGACTGCAGACAATGGGTCCTCCAATTCTCAGCGGGCTCCAGCCAGCATGTGCCCTCAAGATGGGGAAAAGTGAGAACCTGAGAGAAATTGAAATGAAAAGTTCTGCTCTGCCCACGACCAATAGGATCTTTTTTGAGGTGAAACTATTATGGAGGTTCTCAAAAACAAGGAAGCAAACAAAATACCCTTCAAACTCTAGAAGGCTGAAAGCAGGATATAAATTAAAAATAAAAGAAGAAAGGACTGTTAAGGTCAAGTACACCTGCTTCAGAAGAAAGGAATGAGTAAATAAAGAACAGGGATACCTGAATCAGCAAAATTTAAGCTTATGAAATTTCTCACAGTTCCACCCCAGACTTGTTTGGACTTGTGTACATGTCAGAGGGTGAGCTTTCTTTTTCTTTCTGCCTGAAAATCTCTGCCTGTTTTCCAAACATATGCATCAGTTGTTCTCCCATTGATTAGAGTGTATTGGTGTGTGTCTTTCAAATATTTGTATATTCACAGACATTTTTCAAATGTGTGCATGCCACCGCTGTTGATCTATGGATTGTAAGCTCAGAATAAGGACTTGCAAGTAGCACCCGAGTACATGGACACTCTGGAAGGTGTCAGTAAATCCTGGAAGGGGGAAAAAGAAAAGAATGGACATTGATTTCTCCTGGAATCAATGTCCGGAAGGAGAGCTTTCTATAACTTATAGGACTGAGAGGGAGAAGTCCTCAGCCAAACTGACTCTCAGCAAAAACAACGTTCAGGTTTCGTACAGGAAGGGCAGCTCCTGTTTTCATCTGCCAAGCATTGCAGGCATGCGGATGTTCTACAACATGGAAAACCTCTTCTGTCACTCATTGTGAAAATGTGCATGTACTGCCACCTGAAGTCGGCCGTCAATTGAAATATTTGCCTGACATTATCCATGAGACTTTGTCAAATGGCTTGTACTTCCTTTCTCTCTTCATTTGGCTTTTCTGATCTGGAAAGGTAGTATTAAAAGTGGAATATTCAGCCAACTGATATGGGGTCTTTTTCCTCAGCAAAATGTCTCTGTGGCAGCCAAATCAGGTGTGCGTTCTAGAAGCAATGCTGAACCGGATGAGGGCCGGTAGCCTGAAGATGGATCCTGGCAAACTGGGATACTGTGGATGGTTGATTCCTACGTCCAAGAGTGCATTATATGCTCTGGATGTGTTTGTACTCCTCCAACTCTACTTAAACCATCCTTGTCATTGGGACTAAGACAATCATTTAACCCTCTTTGGCCAGCTAGAGACATTCCTGGATAGGAACAGTCTGGCTAGAGCAATCCATACATGGAAGCAAACTCAAGACTGGATTACTGGACTGTCTTGTATGTGGAGTTCCCTTGAGACTAGTCCAAAAATTGTGGCTGTGTGAAATTTGTCAGGTAGGCCAATGAGGCATATTAGGCCTTTGCTCTGAAAGCTGCATAGTCTGCCAATATTTCACCACACAAAGGTCAAGACGTATGTTGACGTTTGTTGTGATGTGCTGCCAAGCCATCCCTGGCTTATGGTGATCCCAGGAATTGAAACCCTCCAAAATGTCCTGTCCTTCACAGCCCTGCTCAGCTTTTGTCAATCTGAGGTTGTGGCTTCCCTAAGGGAGCCAATCCATCCCATGGCTGGTCTTCCCCTCCGTCTTCTGCCTTTGGCTTTCCCTACCAAGACTGTCTTCTCAAGGGAGTCTTGCCTTCTCATGATGAGCCTGAAGTACAACAGCTTCAGCTTCATCATTGTTGCTTCCTGGAATTTTATAACTTGATTTGATCTAGGATCCACTTGTTCATCTTTTTGTAAGTCTGGGTATTTGCAAAGCTCTCCTCCATCGCCACAATCTGAACACATCACTTGTCTTCTTGTCAGCTTTCTTCACTGTCATTTTTCACACCCATGCATCTTCATCAGTGGTCTGGATGATCTTGACCTTGGTCTCCAGTGAAATTTCCTTACACCGGATGACCTTTTTCACTGATGTCCTTCCAAGTCTCAGTCTTCAACCAAGGTGTGCAAGATGTCAACTTCTTTACTGCTAAGAGTAAAGCTCTATATTTCTTCTGCCGGTAAGATGGTACCATCTGCATGACTTATCATGTGTGTCTTCTGCCACATGTGTCTTTTCACTTCTTCTTCTGAACCTAATCCAGCTTCCCTTGCAATATGTTCTCTGCAGCAGCTGAGCACATTAGGAGATGCAACGCTCCCTGGTGTGATGCCTTCACTTATGGGAAACCCTTCTGTTTCTCCATATTCCCCCCTCACAATTGCTGCTTGCCCATGATACAGGTTTGGCATGGAGCACCCCCCTTTGGTTGAGCACCACCCATAGCTTCTCAGGATCTGAGCAGTCAAAGGCTTGGCTGTAGGTGATAAAGCATAGACTGATCTTCTTCTGACATTCTTTGCTGTGTGCAAGTAGCCAATTTGTTGTTACAGCCGGGAAGCACCAAGCCTTTACAGAATCCAGTGAGCACCTGCCTGTCCGAATTCTTCCGGTGCTCGTCCCTCTCAAAGGAAGCAAGCCGAGCCTGGAAGACAATTGCGTGCGCTTGTGGAACCCCAGCTGTGCTGCTGCCACCTTCCCCAGCCGCCATTCCCAGCGGTGAAGCTTTGTCCCCAGTCGCTGCTGCTGGAGGCCATGCGATGTGGTGGCCATGAGAGAGAGAGGACAGAGCTGCTTCTACAGCCCACAGGACTTGATCCCTGGTGAGTATTCTGCAAACCCTCAATCACTGGCGAGGGACAGACTCTGGCCTCACTGAAATCAACAGAGTAGGGCCGCCTGATTGTTCTTTCAGCTGCGCAGTTTCCTCCAATGGCAACTCGGAAGGGCCTTTTGAGTTATTTATTTGTTTGTTTGTTTAAAGTTTTTATGTGCCATCCCCTTGCTACATAGCCTCGGGATGGCTCACAGAAATAAATAAATAAAACAATTACAATTAAAACCTGGAAACACCCTGGCTGCACAATTAAAATCAATAAATATTAAACATGATCAAAATACTGTTTGAATAAAAAGGTCTTGGCCTGGTGCCAAAAAACAAATAACGACAGTGCCAGGCAGACCTCTCTGGGGAGCGCATTCCACAGATGGGGTGCCACCACAGAGAAGGCCCTCCTCCGGGTACTTTGCTTCCTGATATCTCTCACGGAGGGCTCCCGAAGGAAAGCCTCTGCTGCCGATCTCAAGGGGTGAGAGGGCAAATATGGCCGTAGGCGTTCCTGTGGATTTAAGCCTTTAAGGTTGATCCTCCTGCAAGCAGCCTCCCTGATGGGGCTGAGATGCCAGTCTCTGCATCCCTAGGTACTTACTGCTTTCAGTGCCCGATTCCGTACTTTTAGTTCTCTTTGTTGCTGCTGTTGCATCTTGGCATTGCCTTTTAATTGTCACTTTAATGAATGCTATGCAACTCCTTGTAGTTTGATAGTATATAATAATAATAATAATAATAATAATAATAATAATAATAATAATAATAATTCTATACCTCTCATAGCCAAAGCTGCCTGGGTGGTTTACAACAATAATCATAGATAATACTCTGAAGTCACCCATCCAGATTCTAACCAAGCCTGAGCCTGCTTAGCTTCCAAGATTTGGCAGGATGAGGCACTATATATAAATAGATATATAAACTGTCAGGACCCCACTGTGATCATGTCCTTAGCAGTCAGATTTCAGGGTCCTCTAAGAAACAAGGGGGTTCTAGTTCTTGGTCCATAGGGCCAGGTAAACTTGGGTGAACATCCAGGATAAATGGCTGAACAGGTACAAATTACGACAATGTCACCTGAAACAGGGAAGAGCAGAGGTTTCAGAATCAAAGACAAAGGCTCTGAAGTAGCAGAGATAGCTAAGCTAGCGCAAGACTGGCAGAAGGCAGCACATGTCTATGCTGAAGAGACAATTTGCTCAAGCTGATTCCATGGCTAGGTTCCATGGCTAGAGCTTTACAGGAATTGGTGGACAAGAAATGGCCCCTGTGGACTCAGCAGATAACCAGTCAGCTGTGGCTCAGCTGGCATGAAGCCTAGGTGGAATCCTGGACATACAAGTTTCAGTTTGTTCATGCTGGAGATGCAAGAAATTAGCACCAGAACTGGATCACTGGAAGTTCAAAACAGAACCGCACATATGCAAGAAGGCAACATAAAACACCGCAGATTTCAGTGGAAATGTGTTTGTCAGAGGTCGTATTTCCCTTGGTTGCTGCTGTCGCTGAAAAATACTACAAACCAAGAGTGGATCAAGGGAGGAACCCTTCTGCCATCCTGCACATCCAAGTAAGTTTGGGGGTGATGAGGAAGGCACCCAAGATCCATGGTAAGCCAGAGTCTGATCCATCGTCAGATCCTGACCAAATTCTAAGCAGATCTGGGTCTAATCCAAAACTGTTCTGGGGAGGCAGGGCTCAAACAGCCTCATGGCTGATTCCCCACACCCCCAATTATTGCAGTGGTTTGTCCCATCTTGGGCTAGAATCTCCTGTTTGTTCATAGCACAGGGACCATGTCATGTTGCAATACCACTAAAAGCTTGTTGATACCCTATAGAAAAATGCAGCCATGTACAAAGTGAGCCTATTATATAACAACCAGAGGCTTTTAATGCATGCCAGCTCTTGTGCATTTCATATGGAGAATAACAATTTAAATAAGCTCATAATTTACTATCAAAATCTGCAATTAAACTTCTCTGATTTGCATCAAACTGCAAGAAACAGCCTTTGTTGAATAGGTGTGATCCCTTTCTATCTCAAGCAACACCTGATTGCTGCACACACAAGCATATCTCAACATCATTCAGCAATTTTATTTAATATTAAGATATTATATATTTGCCCTGGATATAGATTCATATCAGATTGTGAGTCTTGTCTCCTCATGTAGTCAATGCATATTTTGTGCATGTCCTAATAAAATGGAATTTTTTTCAAAATTAGGCATTTTAACAGGCATTTGTCAAATGTACACATTTTTCAAAAATATGTATTGTTCCGTCAATCGCAGTACAAGCTTGAAATGGATGAACCACAAATGGCATTTGGGTCCCTGTTCAGTTCTATGAAGGACAAACTGGGGAAGTTCTGGTTTAAAATGAGCTGCAGCACATTTCTGATGGTTACTATTTTTAATAACTGGATTTCTGTAAGCAAGCATGGCATCTCTGCTTTTCTCTCAAGTTCCTGAGTGCGCTTGCGACAGTCGGTATTTCTTGCCTTAGTTCTTTGGTCTCAAGATACGATGGGAAGGGAAGGCACCATGAAAGCTGCCCTGAGTTCCTTAGAAAAATAATTTCTAAGGTTTATAAATGTCATAAACAAGAAAATATTTATGAAGAAATAATCCAGAGAATTGACCCATATTCAGATGGTAGTCATAGAATTATAGAATAGCAGAGTTGGAAGGAGTCTATGTGGCCACTGGGTCAATCTGCCTGCTCAGGGAAGGACTTCAAGTTAAATCATCCCTAACGGTGGCAGTCTGACTGCATCTTGAAGGCATCCAGTGCGGGAGAGCCTATGACTTGGTTGGGCAGCTGGGTTATGTAGCACACAGCCACCCGTGAGAATTGAAAGAGTTAACATCAGCCTTCTTCAACCTGATGTTCTCCACATGTTTTAGACTACATCTGCTATCATCCCCAGACAGCGTGGCTAATGGCCATGGATGAAGGGAGTTGCTCCAGCTTGGGAAAGGCTGATTAACAGGTGCAATTACCAAAAAGCTTTGTAGGACACCCACTTTCACCGCAATCAATGAGAAGGGGCAGGACTTTAACATTAAAAAACTGTGTTTCATGAACCCACCCAGTGACCGGCTTCAGGCATTTTGCTGAATGCCAACTGCATATACACAAACACTCGTTTCATGCCATGAACAGGAAAAGAACATCACAGCCAAATGCAGCCTAGATTTGGTCCGCCCCAAGCTTGAAACATGCATGCTTCTCCCCATATGCATGCATTTCCGTACATCATTTTGTCAAGTATTCAGCATATGCTTGTTTTAAAACTGCAGACCTGCATTGCAAAATTTGGGAAAGTGCAAGTTGCACAGGATAAACCAAGTTTCGCTGTACATATTAGTTTAAAAGTGTGAAATTACATTCACATTAAAAGCCTAGCTAAATAAAATTATCTCCAGGCTGAGGTAATGAACCTACCACTTCGGTTCATTGTTGGTGCTTTCTATTAACTCTGCCTGTGGCTACCTGCCCACCTCGGGAAAGGAAGGGCATGGGATAGGGATGAAACAGCCTAACTGGATCTTCCATGCACAGAATTAGCATATCTCTGAATACCAGGACAAAGGAAGTGGGAATGGTGATCACCTTCGTAATCTTTGTGAGCTTCCAGGAACATCTGGCCAACTGCAGTTGGAAACCAAGTGCTGAACCAGATAGACCTTTCCTTCAATCCAGAAGACTCTCCTTATGCTCACTAGCAAGCTCCAGGTAAAATGCAATCACTGACAACTTCTCCTTACCAGCCTGACTTCTTGACATGGTCTTGTGTGTCTTCAGGACTCACAGGAAGGAAGATCTTTTGTCATCATCACTGGTTGAATGATGCTTCCCTACATGGATTTGTCCATGGAATGGGGCAGGTGAAGCTATCTTTTTTGACATACTCTGTGAAGTCTTCTTGAACCCTTCTGGATGAGAAGGAACTTGCCTCTGAATGCCTCCCCTTAGGGGGAAATGATGACTGGGCTTCTAACTTGCCCTTGGGCTTCATGCAGGCATCTAGGTGACTAATATAGGAAACAGGATACTGGACTGACTCCATCTGACCCAGCAGGGTGATCCCTACATCCTCAGAACTATGTCGAACCAGTTGAAGGTGTCTTCAGCCTGGAGGACAACCTCAATTCCTGAGATGCTCTTGGAGGCAAGTTCAAGCAATGGGTGAGCCTGGAGGCAACAGGAAAGTTAAAAGAGCAAGGAAAAATGCCCATGCATTGCACCATTCATCCCCTACAGACCGGAACAAAGAACAGGCATGCTGATCTTTTAGAATGGTGACCGAGGAAGCTGGGAAGACATCGGTTGGGCCTTTGTGCAGGAGATGGTTAGGGCCTGGGACATGGCATGGCCAGATAGGGCACCCCTAGAGGGCAAGCTTGGGATTGCAGGCAGGTCAGCTTGAACCCACCGAGCAAAGGTTCAACCCCCCTATGCAGCTCTTCAATGCCTCAGAGAGGTCCGCCTGGTGCCGTCGTTCTTGGTTTTTCAGCGCCAGGCCAAGACCTTTTTATTTAAACGCTATTTTAGCTGTTGAATTTATTTATTGATTTTATATTTACGCCGGGATGTTTCCAGTTTTTCATGTATTTGTATTTGTATAGCTATTTATTTGTATTGGAAACCGCCCAGAGACTTTTGCGAATGGGGCGGCATATAAGTATTCCAAATAAATAAATAATGCAGTTAAAAAAAAAGTTCATCTATATAAAGCATTGGTCCCAGCACAAAATTCTTCACTGAAATGGCACTTTTCATCATCTTCACATACATTTATTTTATTAACTTTGCCAAGAAAAAAATATTCCATCCAGTCCTCCGTCAGCTTCACTGGCTTCCCATTGAAGCCCGGGCCCAATTCAAGGTGTTGATTATGACCTACAAAGCCCTAAACGGCTTGGGTCCCGGCTACCTGAACGAGCGCTTACGTCCGTATATGCCCAACCGCCCCTTGAGATCTGCGGGAGAGTCCCTTCTCCGGGAACCCTCCATGAAAGAAATTAGGAGAGTAAGTACTCGGAGGAGGGCTTTCTCTGCAGTGGCGCCCAACCTATGGAATTCACTCCCCAAAGAGGTCCACCTGGCACCGTCGTTACTGGTTTTTCGGCGCCAGGTAAAGACCTTTTTATTTAAACATCATTTTAATTGTTAAAACATATGATCTGGCCAGGGCAACTTCTTCTTCCTTCTCTTTTCTCCTCCTATATTATTTATTTACTTATTTTATACTGATAATTTTAATTTTATATTGTTATGTTCATAACTCAGTGTATTTTTGTATTTTTGTATTTAATGGTAATTTATTATGTTTTATTGTATTTCAATGTATTTTATTGTGTTGTAAGCTGCCCTGAGGCTTTGGCAAGGGGCGGCATAGAAATGTTATAATAATAATAATAATAATAATAATAATAATAATAATAATAATAATTTTCACCACTAAACACTTTGTTGCTTTTTGCTTACACTGTGGTGATGGCCGCATCCATCTGTCCACACTTACCTGGAGTAACTCTCATTGCACCTATTTCTGTGTAAACACGCATAAGTTTATTCTGCAAAATATTCAAAATATTCATTTTCAAAGCAAACTCACTGTTGTTTTGATGATTCATTCTTTGATGTTTACATTTGGTTGTTGCAAATTTGGGTCATGCCACCTCATGCCTGATACCATCTTATTTTCCCAGAAAACCCCTGTTTTAAGTATGCTAAAGGTGCTATGCTGTCGTTAGGCCTTATTTCATTTATTGTTTATTTGTTACTAAATTTATATTCTGCGACCAATTAATCCAACAAGACTCTCTGGGTGGACTTATTGCAGGCTGAGAAGGTAAAGTTGTGTGCATTTTCTTGGAAATAGGCTTCACCAAGCACAGTGAAACTTACTTTGGAGTAAAAATGGACTCTGAAGGGAATCCATAGGCAAGTCTAGTCAAGTTCATGATGACTGACACTACAGATTCTGGCAGGGGGATTATCATAATAACTTAGGAAGCCAAGACAATCCAAGAGTGGAATCCAAAATCACGTTGAGCAAAGTATTGAAATGCAAAAAGTTTCACCAGGGGGCCAGTGCTATTAACGACAAGATCATTTGCTTTTCACATCTGTAGCAACGGCAACAAAAACAACCAAAATCATGCTCCCCTGAAAAGGGAAAGGAAAAAATGAGAAGGGAAGATGGAAGAGAAGTCCTGCGACGCACCAGCTGTTGCCGTTGCTCCTTCCTGCTGAGTGCTGAGACTTGTGTCCCCACCGGAAGGCACGGCAATCTGTTGACGTCTTCAGCTCTTTTGCTTCTCCAGGACACTCTGCGGAATCAAAGACAACCATCATCTGGTTGAATGAATGAGAATCGGCACCAGTAGAGTGGGGAAGTGGGACAGACGCACTAAGCAGATGGCTAGAGGCCTGTTCGTTCCTGTTTCTGGAGCTGTTTACATTCTTAAGTGACTAATTTTGACATGTTCTACCACTAATGAAGTTTTTTTGGTGTGACCCAGTAAATGGCAAGTGGCGCATGCTGTGACCACTCTAATTTGGCTTCGGAGGCCCATTGCTCTCTCAGCGCTACAAGTAGTCAATTAAAATTTCCTGAGCCTGACTAATCATTGTCAGGGAGTCGCTGAGGTTTTGTCTCAAAAATGCAGTTCCTCCCTCCCTCCCTTGCTCTCTTGTTCTCTCACTGGTATTTATTTATTTATTATTTTGGCAAACCCTTAAGGAAGCTTCGGGCAGTGGTGAAAGCCTTGAAAACTCAAATATGTTATCCAAGAAGTTGCCTTTCTTTCCATCCCCCATGGAGTGCCCCTGTTCAGTTTTGTCTGTTTGAGTTGAACCCCTCGAAAAGTGCAAGGGGGAGAAGAAAGAGTGGGAAAACCTCCAACATTGGTGCTCAGCTGGCAAAATTCTGTGAGAATTCAGGTTCTTATCCTAAAACTTCTTAGCACATTAGAAATAGGCAAGTTAAAAGGCCTTTCTTTGCTCACAAGTTGCCTACCAAACCTTAGCAATGTGTAGAGAAATATGGCTTTAATGAAGCCGGCAGTGGAATGGATGTGTGCATACCTTCCCAGCTAGCTTTGCTCCACCTGCCTTTCCCTTGACTTCTGCTTCCTTAAGGGCTAGCATCTTCCTGCATAGCATCCTTTGTCTTTAAACATTCCATAATTGGTAGAAGCGTCACCTTGGCTGTTTGCCCAAGTTATATGTAAGATCATGGGGAAGAAGATCCGCCCACAAGCTACCATTACCTGAATTAGTGAAGCAGGGGACTGTAGAAATAACAGACTCAGTGCAATGGCTGTTGGTGTGCAGAACTGGTGGACAGCTCTGAACTCTGCATGAAGAAAGTCTCTTCCCTTTTCTCCTAGGCAGGTGGGACTGCTTAGCCCTTCTCTAACAGCTTAACAGATTAGTCTGAAACTTAGTGATTGGCCCAAGGATGCTAAGTGAGCTTCATGTCCGAGGCAAGTTTTGAACACAGCATTTGAACTTTGCTGAGAGGATGCTTGGCCATTCTCCTGAGCACAGAATTCTGGCTTTCTCTCTAGCTCTAGAAAAAGGTTGTCCCACAAGATGAAGCCTATCTGATCTCTGAAGATCTTTTAAGAGATCAGACGCTGGGAAATGTGGAGCTTGGGGTGGACAGAAGACATTGAGTGTCTTCCCTTTCCTACTTTTTGCAATGAAAGTCATTTAGGCTACAGAAACCTGATTCATATCCAGATCTGTCCGCCAATCAGCAGTCAGTGGGAATTGGTTTGCTGGTTCTTTGCCTCAGCTATATTTCCAACCCAGTCTTTGGCTGGTGGAAGGCTCTGGTGGGCAGGAACAACAGAAGTCCTTGGGCATCCTGGTCCTTGGCTCAGGCTGCCAGAACTACATAAGGAGGCAAGGCCGGAGGTACATCCACCTGTCCACCAAGGGTTCTATAAACCCAAGAAGATAGGAAGATGGGACGGTATGCAAAGATGAGGAGTGGAGAAAAGTGAGGGCAGAGGAGTAGGAAGAGGGACTGATGCGGAAAGAGGAGCAGCAGAAAAGAGGGACAGAGCAGGTAAACAGAGCAGGAGGTGAGCGAGGCATGACGAGGTGAAGAGAGGCGGGGGTTGGATGAAAGCCTGCCGAGCTCAGGAAGGAGGTTGGAGCTGCCGTGAGGACTAAGGGTGCGTGAGGGCGGGACACGTGTGCCAGTTCCACCCCTGATGTCCCCGTGGGTTGGACTCATGCAGGCTTACACCAAGGCACTCGGAAGCTGCCCCAGGACTATGAATGCTGGAGTCATCCGGTGAACTTGTGGCCACCGCCACCCCATGGAAGCCTCAAGAGGTGCCTGGCTAAGGAGCCACTGGGAATAGAGTCTGCTGAAAGCCTGCTTGGGTGACTGTGCAGAGCAAATGGGATGCCGCCATATTGGAAAAGAGAAAATGGATCAGCAAGCCATGGCACCTGGAGGAGAACTAGAGCCGAGCCGTGGTCACCCTGGCTCTGGTACCATCTTGACTGGCCTACTGTAAGACACTGTATGTGGAGCTACCCTTGAAGAGGGTCTGAAAACATTAACTGGTACAAAACAGGACAGTGCAGGCCCTGGTGGTTACCAATTGAGCTCTGGGCCCAATTTAAGATGCCTGTTTTAATATATAAAGCCCTAAACAGCTGGGGCCAGATACCTGAAGGACCGCCTGCTCCTATATGCACGTACCTGGCCTTTAAGATCAATTTTGGAGACGCTTCTGAAAAAGCCATCATCTAGGGAGGTAAGGAGGGTAGCAAGAGAAGATGGAGCTTCTCAGCAGCTGTGCCCCACCTGTGGAACAGCTTCCCAAAAGCTGTTCACCCCACGCCCCTGTTACAATATTTTCTGCACCAGGCGAAAACAACTTTATTTTCTAGAAATTTTAATAACCAATTTTATCTGATAATTTCTCCTTCACGGATCACTGCCTTGTCATGGCGAAGGGGCTTGCATAGCTCAATGAAGCTATGAGCTATGCCATGCAGGGTCACCCAAGACGGACAGGTCATAACAGAGAGCTCTGACAAAATGTGATCCACTGGAGAAGGAAATGGCAACCCACTCCAGTATCTTTGCCATGAAAACCCCATGGACAGTACCAAAAGGCAAAGAGATATGACGCCGGAAGATGAGCCCCTCATGGCAAAAGGTGTCCAAGATGCTACTGGGGAAGAGCAGAGGGCTAGTACTAGTAGCGCCAACAAATTGGGGCAAGTTCTTAAAGAGATGGGAGTACCAGACCATCTTACTTGTCTCGTGGGAAACCTATAAGCAGGTCAAGAAGCAACAGTGAGAACTGGACACGGAACCTCTGATTGCTTCAAAATTGAGAAAGGAGTTCGGCAAGGCTGTATACTGTCGCCTTGCCTATTTAACTTACACGCAGAGCACATCATGAGAAAGGTGGGGCTAGAAGAATCACCAGTTGGGATTAAGATTGCAGGGAGAAATATCAACAACCTCAGATATGCAGATGATACCAATCTAATGGCAGAAAGTGAAGAGGAACTAAAGAGCCTCTTGATGTGGGTGAAGGAGGAGAGCACAAAAGTTGGCTTGAAACTCAACATTAAGAAAACTAAGATCATGGCATCCGGTCCTCTCACTTCCTGGCAAATAGATGGGGAAGAAATGGAGGTAGTGGCAGATTTTATTTTCCTGGACTCCAAGATCACCGCAGATGGGGACTGGAGTCAAGAAATTAAAAGACGTTTGCTCCTGGGGAGGAGAGCTATGGCAAATCTAGACAGCATACTAAAAAGCAGAGACATCACCCTGCCAACAAAAGTGCGTACAGTCAAGGCTATGGTTTTCCCAGTTGCAATGTATGGCTGTGAAAGCTGGACCATAAGGAAGGCTGAGCGCCGAAGGATTGAGGCCTTTGAATTGTGGTGCTGGAGGAGACTCCTGCGAGTCCCTTGGACCACAAGGCGATCAAACCAGTCAGTGGATTTTCACACCTTCCTACATCCATTGCAACAGGAAGGAGTGAGACGTGTTTCGGTTGATTTTTGGCAGGCATTTATGAGGCTTGCACCCGCCAGAATCAAGCACAGAATCAAACATGATCCTTGGTTGAAGGCCATGCATTTTTGAGCTTGCAATGCGATTCATGGAACAAATACAATGTCAGAAAATGTGTGCATTTGAAACTGTGTGTGACAACTGTGCTTTAAAAACATGTACAGAATGCTTTAGACCGTAGGAGAAAATTGGCATGCAGTTGTGTGCTTTATACATTTTTTTGAAAATCTTACTATCAGATAAAGAATAAGCAAGTTTCAAGGTAGAATTCAAAGAATTTTAATGAGTTTGAGCTTTGCCAATTCACACAATCTTATATTCCAAAATCCTGATTTCCTGTCCTGCTCCAAACTGCACCAAGTCACTTGATTGCCCACTTCATTGAAGATGAAATCTCTGAACAAGGACATCCATCCAGTACAAAATTAATTCTGAAACCCTCCCTCTAGGAAGCTAGATTCCAATTACAAGATGAGTTAATTTCTCCTATTCTGCTCTTCCTATTACTGTTCCTTGATTTCCTTCTGCTTTTAAACATAGAAACAGAGTGAGTCTGAAGGGCCTTCCCAGGCCGTCTATCTGATACCCAGCTCCAGCCAGCTTCACTCATGACTTTTGTCCTACCCCTGCCAACACACTGACATCGGTTTAACTTGGAGAATTTCTACGATTCAGAACTGGGAGATGCAGAGTGTGTTGCTGGTTCCCTGGGTTCATGTCTATCCTTCCTCCCAAGGTCAGCCTCAGCAAAAAGCACTTGCTTTGCCTATGGGTTCCTTTCCCAGCATCTCCAGGTAGGACTAGGAAGAGCTCAGGCCTGAAGCCCTGGAGATCCGCCATCAGCCAACACCAACAGTCTCTCTATAGTCAAGGCAGCTTCTTAGATTTCCAAGTACATCCTCACAACACACATGGCCAGTTGGAATGCTCTAGCAGGGAATCTCCGTCAAGCGAGGGTTTGGAAGAACGGCTTATTTAGGCCCCTCTGCTCTTCTAGGATGCTACTCACTGAGGTGCACATCATGAAGCACCTCAATCAGTTGGTGTGCACATGTGCATCCCTAAAGTTCATGCAGAGGGTACAGATTAGCAAACAAACAAGAAACCAGAGTTGCATGACAAACTGCAGGTGCACAGTATAAAACATCGGAGAATGAGAAATGGAAGGCCATCCAGTTCCTCCTCATTGGCATGCTCTTGTCTCCAAATTGCCACTGGCAGCTCGAGGGTCCAAAGAGAAATCCAGATGCAGAAATAGTCTTAAACATCGCCACTTCAGCAGAGGCATCATGGAACTATGAAGAAAAGGTTGTGTATGTTGTAGTTTGAATTGCTCTGTGCTCCTTTCCTCATGCGCAGTCCGTGGATTGGGATACACACTTCGAAAAGCAATTCAGCTAATGTCTGCATTTCACTTGTCATTGTGATTATTAAGGGAAGGGATTGGCTGGTGGGGAATTATCTCCTATAAGTTCGGCCCTCTGCAGTAATGCTGAGCATTTCACAGTGCTCCCTTTTGCACTGACGTGGGAAGAGCGGAGCTGCAGCGTGGCTGTCACTGCCCTCTGCTGTATGAAAACACAGGCCTGTTCTTCTGTTTGCGCCAGCCTCATGCTTCAGACCAGTTCCAGGAAGAAAAGCAACACAGCCAGATAATTTGGTGCATGCAAGCCAGTTTTCCTTCTGACTTGCAAACCAAGCCATGCCATACATGTTTTTTTGCCTTTAGTTTCCCTCACCAGTGGCATGTTCACCTCCTTTAGGGCAAAGTGTGCCAGTCCATCCAGTCCTGAGCACTGTGGAACCACATGGATATTTCAGGTTAACAAGTCCTTGCTAAACCCTGGAGGTGCCCTTCTGAAGGCGAAGATGAGCAGGGCAGTGAGGACTCCTTTCTGAAGACGGCATTCATAATTACCTCGAGATGCTGGACTGAGGCCAACCCACCCCTGCAATGCCATCAAGGCAGGATTGGGGGGCAGAAGTCCATGAACTTGAAGACTCCTCCAAAGGTAGCCCAGCAAGGATACCCCATTTTGAGTCAAGTGAAGAAATACACGTTCCTACCTATGGAGAGGTCCAGAATTAAAAGGGACCTAGGTCCAAAGTTGAAATGAACCTAGCTGAACTACTGGATGTAATCCATGGACAGAGCTGTCTAGAAGTCCAATCGATTCATTTTCCATCAGACGTCTCTGGGAAAGTGTCGAGCCTTCCCCTGTTCTTTGCCTACTGAGGCTAAAGCCAAGCAATATTCAGCCCCTCTGATATAAATTTGCTAGATCAGGGTGGGCAACTGGTGTCCCGCCTCATGTTGTTGGACTGCAATGCCTATCATCCTTCACCTTTGGCTATGCTGGTTATGGCTGATGGGGTTTGCAGTGCAACAGCATTGCAGGGCTACAGTTACCCATGCCTGCATTAGACTTTGCCTCCTTGAATTGTTCTACTCCTTTTCTCAAATCAGTTACTAGCATGATTGGGGTCGTGATTTCCACAGGTGAAACAGGTGGAATCCTTCCTTTAAGAAGGATGCCCAGACGCTTCCAGAAAAAGCAGCATTGTTCACCTGGGCGGGGGGGGGGGGGGGGGTGGGGGCTGTTCCACTAATACTTATTTAAGGGAGTTCTAATGACAGCAGCCTTCAGCAAGACATCTCCAGGGCTGTTTACAAAATAGCAAGCAAGCAGACCCGAAGGTAAACGGGGATCTCAGGATGGCTATCAGAAGCAGCATAAACATGCAAGCCGGAGAGAATAATGCTTAGTGAGACGTTTCTGTATTCTGAATAGGAGCTGGTGTGCCCCTTTTTCTTCTTCTAACCCTAGACACAAGTTCATTCCCACCACACACACAGGCAGAATCATTTGAGAGAGAAAGAACCAGGATGACCTTGTTGGCCCATAACTTGGATTGATCCTCACCCCTCCAGCCCCCTCCCCATCTGTTCAGGGCTAAATAACTCTCTTTCTATGGGCTCCTTGGGCAATTTAGAAACCGGACTCTAATCAAATGCTCTTGAGCAAGGGGATTGTCCAACAAAACATTTTGTCTAGGAAACTGAACCATGAAACGCTCTTGGACATGAGTGCTACCTTTTCCTCTTCTGAAAATATGTGATCAGGACAGAAATTCTGCATGGCACTCTCTGAAATGCCATGCAGAAGAACCCAGCTTTCTGTTACCGTCATGGTTTTGATTACTCTGATTTAAATATCCCAGTCCCTTTCTCAAAAAAGACTCAAAACAACTTACCTAAAAATTAAAACAGAAAATTTAAGACAGCTCGACCAATTGGCGACTGAACTGCAACCATTGCAAGAAGCAACCAAACATCACCGGCAATCGTAACTCATTCATACTTGAATCCATCATATGCCACCATGGGCCTGGCAGCAGAGGAAAAGCTTAGCCTGGTATGGAGGAGGACTTAGCTGGTACCATGCAAGCCCCACAGAGGGAAGCATGAAGAGCACCATGAAGTATGGCAGAGGAGGATGGGATGTCCTGCTTCCTTCAATAATCTCAAAATGGTAATTGGATTAAATTTGCTCCTGGAATTCTTTACCTAACTGCGCCCAGTGAACTGGAAGGGGAGGACTCAACCAAGTACTTTCCAGATCCCCCTGAAACTGCCAACCAGTTTTAGAGAAACCCAGAAAAGCAAATTCTTGCAGAATTGCTCAGAATTTTCTTGTCTGAGAAATTTCATCTCAGGAGTATATGGCAACCGTTCAGCTACTCCCTAATTCATCAAGTTTACACAGAGATAGGATCTCTTTATTGCTATTTCTCTTTGAACTGTTGACTGCTGACCACATACGGCAATATCTGCCTGCAGCCATCGATGCTGGCAGGATGGTAATAAAAGACGAACTTTTGAAATAATTACTCTTGACTATCGCATTGGAGCTTACCCGTAGCCATTGTTGAGGCCTGTGATGTGAACCTGGGGTGTGGCAATTATGAGTGTTAACATGTTTTTAATTGTAACCTACCTGCAGGAAAGAAAATAATATCTTGTGCGCAGGAGCAGCCTAACTTCTTTGGGCTGCCAATGAAAGTCCCAGATGATTTCCAAGGGTAAGCTCTTGTTGTTTGCTTAAATCCTATTGTGACATGCTTTTATCTCCAAAACATATGCTCTTGGTTAGCTCAAAGGCCAAGCCAATGGAGGAGGAAAGAGATGATGTGGCAGATATCTGACCAACCTTAGGACAATTATACTCTTATACGGGGTGGCGGAAAGTTTGGGTCTAGTGACCGAGGCAGAAGTATTAGGGCTGTTTTATGTAGTTCAAGAACAGTGTCAACTTAGTGTGCAACAGTGGTGAAAAAAGCAAAACTTCATAGTTTCATATTATAGTGGTGCCCAAGGCTGAAGAAGTGACTTTTGGGCAAGGTTCAATCCAGGGGTGAAACCTTTGGGTGAAGGTCAGATTAGAGTGAACAATTTGTTCTCTGTCCCTCTAGAATCCACAAACTTCCTCCTGTGCTCGGCCCAGTCTTGCAAAGCAAGCCAAGCCAAGAGGAAATGCAAATGCTCATGGACCCCAAGTTGGACAATTGGTGTCCTTCCCCCTCAGCAGCAGCTGCAGGACGTGAGAGAAGAGCTGCAAGTGGGAATACCAGCTGCCATTCCAGGTGACCAACCTAATTCTCCACCCATGACTGGCGGTGGGCATGGAAGAATGGAGCTCCTCACACACCGGCTGGGTTCACCAAGATGGTGGTGGGCACAGGTTGCTGGGTTCTCTCACCAAGCCTTCGCACTCTGGGGGATGCCAAGCAAACTGGCTTCTGGGAAGCTGAAACCAGAGGGATGAATCTCCCGCCCAAATGGATCCCTCACACATTCCTAGGTGAAGGTGAAAGGTTGGGTGAGAGGATGACTATTTGGATGAAGAAATGAGCACCTGCCAGTCAAGAAATTCTTCTCAAAGGAAAGACACAAGGTGGCTGGAAGGTTTGCATCCATGCTACCATTATGAAAAAGAAGCATACAGAGAGGAAAAAACAGAATAGTTCTCCCCAACACTCGAGCTAACCTGGTCTGCTTTCACTCTGTTAGAGCAAGATCTAATGGGTCCACACACATGCTTGCACCCTGCGCAGGGATTGGCTCCAGCTTGAGTTAGACCAGACCCATTGGAATCAATGGGACTCATTCCAGCAGTGGCAATTTTATACCACACGGGCCTCATGTAAGCTTCCTTAATTCTGAGTCCAACCCCAAGTTTCTTATAGCATAATTGTGGTGTGGTGGTTAAGAACACAGGACTGGGACTTAGGAGATCTGGGTTCAAGTCCCCATTCAGTCATGGAATTCATTGGATGACTTCGGGTCAGTCACAGATTCCCAGCCCAACATCTCTCACAGGATTGTTGTGAAGATAAGATGGAGAAGAGGAGGAGAAAATAAACTGAAAGAAGAAACTGTTGGAGCTGTATGGGGGTCCTGCCTTGCACTGTGAATCCTACCAGCCTTTTATTTCCCGAACTTCCTGCCCTTCAGTTAAAGCCCAGGGAAAGAAGCCTGGTTTCATCACCCCTTAGGGTTTTTTTCAGAAATGCCAGAGGCTGGGGAGACCGCAGACCCACGGATAGCTGCGCAACCAGAAGAAAATGTACGCACACCGCTAGCAATTCGCAGCTGGGACTCTGTCAGCCACTTCAGCTGCTCCACCAACGCAGAAAAAGGTCGCCAGTTACACAACCTTCATTCTTTGACGTCCTCTTGGCTCGGCTCAGTTTGCAAGGCTGGGCTGAGTGCAGGAGGAAGCCCGAGAATGCTCGGAGGGATGGATTCCAGCAAGGGTCATCACAACCCTAAACACGGCCGCATTCATCCCTTGCAGGCCAGAGAAGCCTCCTTCATGAGGCAAGAGAGCTTTCACTTCTTGGAGGCCAGTTCTGGCATAGCTCTCACTCCATCACTTCCCTGGAGCTGGACAAAACACACAACACATGCCTTTTCTGGGACTTGGAGGGAAGCCTGTGCATTAGGGACAAAATATAACCAGTTACCATAGGCTTGCAAAAGACGTTTTTCTCCTAAAAGTTTGGATATTTCCCCCCCTGTAGAAATAAATGGCCACCTGTCAAAGTGTTCTCCACATTTTTATGTAACTGTTATGTCTATACCCTGCCTTTTCTCCTGAACAGGCCCAAGACAGCTTAGAGTACCATCCTCCTTGATACTGAATCCTCACACAACCTTCTGGGGTAGGTTAGACTTCACTTCAGGGACTGACCCAAAGCTGCCCAAGGGATTTCATGGTCATGTAGAGCTAGGCCCACAAGTTCCCGAATTGCAGGCCAGAATGCTA
The DNA here is from genome assembly GCF_004798865.1 of Varanus komodoensis. Taxonomy (NCBI): domain Eukaryota; kingdom Metazoa; phylum Chordata; class Lepidosauria; order Squamata; family Varanidae; genus Varanus; species Varanus komodoensis. The sequence continues at coordinate 4,117,895 of NW_025335942.1, read as the reverse complement.
AAACGGGATGCTTATGGGCTCTTGCTTCACTCGTGTTCTGCTGATTTTGGGGATAACCTCTTTCCCTTTCTGCCCCATGCCACAATCCTAGAGATGGAAGGTGCAAAGCCAGGGCCAGGCTGCTGACGCAGTTGTAGCCATTCCCATTTGCAGGAACAACACATCCCCCCCCCCCCAAAAAAAATAAGCTTCTGAGCAGAAAAGCAAATGGCTCACCTTCCAGTGCTAAGCCTTCCCTGTGAGATGCTGTTGGAGAGGTCCCCATCCCTTGGAGAAGTTCCCCGAAATCATCTCATTGGTTTCTTTGTGCACGAGCTGGGTGGTGACTTGGGAAGGGCCACGAGCCTCTACTCCGCAGGTCACTAAGTCATCACCCAGTTTCAGCAGCAGTGACTTTCAGGGCAAATTTGGAGGGTTCTTGGGCAAAATGGCTGAAGAATGCAGAGATCCTGGAATATTTTCAGCAGGACAAGCAACAGAAGCTATGGAGGGGGAGCTGTACATCTCTAAAATTAATTGGAAAAGATTAATCCTTTCTCACCCAACTTCTGAAGGTGACTTCCATGTTCTAATCAAGGGAGGCCATGACATTCAATTTTATTGCACTTTTCCTCCCTCCCTCTTCTTTTCTTTCTTCATTTCTCTTCTTTCCTTTTTCCTTCCTTCCTTGCTTGCTTTCTAATGGCTCCAATACCTTCATAAGCAACAGATGCACCAAGGGATGCTTGCTGGCTATTGCTGATTTGGACCTGATGTTCCAGTCCCACAACATTCCTTCCAGAGACTCAGAGCAGCTGCTAATGTGTTCTACTCCAAGGCATGTTTGCATGCTCTCCCTAAAAACCTGCTGCAATTCTCACCTTACGGTCTCTAATCTGGCTCTCCTTGTAACCTCCTCAATGTGTCGTATCATCTTGTGTACGTAATTACATAGTTCTAAAGTAAGACAAATTGAACTATCTGTTATGGAAACATCTCATTGTAATTCTCCTGAACAATAAGCCATGCTTAGGACTCTGTACAGAGAGAACACGCTTCATAACCTAGAGGCTGGGTGCAGCTTCAGGATGCATCAAAGGAGTTCCTATTTGGAATCCTGTGACCGCTTGAAGCTAACAACCGACTTTATTACCGTTCCAAGCAAAACTCCGAAAAAATGCCAAAAAGGGCCTGTTTTTCATAGGCTTTTCTGAAAGGTTGCCAGCATTGCTAGAATGAACACATTGTAGAAATCACACCATCTGTTACACCACAAATGCGAGCTGGCCTGAAGACAGGATGCAAAGCAAGAGGTGCAAGGTGGGAAGTCCTCCTAGCACTCATTGACTCCAGAGATTTCTAGGAGGCTGGAAACGGCCTCCCTCACACCATTTGACACCTCCCTTTCAACCGTGTTGAGCCGGTGAACCTGCCATCCCTTGGGAAGTGCAATTCAGAAAACCAGGAGTCAGTTGGGATTCTCCAAATTTCACCTTGAAGCTCATTCCAATTTATGTCTGTTACAGATGGCAAGCTTTCTGGGGTTTTTTCTTTTCACACGTGCAAACCTGTGTGCATATTGTATGTACATTTTTAAGATGGAGAAATCAGCCATGCACAAATTTAACATACATGATTTCCCTTTAACGAACACGTGCTTGTGTGCATTTATGCATAGTTACGTACAATTATTCAAATGCATGCATTTTTTTCAACCCTCACCTACGTTTTGTTTTGCAAACTGTATCACAAGCCTGGAAACCTTTGGATTCTAACCGCAGCAGTCTGGTTTCAAACCCTTTCCTGACTTAAGATTGCTGTCATGGGAAAAAGGAAGAATTCTCCTTCTCCAGTCCTGATTCAGACTGCCCAAGCCTATTTGCCTGCTATTTATGTTAGTGTTCTTGAGATCAGCTGATCATTTGCTCGAGTCATGTGATGTCCCAGATATTCCAGTGGCCCTCATAAGTACATGCTAGCAGTAGCCCTCCCTGCTTTCTCTGCAACTCTGATGACATTCAGAGTCATATTTTGGATGGATGAGGTCCAGGATTGCCCACCGAACAGAAAAAAAAACACAGCATGGCCCTGCAAAATATCTGGCCACTCTAACAGGAGAGCACAACATGTTTGAAATGTGTTTGATAGATTTTATTAAGTCCATTCCAACTATCTCTCACTGAAAGTCAGGTGTCTTTCATTCTGTCTTCCTTTCAGTGGTGGAATTTTATAGGGAAACACAAGAATTGTCTTCTATTCTTGCAGATCTACATTAGCACGCATGCTCAGAGGCACAAGTGTGAATTTGCACAAATTCCCCCCACCATAAAGTTAAAAAAAAAAAACAGAATCAACTTGGCTGGGCAAAGCTGGTGTGATGTGGAACACACAAGCCAGAAATCAACATACTGGACCCCCTTGCAAATGTCCTGACATGTCGAGTCCCACTTAAATTATGGACTAGAATCATTGGCGTATGTTCCTGTAAGGCCTCCAAAAGGATATGCATTCTAGGCTAATCTAGTTGTTCACTGTGTTCTGTGTGAGTTCAGAAGAGGTAAAGCCACAATGAAGTTTTGTTGGCCTACAGGATGCCAGAAGAGTTGGCTCCATGTATTCGTTCATAGCTCATCCTCCAGGCAAATGCTATAAATTAGAAGACCATGAGATTGATAGATAACTGTAGTTTCGAGCAATATATCCTTCCCACTGAATGTACAGCTGCTGCTACAGTAAATGGAGAGGTCACCCTAGTTTCTTCCCTGTGGTTTTTCCAGGTGTTGCAGCCACTGTGGGAGACAGCATATTTGCTCGGGTTGTCAAGTTGCAAATTAAATCTTGCCTGGAGATGGTAGGTCACCTGGTAAAGGCGATGAAGAATCCACATTCCTTCCTCTTTCTGCCCCATCCTGACCAAAAGATGTAGAGAGGACAAAAACTTATGCAGTATCTGGAGAAAAATTGAAATAAAAATGGGAAGAATGAGAGATGTAGATACTCAAAATATGTTTCTTGCCTTAGAACAATCTAGGATGCAGTCGCTATAGTTTTGTGTTGGTCCTGGCCATGTGTGCATGGGAACTGCAGAGTTGGCCCATAAAGTCATTTGTGCCAAGATACAGGTGAGTGATGACATTGCCAACCTGTGCGAGGAGGATGCTCGAAGGTACCTTGTAGCAATGCAGGCACTGGGAGGAGATTTCAGAGCATTTTATTTATTTATGTATGTATTTATTTAAAACTTGTGTAGACTGTCCCATTACCAAAGTCTCAGAGTGGTTTAATGATACAAAATGTTAAAAAAAATTAAACACATCATCCTAAAATTTAGCTAATAATAAAACCCCAATTAAAACAGTCAAGTCTTAAAACTTTGGGGGGGGGGGGAACGGTTTTGGACTGGCGCCGAAAAGAATAAAGTGATGGTGCCAGGTGAACCTCTCTGGGGAGCAAATTCCACAATTGGGGTGCCACCACAGAGAAGGCCCTTCTCTGGATAGTCACACTCCTAATCTCCCCAGAATATGCTGGGAGGAACCAGGAAGCAAATGGGTCAGGCAGCAGATGAAATAAGAAAAAAACCAGGAAATTAAGACAAAGCCTGTTGTGACTGAGAACAACCCAGGGCTCTGTGTTCATTTGGAAAGCTGGTGTGGCTGATGAAGAGGAATCCAGTTGTACCCTGATTCCAGTTGCACATTCAGGAGTGTCTTAGGCCCCTTCTGGAATGTGGGAATCGCTTCATTCTGTACGTTGCCGGATCATGGCAAGGATCCATGCGGAGCACCTTGAACTTCCTGAAGCAATAAAGGGGTGCGGAGCTTCTTTCATCCAGAGATGCTCCTGGAAAGCACATCCCAATGAGCAGCATATTTTACCTTCCAACTCGGCTGCTAGTACCTGCTGGGAACAAAAAGGCTGTTATCCTTGGTGCGCTTTCCAGGGTCAGGATGGCACCGACTCTTCGGATGATGACTGGCAGAGCTGGGAAACGAGCAGTGGGGACTGGAAACGGCAGAGGAGGGAGCGGTTTTCTCAAGGCCACCATCTCCAGGTGTTCCAGCAGACCATGGGAACCGACCTGTTTTGGTAGAATAGGGAAGGGGCATGGGAGCAGAGCAAAATGAGCCTGGTCCAGTCCCTGAGCCCATGATGCTGTGCTGGGGGAGCAGGGCTGACCAGCTAGAGGGCCTGCATAGAGCTAGAAGGTTGGCCTTCCTCTAGAGGGGCCATCCAGGGTGTTGCAGCCATCAAAGTTCACAGAGGTAGTTTCTCATTTGGGTTCAATGAATCATTGTCCCTGCACAGAGGCAGTTTGTCAGCTATGAATCAGAAAGAAAGAGCACTTTTGCAAAGGGACTCTGTGTTTTGGAATGGAAAGGGGGAAACCCAACTCCTGGAAGTAACTGAGCCATAGGAGAGGGGAAAACCTGCGCTCATCAAACTGGCTATCGCACCATCGTCACCCTTTGTGTGCCTTTCTCCACGAGAATCGCTTGCAGTCCCATCATCGCCCGCTGTTTGGTTCGACTTTGCAAGATGGCGCATATTTCCAAAGAGTGATCCATACGAACTTAAAGAGGCTCACCTCTGAGTCGAGGACCGGGTTCTGTGCACAGTTCCGTTTCCTATACCGGTGTGTGTGATAAACATCTTGCTGCATCCATCAACTGCCTACACCTTTTCTCTCCGCCTTTTTCTTCTGCATGAAAACCACTTAAAGCGATGGCAACTTTAAAAACTTCCAACTGGAGGGCAGTCAGCATTTCATTAGCAGTTATGATGCCTCTGATTGCTCCACGGCAACCGCAGATAAAATCAGGGTAGGGAAAACAAGCCCGTATCTTTTGAACTGAACGTGCCTAACAATTACTTACTGAAAGATTAAAAATTATTAATTACCCCACTGCAGGTAGGCCTTGCAGGGCTTAAAGAACATGTGCTGTTTGCTCTCATATGTGTTCATTAATCATAGTCTATTACTGTAATTTTAATGAATGTTTATCTTATTTTCTTTGTGTAATCCAATTACTTTTGTTTTCTTAAGCGTCGTCAGGGATCCCTTTGTCTCCGGCATTCTGCCAATCAGTTCCCCTTTCGATGTGCCCAATTGAATTCGTTATCGTTAAGCTTCTTCTATTTCTTACACTTCTGGGGGCTTCAGTGAAAGAGAATCTGGGAACAGAAGTACTCCCACAGCAGGAGTCTTGAGCTGTGGATGGAACACCTGAGCAATTAGATGGTTTGTTGTTGTGTTTTGGTCCCAGAAAGATGCTTTGGTGTCTTTCTAAATCTGCACTATATTAATGATTAGAACATCTGGCGTGTTTCTTTCCTGATAAAATTAATAACACCATTAGAAGGAAACCTTTAGGGGATGGGGAAAAGTAACATGTTGGACCTGGCTCAAATGTTACTGCATTTTAAAAACACGGTGCTTATAGTGTGTATACGGCAAATTAATATCACGGTACCAGTGATGCTGGCTAGAATCCCCGATGGCTAAGCTAGAAGGAACTGGCATTTGCAGGACCGCAGATGTTTTCCACCAAGGGTGGAATTACACATTGCAAGAAACATGGGTTTCCATTGACACCAGAAACCCCAAGCTCCTTTTCCTTTGTAATTTATCTAATCTCACTTACCCGTGCACTGATCTTACTACGGTGTTCTGGAGTTTGCATGGCAGCTAAGCATGTCATGTTGAATTCTGTCCAGGGGGAAGTTGCCTGAAAAGAGCAATCCCTTTAATTGCATATCTGTAGAACAGGCACAATTCTGAATTTTGTCATCATGCATTTCGTTGCAGCCTAAAATCAGTTCCTGATATGGAAGCTGCCTTTGAGTCATGTGTGATCACTCCAGGGAAAGTTACATCACACTTGGGAAGTTTTGGGGTACCTACTTGGAATTTTGAGTGTCATCTTCAAAATGTAGCTTTGAAGACCCTTGCCTTTAAAGGCTTAATAGCACAGGGCTCCGATCCTAAACAAGCTTCTGCTCCCATATTAACCTCCCAGGGTATCAAAGTTCTCTTTGGGACCTCTGAAAACTTGATGCTATTCTCTCCACAAAGACTTTTGCCTAGCATGAATGTAGCTATCTTGAGGGTCCCCCGATCATCTGAATATATTGATGGCATTTCATGTTGACTGATGCATTTGACTGTGTTTTTGTAAACCTCCACAGAAGCATTTCTGAAAGACAGGGCAGAAATTAGAAATAAATGTCTTAAAAGGCCACCTTGGACATGGGCAGGGGCAGGTCTGTGTCCTTAAACAGGGGCGTGTGCCAAGCATGAGGAAACAGAGGGCTGGAGGCTGAGATTCACCAACACCAGGTGAATGTAGGCCAGGAGTTTTGGTATCTCACACTGGTTCCAGCTTACCTGTCTTATCAGTCTTCTGGAACTTTTACTTTTTGTTTCCTTCAAGAACACTGCAGGACTTTGATATAATTCAGTTTAGAACTGGTTTATACTGATTTGAATCATAAATATTAAAGGAGATATAAGATGGGAAATGTACAGGTTTGCAATCATTCAATGAAATGTTGCATCTCCTTGAAGGAAGTCAGTTGCTGAACATTGTGCTAAAGCTGTCCCTGTTTGCTCTGGCAAATGAGAAGGCCCTAAAATATAAAGATGCTCACCTGGTTTTTAATGACTTCGGGACATGAGAGAAACATTGCGTACATTCCCTCTGTCCTCTGATCACGTGATGGTTTTCTTCCAGCATTGCCAAGGGACTTTTGGAGAGCCAGTGTAGTGTAATGGTTAAGAGTGTAGGACTTGGACTCGTGAGATCTGGGTTCCAGTCCCCACTCAACTGTGGAGATCACTGGCTGAATTTGGGCCACTCACAGGCTCTCGGCCCAACCAACCTCACAGGACTGTCATTGTGAGGAGCAAATGGAGTGGAGCAGGAGAATAATGTAAGGCACCTTGAGTTCCTTGGGAGGAACAAAGGTGGGATAGGAATATAATTAATATATGTTTTCATTAGTACATTCCAGCCACAGATCTTCTCACTGGGGGAAGTCATCACTGGAGAGTTTTATAGTGTGTGTTTAACGCTTCCACTGAAATCTACAGAGCTTTGCTTGCCCCCACCTCAACTCCATGGGGAATAATGTGTTGTCCAACTGGGCCTTCGCATGGGAAGAGCTGTCTTTTACCACAGTATAAGTAGCTGATGCATTAAAGGGCAAACAGATCCTCCCAGGTCTCTGGCCTTTGACTCCCAACTGCTATGGTTAGGGCTGATGCGATTCAAAGCCATACCTCACTCCCCTCCTTGTGACTTCACTGGCTTTTTGGCAGTTCAGGAAAAACTTTTCTGCCATACAACCAGAAGGTGCAGCTCGTGGAGCCCCCTAGCCCCGAAAGGTCCTCATTGCAGGTTTTTCTGTCGGAATATGTGCTGGTTCTATGAATGCGGGGGGGGGGGGGCGGGATTTCTCCCCAGTGCCTCCCTCCCGCTAACCCGGATGGTGTGCTCTCTCTGAGCCAAAGGGAGCTTTTCTGTCCCTAGCATATCCCATGCACTCATAATTCCCAACATCCCTTTGACGGTCTTCTATGCCCTCCTGGTGGCACTGGCGGGGACGGTCACGGAGGCTTCTGTGAAGGAGCAGCCCAGCTGCTTGCAGGGCAGAATCCCAGAGTCATGTCAAGAAAACCCACCAGAGAAATTATTTTCCATCGCCTGACCTTTGCATAATTGTATATTCTTTATAAATAAACCACAGGAACAAGGAGGCCCTTTTCCCGCCTCCTCGCAGAAGAAGGGGGAAAGTTCTTTTTAAGGTAAAACAGCATTATTGATCAAAGGCGAAAGTAGCACCACATGTAAAGAAGGAACAGCTGGGAGCCACCTCGCTGTCACTTGCAAACACACTTCGCGCACAAACCCACACTTATTAAAAACAGGTCAGATCGGATTCCAGGTTCACCCTGCAAAATTAATGACAACCTCGCAATAAAGTAACAGCATGAATTTGAGCCTTGTAATACAACGTGATTACTAGCATTTTTATTAGCCGGGCTTGAGCAGCAGCAAAGCCGGCTGGTATTTGACACACAAACAAGGATGTTACCAGGTGCTCTGCTCTAAAATGTCACATCAAAGTCACAGGCCTGCTGGCTTGGCTTACACCTGAGCCAATTAGCTGAGGAGATCAGAAGGGTCTTGAAAACAAATCCCAATCTTTATTTGCGTGCAGGACAGAGGCGCTTGATCCCAGGGTAAGAGGAGATGAGGGGAACAATGGTCGCTCCAATATGGCAAAGGCGGAAGAGCGGGGAAGCCAGGGGGACGAGGGGGAAGCGCACAGCAACAGGCAGACGCAGGTATGCCATAACACCTGGCTGCTCCCTCGCAATGTGTTTGTCAGTCTTTTGTTGGCAACAAAGGAGCTAATTGAAATGAAACAGTCTTCGGTCTGTTTGTTGGCACATCAAATATGCTGTAAGATATGTTGATTCTTGCTTCTCTTGAATTATTGAGCACTGCGCCTTCCAGACAGAAGACAAGGGAAAAGTCCCTCCAAGAAGCAAGGTAGTTGAAGGACTGTGCTCTGCAGAGGTTCTGCTGGAGTTCTTTTCTCTTCTCTTTTCTCTTTGTTTTGCTTTGTTTTGCTTTGCTTTGCTTTGTAAGGCTACAGTGAAAAGTATGATTGCCTTGGGTAATCAATGCATTACGTCCCATATTAGAATTGTGCTTGATCCAAAATATTTCCTATTTTTCTATTGAGTAGGATGAAGACAAAATTTTTCACATTACATTTGTGTGTGTGTACATGAGAGATAGAGGGGGAGAGTAAGAGAGAGATTTCCTCAACAGCAGGAATTCAGTGGTGTAAACACTCCAGGAAAATGTGCAATTTTACACTTGCAGGAAAGAAAGTCTGTGTGCCAATCATTCAATAAGTCAAATACATACAATGCAAAGATCGTTGGGATACTCTGCCCCTTAGAAAAGATATGCCTTTACTTTTGCTTTTGCTAATTGCAAACTTTCACTAATACCATCATAAAAACAAATGATTCATAACCACTTGGAAAGACATTCATCAAAAGAATGTAGATGAACAAACATATCCATAGACTGGTTTTCAGCCTATCCTGAATCAAAACGTATGGGGCCTTTTTTGTTTGCTCTTCATCATGAATCATTTGGACCCATTTGCACTACACTCCAGGCAACTTCAAATATTTTGAACAGCCCCCTGCTATGTCGGCCACCCTGTGGAGTCAACAAAACCACCTCATGGAAGTAACATCTCTCCAGGTGTGATTGGCTGATTGATTTAAACCCCACATCACATCCTGAGATCCCTAAGTAGTTTACATAAAAATATGCAGAATGCCATATAAATAATAATTGCATTAACGACTTTGCCTGGGCTGTCATTGACAGGTCGGCTCCCTGCCTATGAGTCCTGCGGCCAAGCCTGGCATGACATGGATCTCTGCGCTCACATGAAGCAGGTAGCCAGCAGGTCAAGGTTGCTCCCTTTATGCAGCCAGGTCTACAGAGATCCTCTCCGTGGTGGGCTTGAAAACTTCTGAAAAACTCAAAATCTTTATTTCTATGCAGAACAGATTCACATGGACTCAGAGGCATTGTACCCATGGGAAGACTTGTGCTTTCACCATGTGCTCATGGCGCACTGGTATTGAAATTCATGCTGAAGGCCTGTTTCTTTCTAATACAACTCGCTCACATTGGTGTGTAAATCCAGGAATCATGGATCTAGCTGGCTCCCATTCTCATGAACGTATCAGCTCTAAAAATATCTGTTGCGATCACACAATTGCTGATGTTGTCATTTATGAACCCCATTTGCATGGCCTTCCTTTCATGGAAATTCTAAGAACCATCTGGGCCAAGCAGAACATGGTTCTTTTGTTCTTACTGTGGTTTACTTCCCTCTACCTGGTTTGTTTTCTCTCATGTAAAGGATAAAAGAAGTAGTAGCCCAAATGGCAGATGTTGTGAGTTTACCAAAGGTTGTACTGTTTAGTATATGGAGACACCATTTGGATGTTGACCTTCTAGCACCAAAGTTTGTAGGCATCTCTGCTATGCATGAATTCACCTTGAGCTCATTGGGCATCACTCTTAACATACATAGTAAACGCTTGATCCAGTTTACATGCATCCAAAGATATAGACCTGGACTTGGATCCACGGAAATCAACAGGACTTATGTTAGTCGCATCCTAGTCATCTCACTGATTTCAGTGGGTCTACTCTACATATAACTAAGTCTGGATCCAATCCATTAATTCTAACTAACGGGAATCCAGATTTATTTACATCATTTGCCTTCCAAATTCCAAAGAACCAAAGGGGTGAGTGGTCCTTTTAAGAAGGCATTTGTTTGTGCTGTACTTTTCTAGATCTGAAAGCTAAACTGTCCACTCAGAGATCACACATGGTCCATTAAGAAGTGCTCTCCCCAGGAGAACCCTTCCTTGCCATGCTTTCAACTATGCTCAGACTTCGGCAAGGCTTCTTGAGGGAAGACATCGTGACAGTGAAGAAACTCCCAAACCATGGCCCGTGGGATATCGTCACAGAACCCAGCTTATCGTCATGAATAAGGAACGACTAGGGAACGACCAGAAAGCAGCAGATGTTTTGTGTTACGGGAGCTAAACAAATCTGGATCTGATCATTTCTTGGATGGGTGACCCATGTGATCTCCATGTAAGTTGATCTGGGCTTTCTTAAAAGGAAAAGCAAGAAATACATGGATAAATCGGCCACTGTGGTATTTATCCAGATGTACGAAAACACAAGGAAGGCATGCTGCATTTGCAATGACCTTATGCTTTCCTTGAAAGCATTTTACTCTTCCTCCTCTCTCTTTCCAGAGTGTGATGTGGTTAACACAGTTGCTAATGCACTTGACTTCCTTCTTCCTCTCCGGAGCATATTTCTCTTCAACAGATGTTTCCCAAATAATTAAATGGTGTTGAGCATGCATTATTGACAATCTCAATGCCTTGCTAATGTACTCCACACTTAAACATTTTTTTTCCACCAGCGGGACTGAGTGTTGAGGAATGTTGCACTTATTTACAAACAATTGCTGTTATGGGCTTGGATTTTTAAATGGGAAGAGTGGGAAATTGTGATAATAAATAAGTAATCGTTTATTGAAAGGCTGGGTTTGCCATGCTTTATTCTGCTCAAATAATGATAGATGCTCAAACATTCTGCATTCTACAGAAAGTGTTGCTTATGGCATGAAGGGAACAAGTTCTTCTTGATTTCTCAATATTTCTGCAAGTTGAACATTTCTTATAGTAGAAATATAAACAGCTGTTCCCCCTGCTTAGCTGGCACATTTGCGTCTTCTAGGATGAGAAGCAAATTGGGACTTCAGAAATTATTTCTTGTGCTACAACTGCTCTGTTTATTAACCAGAGCTTGGACTTGTTTTCAGATACCCACTTGGGCAATTTCTGCAGCATCAGCTTTTGTGTAGTACACTTTACTTCATCCTCAACTTGTAGGAATGGAGGAAGGCTCAAGCGACCAAAGCTGTTTCCTGCATCTCAGGATGAGATGGCAAAAGCAAGCAAGAATGCCTTGCAAACGTGCCCACACAACAACCCCTTTCAAAGGCAGTTCCAACAGTTCAAAAACTACAGCAGGATGTATTTTGGAGGGGGAATGAAGCCAAAAGGCTCATCAAAGTCCGATGAATGTCTCATATGCATGCCCTGAGTTCAAGGAACGTATATAAAAATGTCATGCTTCTTTAAATGTGGTGTGTTGGCCTCTGGGGAGATGTGTATTCCATTGCTACAGCAAGAGATAGGATAGTCTATGATAGGATAGCCTATGACCCAAGAATGCAAGGCTTTTTCCTCCCAGTTTTCATAACGAACTTCTGATCAGGTTTAGGCTGAGAAAGAATGGCCCAAAGTTGTCTGGTAAAGCACAGTAGTTACTAGGATATTCAGTTAAGAGACACAAAGTACTTATTTCTACTCCTGGTCTGCTCACCACTTCACCTCTGGCTGATTCAAGCAAGTGAAAAGGCAGCAAAACCCCCACACCGCAATATCTCATCCCAGGGGAGCTTTTGCTTTCTCAGTGCTTGAGAGCTAGAAACACAAATGTCTGATCTTCAGACTTCTGGGATGATCAGGACACCTCGGAGCACTGCTGTGTGTCTCTTCGGCTTGCCTAAAAGGTAAGTGAGAGAGTCGGAAACTCCCAAGTGTTCACCATTTAAGAAACTGTCCCAGGCACCAGCACAACATGGCTGCCAGGGGAGCTGCCCAGAAGATGGAGTAAGGCCTCTTGTGAGGATTCAATAGAAAACAGGAAGATTATGTAAAACGTATTAGTTTCCTTGAAGGAAAGAAGTGTGGTATAAATATAAAAATAAACATAACATAGGAGACACAGAGGTCCAACACAGTACACATATTCGAATCCACTTTAAAATATAAAATAAGATGTGGGAGGAGCAAGAAACTTTGGCAGGCGGCAAGGAAGATGTCCAGGATCATTCTAGAACCCACACGCACCACATGTCCTACGTGTGTGCGCGTGTGTGCGTGTGTGTGTGTGTGTGCATGCGCGCGTGGGCGCGTGCATAGAGAGAGAGATGCACACACAAGCAAACGGACACCATTTTAATGGAAACATCAGTTTCTGAAGGACAGGGTTTTTTTACTGTATATGCGCTGAAGAGTATGCCAGGTCTTTTATTAGATTCATAAGAAAATAATTGAAATCCTGACATTACCAAGGAAGTAAGGGGAAATCATCTTTCCAAAAATTCAAGGGAATATTACCAGCATACCAAAAGAAAAAAGAAAAAGAAAAAAGAAACCCACATCCGCTTTCCTTATATTAGGTGTCCAAGCTAAAATAAAATGAAGCTGCATTTTTCTCCTCATTAGGATTTTATGATATTATTATTATAATTAAGCTTCCCATTAAATTTTGCTCATGGTTTTATTGAGTTACTGCTCCCTACAGATTTGAGGCATATTTAACATATAATTACAGCAGTTCATCTCTAGATGAGGATTTAGAATGCAGGGTTGTGGGCTCACACCTCAGGTTCTTAGAAATTAAAAAATCAGCTGCTGATTGCAAGAAGGGCAAGTTCCTGGGAAACCTATTAATTAAACTAAGGCTGAAGGAAGGATATTGTTCTTGAATTTAATGGAGGGAATAGATGTGCCACAGGGACCTGGCCAAAGTCAAATTAACATGTATAACTAAAGGAGGTTATCGGAGCACGTGGTCTGGAGGCTCCGGTGTAGCACAGGTCTTGCGTCTGGGATGCTGAAGGACCTGCCAGCGGTCCGGCCCTGCGTGGCCCTGTGACACTGCATGGTGGAACATCTGGAGGACCTCCGGACAAGGGCGGGGTGTCCGTTTCAGACAAAGCCCATGCCAGAGATATTCAGACTTCCTCCAGGGTGGAGGAACTCTGCTTCAAAGTGGTCCAAACCAAAATAGACATGTCCTAAGGATTCGGATTTACTTCAGGTGGCGGGTTTTGTTTTCCTTCCAGTTTATATGCTATTGACATGCTTCTGAACCTACCATGCTTTCCAAAAAGAAGGAAGGAAGGAAGGAAGCTCAAGACCAAGGAAGAGTTTGTCATTGTGTGACTGACGGCTGTAGCTTCTAACCAGGGAGAGGTTTTGCTAATGCTTTCCAATCACACTCGCTCCGAGAGGGACATGAACTCAACTCATCAGGAACTAGTCCAGGTTTTTCACTGCTCTTTGCAAGCTGACTTTCTCATAGAAAAAGCAACCCTAGACTGACCATCATCTAGTTAAAACTTTCTTTAAATCCTTCTTTAAATTCTATCCCTTCATCCTCATTGTTCTACTAATGTACTCTTCAGCTTATGGGCTTTGCACACATGGTGTACACCGTGGCATCCAATATGGTCTGGAATCAGTTGCAGACCACGTCATGAGGGCTTTCTTGATGCCACTGCAGAAATTAGTTAGAACAGAACTCTACAAGCGGAGTCCCATACCAGGATGGTCCTGTCCCTTGTGCCCCTCATCCTAATTGTTTTCAGAGGTGGGCCCTCAAGTAGAGCTCCAGTGTTGGTCTCATATCATCACCGTGTTGGAATGGGTGAAGGCGGTTACGCAAGAAACCTCAGCCCACGCCACCGAGTGCCTTCAAGTCCAAGGCGCCAAGCCAAAGTGGCCTCTGCCCAAGGTTCCAAAGCAGATTTGGAATGGAACATTTTCCATTCATGCATCTGCTGGCCCCTGCCTTAAGGAGATTGAATTTAAATCTGCCAGCATCTTAAGGCAATTAATGTCCAGGAAATTCATTGCTATCAAATTCCTCCCCACACACTCCCCTTCAAAGTTAGAAGTTTCTAATTGGGTGAAACAACTGGGAATATTGGGAGAAGGAAACATAGTTTTGATTGATACGATGCCTTTTCAAACATCATGCCAAAAATGTCTTCCACATTTCTTTCAACCATTCTCATTAAATGTTATGCAAGAGAAATTATTTCAAAAAGGTACTTCAAATGTTTTTCAGTTAAATTATTGTGGTGGGGGCGAGGTGAAGATTAGGAGCTACAAGGTGATGAAGGAATGTATGTTTGTGTGTCTTGTCTTTCATTGTACAAGCATCTTCCCAGACATTTGCAGCTTCCCCATGTTTCTGTGCTTCAGTTAAAGCTAGGGTTCACCCAAAAACTAATGGAACCTGCCCTCCAGCATTTCCATACCTCCTGTCATGCCTGACCCAGTCTTAGAAAGCAAGACAAGGCAAGAGAAAATCCACAAACACTTTCAGAATGATGGCAACACAACCACAACTTTGTGGCATGCAGCATGTGTGCAGGGCACACTGACAAGGAACTTGGTCTCAGGGCCACAACACAGTGGACAAGCCTCTGGGGAATCCATTCCAGGGAATCTGTCAGATTCCCACCCACACTATGGATTCCTCACACACTGCTACTTAACGTCCAGAGGAAGATGCCATGAGATCGCTCTTCCCATGGGGCTTTTTCAGATCAGGCAAACAGGAAGGCTGCAGTGTGCTGTAGGGATTGTAATTAAACAAAGCAGCACTCTTGATCACTACACAAGGCAAACCCGAAATCACCAAAGGAAATTCTAAAATGACCTGAGAATGATGCAGAAAAATGGATGCTTCTTCTGTGGAAGTAGAGAATTTCTGGAAAATTGGAGGGTAGATTTCAGCACAGTACTAGCAAACATCCTACTGTGAGAACAACAGAAAACTTATGTGTGGTTATATGTCAAGCCATGCTGTGAGTGCTGTTCTGTGCATCTTCTGATTCTTGACACACCTGATCAGAGTCCAGTTAGTGAAGAAACCCTATACAATTGATGGAAGCCTGTGCATTTTGTGTGCAATGACATTTACAGGCCTCCTGATTTGGGGAAACCATGGGATAAGAATGTTTTTGTTGAGTGCAGCAAATCTTAGAGGGAGCTTCTGAACACCCTGAAGGGAAGGGAAGGGAAGGGCAGGGCAGGGCAGGGCAGGGCAGGGCAGGGCAGGGCAGAGCAGAGCAGAGCAGAGCAGAGCAGAGCAGAGCAGAGAAGAGAAGAGAAGAGAAGAGAAGAGAAGAGAAGAGAAGAGAAGAGAAGAGATCTACAAATTGACTTCAAAAAAGAAGTCTTTCAAACTGAAACAAGGAGATGCAGTGACAAAATTGCCCCTCTGGAATATGTTTGGCAATCCTGGAAATAGTATTTCTGCGAATCCAGTTCACTCTTCCTTGCCATGCATTCGGAGACAGATCAGTAGCAACGAGAAGTTCTATTGCCCTATGGAAAACTCTATCGCAATATCACTTCAAAGCCAATTCTCAGCCAAGTCGCAGCCCAGCTGCTTTTTTTCTTTTCCTGGAAACTGGCAGAAGCGTCCTTTAATAAACATTTATGAGCTCATTAGATGGAGCAATCCCTTTCCCGCGGAGCAATATGGCTGCCAGGGATCGTGCCTCAAGAGGCGTTCTACCTGAATGCACTTTCCCCGTGTGATGAGCCTCATTCCGACAGTTGACTTCTTACGTCGGGAATTTGCTTGGCGGATCCAAGCTGCTCACATCAATATATTATTAAAGTGGGAGGGAGAGGCAGACACAAACCTGCAACGCTTCCATAGCCTTTGTTGTTGGCACACACATTGTGTCTGCTTTCTGCATGGTTTCCCCAAAGAAACCCTATTGCCAGGAAGGGCAGAATCTTTTGCCCTGCTCACAAGCACATCTAGAAATTCCTTTTGCAGTTCCTGGAGCTGACCTGGCTGATCTCCCGCCTCCCCTCTCTGCCTTCCCCAAGTCTTAAAATCCCCTTAAAAAAGTCTCCGTGGTCCCTGAGTACAACCATGCATCAATAGGTTACTCAGCGGGTTTGCATAGTAAACACAAATGGATATTGTTTCTGACATCTTGTGAACTTGTCTCTCCTCCTTGTACCTTGAGAAAACAAGGGACCTTCTGGGCCTTGTATAAGGTTGCTGCATTTTTAATGACGGCCCCTGAAATGCGGGGCATAAGATCTTGTCACCTTGGCATATTTTATCCCTGATCAAACATTAGTTGGCAGCTGTTGGGAAACGCGAAACACCGTCTCATCAACGCCAGCTGCCAGCTTGGTGGCAGGAACGCAAGATCTCACCCGGCCTATTTTTAGTGTGCATCTCACCTTCACCATCATCCGAGCAAGGCTGAATCCTGCTTTCAATGACATTAGCATGATTAAACAATGTTATCTTTGCAGTGAAAATAGCAACAACCACCACCACACCACAAGGGCAGCTGTGTTTGTATCTCAGAGTGCCCGGAAATAATATTTTGCAAGAACTGTATGTTCAGTGCTCTGGTGTTAACCAAAGAGGTGGTGAGGTTCAAACCACCTACGAGTTGTGTCATCTCATCTGGAAGCGATCCCCTCTTTAGGTGGGTCTCTTTGATGCTTATGGGATATTAGTGCCGTTGCTTTACGGACGGTATTTAGGGTTTCTATAGCTTAAAAAAAGGCCTTGGACTGCACGATTAGAAACTAGTGCGGTGCTGAATTTTCCTGGGTTCTGTTCTTTAGGTGGGAAGGTTGCTATGGCAGAAAAGCAACAACGAATCTCTCATAAACAAAATTAAAAATTGTGTTCCACACTGAAAAAGAAAAACACGTGCCCCTTGCCAAGACAAAGGAAGACTTTGGCCATAATCATGATCAATAATGCAATGTTTCTCAAGCTGCCAGCCCGGTTTTTGGCTCCTTCCATGGTGTTTTTCGACATGGCCAGCTTAAAGAGAACACCCATCACTCCCTTGGCAAAGCACTGCCTTCTTTAAAGGGAGAGTGAAGGACATGATCGACGGTATAAACTTCATTCTCAGGTTGGCAAGTGCTGAGAATGGAGATGAAGTGCACCGTGTCACACCCACAGATGTGCATGCAAACACACACTGTTTTGCAGGGGGCAACATGTTTCATAGCTCCCCTTCCCCTCCCGCAGGTCATTTTCCCAGCCATTTTTGTGCATTTCCCGGGACGACATTTCCTCTGCCTTGAGGGAAAAGCATGGCCCTGTTAAGGGTGGTGGGGGAGCGATTCCATATGTACTTTTTCATTGAAACAAGAGGAAAGAAGCAAGAATCTAGTACTTGCAGAGAGAAATGTGGGGTGAGAAGTAGACTCCCCTCTGAATACCTGAGCCATGCAGGATCATGTGGAGAACTTTGAGGATTAACAGTCCTGTGAGGTGCCCATGTTCCTGTCAACCAGCTTTGCCTTCCTCACTTTCCTGTATTTGTTAGGGAACCTTTTGCTTAGTGAATCAAGTTAATCTCGCTGTGCCATTTAGCAGCCAAATGGGACGCCTAGAAAAACACATACGAAAATGTTACCAAGACCGCAGAGGTCAAATTCTCCCTGTAAGGAAGTCCAGTTTGTAGTTCCCATGTCAAGATAGCATAGATGAATATGTTGCAGGCAAAGGGCCCATTAAAAGTTCGTGGAGGGTCATATTAAGATTATGCATTGCTTTGGTCAAAATGGGTAGCAGGTCCTTTTTCTCAAAGGATATTGAAACAGAACAGGAAAGACTTTGCACTACTGGAAAAGGTAGCAGAGGGTAGCAAGGCTAATCCAGGATTAAAGAAAATGAGCTTTGAGTACAGCAAGAGAAACCCTTAACCAGCGTGGTCTAGTGGGAACAGGAATTATATTTGAGCTAAGAATCTAGTGAAAGTCAGCAAACTATTAGGGCAAAAAAAAAAAAAAAAAAGCTCAGGTCTAGGGACAAAAAAAGCTTCATTTATAAACCCATTGAACTATCAGCAGCAGTTAAAAATAGACAACCAGAAACGTCTCTCACATTATTTCATCCACAGACAGATCGCTATTTATTTATTTATCTTTTTGAAAAGGAGTGCAGAAATCAGAAATACTTTCAATAGAGGACACTAAGGAAATGAGTAGAGGTGAATTGAATTGGCTCCCCATGAATTTCTTCATCTTTTTTACCGTTGAATATTCACCAAATATTCTCTGAAATATTAATCAAATATTTGATATCTGTATCTGACATGCAAGGATGTCAATATTTGACGGCATTAACAGTTTGCATACGATGCCATTTTTCGCTTGCCAGTGTTTCATAGCTGTCATGCCATGATGGTTCACATTTGATGAGCTGCCTATAAAATGTTGCTATGTGTTGCCCTTGACCTACCTTGGAAAATGGTCCAGAAATGTCTGTCCATGCAAAATGCTCTGGACCTGGAGTATGGGCTGAAGGTGCAGAAGGCATCCACTGTTTCGAAGCTAAGCAGGTCCGGGCCTGGCCTGAGCTTGGAAGGGAGACCTGGGAATCCCATGAAGCCACCTTGAGTTCTGCAACTGGAGAACGGTGGATATAAATATGATAAATAAATAAAGACAGGTGAAGTCAGTGGACCAGTAAAGAAGTGTCCAGAGGAGAAGTTTCAGCTTGGATTCAACTCTTCGCATGCACATCTCAGGAAGGCTGCTTTGAGTTTTGCTGTTCTGTAACCTGTGAAGTTTTAACAGAAGGACTGTGCTTCAAAAGTTCACTGGAGAGGGGAAGGGGGGGGGGGGAGCGCTGCTCATGACAATTCAGTCCTTGAAGTCAGTCAAGCAATGTTGGATGTGACAGAAACTATTTGGAGACGTATTTGCAGCCCCAAAAAAGAAATACTTGAGAATGTACTGAGATTCCTAGCGCTGAAACAACATTGAGGTGAGGAATGAAATTTGCCAGGGGTGGGTGTCAGATCAAAATGTTCTGATTTGAAATCCACCACTGGAGGTCCAATTCCAAGACGTGCATGGCCGTGTGACCTCTTTTGTACAGGAGAGCCCTCTATTTGAAGGGCTGCCTGAGGACAGTCCTTTGTTTTGGAGGCACTGTCTATTTGCAAGGCTGTGTAGTCCAAGTCCACTTTGTAGAAAAAGAATCCTAAGCTGGGCCCTTCAGACTGTCCATCAGCACTCAGCCCCTGGTCAACAGACTGAGGGAAGCTCAGAAGAAAGCCTTCTACACAGAGATGAGAGGTAAATCCCACCTTTTTCTTATAAAGAACTCAAAGCATCTTACATAAATCTCTTCCTCCTCCTCTCAATCTTACCCCCACATCAACCCTGTGAGGAAGGCTGGGCTGGGAGTCTGTGACTGGCCCCAAGTCACCCAGTTGGCTCAGTGGTGAGTGGGGACTCGAACCCGGATCACCTGAGTCCCATCCCTGCACTCTTAACCATTACACTCTCATGCACTCTCTTTTCAATTATAACAGCAGTGCCTGAACGTGCATATGCAAATTTTATGCAAATCAGCATCTACTTGCATACTCTATTGTAGTGATACATTTCCTATTTTAGATAATTAATAAGTGTGTTACAGAACCATTACTTTAGGCCAATATCAAGATTTTGGCATCTGAAGCTGGGGGGCTTCCCCCCCTTTTTTTTAAAGTTGGCAAACAAATACTTGCATGTCATTTAGTTTATTTGATTCCTGGCATGCCCACCACATAAATGCCAACATGGTGCACTTACGATAGAAAGACCATGATTCAAACAAAAACTTGATTCAAGCAATCATAAAACAAATACATGACAAGAGCAATAAAAACAAAGCAAAGAAAGAAATAGCACCCAGCTCAACTTCTGCAACAAAAAACCTTCAGGAAGGGGCCAGCCTGCATGCCAAAGGCCCCGAAAACAGTCCTGATAAAATTGGCCTGCGTTTCTGTCATGTGTGCCTCCTGCAGTAGTTCCCACTGGATGATGCAGCTGCTACTCTCCTTTTCATCCCCGGATCCTCTGGAAGAGCTCAAAGGACCACTTGGCTTGAGCGGCCTTCCATTTAGCCAACGGTTGGATCCCTGAGCATATAATTTATGCTAAATGGTCTGGATGCTTGAAGGAGCGCTTTCTTCCCTCTGTGCCCTCCCTCCCCTTAAGATCTGAGGCAGAGGTCCTCCTCTGGGAGCCCTCTTTGAAGGAAATTGAGAGGGTGACTTCCCAGAGAAGGGCCTTTTCAGCAGTGGCACCCCGACTGTGGAAGACACTCCCCAGGGAGGTTCACCTAATGCCAACGCTTCTTTCCTTTTGGTGCCAGGCGAAAACCTTTTCATTTCCCCATTATTTTAATTGCCAATTTATCTTAATCTGTGGTTTTACATCTAATATTGGATGCTGGGCTATTTTTGCTTTTATTTTTTTATCTTACTTTATTGTTGTCACTGTGAACCATCCTGAGATGTCTGTGATGGGACAGTACACAAAAGTTTAAATAAATAAATATTTATATATTTAAAGTATAAATTTATTCTTAAAAAATAACTCTAAAGCTTTTCATAGAATCATGGAATAGCAGGGTTGGAAGGGCCCAAAAGGCCATTGGGTCCACCCCTCTGCTGGTGCAGGACACCAAGTTTTACCATCCCACTTAGATGACTGCCCAGTTTCTTCTTGAATGTCCCACCACCTCTCCAGGAAACTGGTTCCACTTCTTCTTAAACAGCAGTTTAAGAGAACTGATGGTGACAACAATTGTGAGCTGGGAAATTCCTCATTCCAATCTTAAAACATCAGCTTATTGGGTGGCCTTAGACCAATCAGCTTCTCCTCCCATTTTTGACAACCATCTTTGATGGAAATGGAAATGATAACTCTAACCATACATGCACACCTACTGCTGTCAGGAGTGATGAGAAAGTTCACAGGATGCCTTTTGAGCATGCATCAGTTGAAATTAATTGATTATTATTAGCAATTATTCACCAGGTTATGAACAGCTGATCTTCTTTTCCTCCTCCTCCTCCTCTTCTACTTGGCAAGCATTTCCTTGGAGGAGGAGGAGGAGAAGACGGCCATGGGCACTTCAGTACATAATTGAATTGCTTCTTTTCCTCCCCACAGGTTTGTCTATTATATTCTCCAGTAAAATATTTCTGCAGTGGAAGTAAAATGTCAAAACACAGATGTCCAGTCAGAGCTGCACAGATGTGAACGACGCAACGATGTGCCACCATGCAGACATCTTCATACTTTCCTCCGAAGCCTGATTGGAAGACCTGGCCAGCTTGTGTGTTTGCCCATCTTTCGAGCGAGACTTCCTTCCCCCCATTGCAGCATCTAGATCCCAAGCTGAGTTGCCTCGTTGGCAATGATTGATTACCCAATTTCTAATTAAACCTGATCCAATCACTTATTATGCAGAGTGGAACAAACAAACTGAAGTCGACTGTCAGGCCGGTGATTGATGATACTGTCAATCCGGCTTTTGTTGTGTCTAATGTCTTGACTCTTGTTACAAGCAGCCAAATCGGCGCTGGGCAAAAGGGTCTGTCACTCTTCACATGCATTCACACCCCTGCAAACACACCCAATTTTTTTAACAGAAAAAAATTATTGCAAACAGCAGAGGTTTTGTTTGGGTGAGTTTGCACAATGAGATCAAAGTCCTCCAGAGACCTGGATTTCTCCAGTAGCAGAGAGTGGGGGAAGGGTGGGATTGGCTGGGGGGGGTCTTGGTATGGTAATAAACCTACCTTGGGGAGAGTGACAGATATGACATTAAAGCAAACCTAGCAGGATAATAATTTATTTTCTATTGTCTGCCAAGCAGGATTCTCTTAGCAGCCCTCATTTATAAATTTTTCAGTTTTAATGCTTTAATTATTTAAAATGCAAATAGGAGCAGAAAATACAAATTCCCTAAACAGATCCAACTTCTGAAGTCACATTCATACATTGCAAATCTTCTCTCTTTTCTTTCCTTTCTTCTCTTCTTTTCTCTTCTTGAGTTCTGCATTTATTTTAGGAAAGACAAGCGAGGGTTCGTTTCCCCAACATTGCTCCCCAGTTTGTGCCATTGCACAATTATTAATTTAACTCTCATTAAGTACACATTGCTGCAGAAAAAAGCAGTAAGAAACAGATCTGATCTCACAATATTTTTAATGTAAAAATATGCATAATTATATGTGTTGATTTTTTACCTGCTGCCATTGAACGTTGAGTCTTGTACCTGGATGTTTCCTAAGGTGTCTAGTTAAGATAAATCCATGTGACAAAATATGCCTTAAGACAGTTCTTAACTATTTATGCCCATCTTTCCATTTATGGACGAAAGAACAGCCATTCCGTAAAGGGTGTAGAAAGGGCACAAACCAGCCGGATTGAAGCAGACTGAAATCCCATGGACTCCAGGTAAGCACCTGTGGAAAAATCTACCACTGACCTCAATTGAAGTTCCAGGTTGTCCATTTTAGCTGGGCTATACCTGAAATTACATTTAGTGTATTTGTGTAACAGGTGGGAATGGGGGAATGAACTGGCTTAGTTGGAACCTGTCTTGAAGAAATAGGTCCAACATCAGCTTCTCCCCACCCTTTGAATGTCCCAGTGGGAGTCTTTACACTGGCCAGGAGAAGCTGGCAAAAAGGTGTCATCTGAACCCATTTCAGCAACTGATTGATTGATTTATGTGCTGCTGTATTAGCCATAAGGCTGTTTGAGAAGTTTATGATGTAGTCAGTACAACAATACAATAAAATCTACAATTTACAATAAAACTGATGGGAACCATAAAATCAGTAATAAATCAATAAGTCAATAAATACAATAACCATGAAAACTAAATAAGTCAAGTAAATAAAGTGAATAAATATCATAACATAGGATCAAAAAAATAAATAAAGGGGGCATTAAACCAACCAATCAAGGCATAGTTAATATTTATTTATGTATTTATTTGAGGCTTTTATTTCCTGCCCTTCACAATATCAAATATCTAGCATTAATTCATACAGCAGCCCTTAATAATATAAAACCTTTAAAACCCTCATTAAAAATCACAGAACCAACAAATTCACCCACCAAAATGACAACAGAGTAAAATCATCATTAGCTGGCATCTAAAAGAAAGGAGAGTGGGTGCCAACCAAACCTCTGGCAGAATTGAGTTTCATCCTTGGGGGGCTACGATGAAAAAGGCCCTCCTCCTTGCCTCCCCTCACTACATTAGGGGGAGGCATGCAGAGGAGGGTCTCAGACGATGACCATGGTGACGACGTGTGGAGAGAGATGCTCCCTCAGATAGCCTGGCCCCAAGCTGTTTAGGGCTTTGTAGGGTATTGTGCGCTCTTTGGCTTGGGCCTGGAGGGCAACCAGCAGCCAATGGAGCCGGCATAAGACCATCATGATGTGCTCATGGGCGCCAGTCCTCCTCAGCAGTCAAGTTTCCTGATTTTGAACAAGCTGCAACATCCAGGCCATTTTCAAAGGCCGCCCCATGTTGAGTGCATCACAGCAATCCAAGCGGGAGGTGACCAGTGCATGGCAGGCCTCCTCTCATCCAAGTATGGACCCAGCTGGCAAATCAGCCAAAGCTACTAGAAAGCAGTGCTGGGTACCAAGCCTACCTGAGCAACAGGTGACAGCCATCAACAGAGCCATTGTGCCTTCTCTTGAATTCCGAGGCATGGCGAGGGGAAAACAGCTGTCTTTGAGGAAGTGGGTCAAAGTGTCGCTGCTCTTCCAGAAGGTTTTCTTCTGACTTCCCTTGAGATCCATCAGCCATCTGGCCTGAATGGGCACTGCCTTTTGGTTTTGCTTCAGGTAAACAGTCCTGGCCCCTATGGCTCTAGTCCTTTGATCAATTGCACAGAGCAACCTCCCCCAGCCTGGTGTCCCCCAGTATTTTGGGCTACACGTCCCCGCATTTTTGGCCATGCTGGCTGGAGATGATGGGACTGAAGTCCCAAACATTCGGAGGAGACCAGCTTGTGGGGGAACTGGTACAAAGGCACCCCTGATAGGACATCTCATGAGGTACATCACATCTACAACACAGTTTGGCTAATTTTCAGAAGCAGGTGAGGGGCTCCTAGACCACCAGATCCCAACCATGGCTGAAAGGAAGAGAGGAGGTATGAATTCAAGTGACTAGATGGGAGCAGAAAGCAAGCCCTCCATTATTATACAAGCCTTGACCAATCCAGAGACCTCACAGATCATTGAAGCCAGAACACATGCCATCCATAATAGTTTACAGTTCCTTGACAATTTTCATTCATGTTTTCCAAGGATTCCAGATAGGAACATACAAAGAACATCAGTAGTCAGTCACTTTGGCCTAAAGTTCGGGCTGGGGGGTCAACAATACAGAATCATCAGTAAGTTGTGTCTTTATAAGGACCACCAATCCATATGACATAAAGCCATGCAAGCCCTTAAGGTCCTCAAAGCTTATGAAGAACCTTCCAGCTTACCCAGTCCTTACTGATATTTGGGTTGTTCCTAATAAAGGAACGTCTGATTGTGGACTTTGGACAGAGGTATGCAAATGAGATGCTAGAAAAAAGAACAGGGGTTCTCCAGACTCATGGCCATCCCAATATTTTGGCCCACAGCTCCCATGATCTCTCACCACTGGCTATGCAAACTAGGGCTGATTGTTGACCTAAACATCTGGAGCACCACAAGTTGCCCAGTTGCGTCTAGTCTCAGAAAAGTTCCTGCTCGTTCCTGGAACACAGAAATACATGTGCAATTTTCCATACTGAGATTGGGGATGGGGGGGGGGGGGATGAAACATGGCCAAAAAGAAGTATATCTCCATTGAGGACAACATATTGTGTTCTTATTTGAATAAGAAATGTATACATACAGGTGGAAATTTAACTTAATTTAAATTGTAAAAATTGCTATACATCTCACCTTAGTGGAAAAGCCTGTGCACACCTCCTTCTGCCATCCAGGTGCTAACTTATGATAGGTACCTTCAAGGCTTGTATTTCTTTCCTTCTTTGTTGTCATTTGACTTCACACTGGGCCAGGTACTGGACAGCCCGTCAAGTGGAAAAAACCTTCACAGGTCTGCCCTCTGCCAGTTCTCCAAATTGGAGGACTGGTCACCCTAAAGGAGACATTTATACATGCACTTCTTGGAAGAGAACTCAAAGGTTGCTTATGGAAGGTCAGTTTTTTCTGGATTCATAATGGCTAGGAGGTTACTGACTCACATGTGGTCTTTGGCCAATCTCTGCCAATCTCTGGAGAGCACACTAAGAGTTCTCCTGGCTCTGGCCAAGAATTCGTTTAGTCCAGCATTCTGTCCACAGAGTCACCATCCAGCTATCACTGGACAGACTAGGAGTGCAGTAATATTACATGTCTGAGTAATATTACTGAGTAATATTGCTGGGTAATTACATATTACTAATGTCCCCAGCAAATGATAAAATAGACAAAAGTATCTATTCACAGCCATTCAACAGCCTACAATGGCACTTTTTAAATTGTTGTTATCAGCAGCTACTTGTTTAACAGTTTTGTATCATTTCCAACTTCTTCATTCATCTATCCACCACAACCCCAAGATCTGTTCCTTAGTCAGTCACCATCTGCTCAGTTCCCCATGAAGGTATCGATGGAATTTCTTTGCCAACATGTGCATCATTTCCATGGAACTACACAGAAATACATTTGAAATGTACATTCCCAGAGTTTGAAGGATCTACAGTATGTTGTTGATGTTGCTGTTGTTGCTGCTGCTGTTATGTGCCATCAAGTTGTCTCTAAGTTATGGCAACCCTATGAATGAAAGCCCTCCAAAATGTCACATTTCAGCTTAGCTGCTCTAAATTCAAGGCTGCAGCTTCTTTTATGGAGTAAGTCCATAAAACTTCATCGCTTGCTGGCATTATTTGCCTTTCTTCCACTGACTCCATTCCTGGAAATCCATTCAGGCAAAGTATATGCCCTACATCTTCTGCAGTGAAGACAGACATGAAAAATTAATGCAAGTTCTCTGCAGTTGCATTATCTTTCTTTAGAATTCCTTTAATTCCCTTGTCGTCCAATAATCCAGCCACCTCCCTAGCTATTTTCCTGGTTCTGATGAAGCTAAAGCCAGTGTGGGGTGGTGGTCAGAGAGCTGGCATGGGACTCAGAGATCTGGGTTTTAGTCTCCCCTTAGCCACAAAGTTCTCTGGAAGACTTTGGGCCAATCATTGACTATCAGACTAACCTACTTCAAGGATTGTCATGGGGGAGAGGAGGGAAACCTTGGATTCCTTGCAGAAGGCAGGAAGATAAGATATACATGTAATGAGATGATGATGATGATGATGATGATGATGATGTAGCTTGTTGCTTAGAGTCTTGGAATGGGGACCTGGGAGATCCAGGTTCTAGTCCCTGCTCAACCATGAATCTCACTGGATGACTTTGGGCCAATCACGGACTCTCAGCCTAACCTACCAAGCAAGGTTGTTGTTGCGAGGATAAATTGCAGCTCTGTAAGCCACCATGGATTCTTCACAAAAGGAAAACAGGGAGAGATGAATGCAATGCAACCACCACGCTTTCGGTCTTAGGGGTGAAATGCTACCCCAAATTCTGGCTTGCATCTCTGCTGGCCTGCTTGAATTTCCTTTGAGCAAGTTTGCGTCTCTTCCTCTTCTCACTTGCAAGAGAACCATTTTTATCAAGGGATTGTGCTTTCTTCAGGGGCTTCTTCGCCTCCACTCACCAACCATGCTGAAGGTGGCTTGGCCTTGGAAGGGCCTTGACCTACCCTTTCTTTTTCTGCCCGTTCCATGCTCCACAAGCAATCCTACTGAAGACAGGACTGAGAACTGGGCCTGAATTAGACTTGATAGCCAGACTTACTTTACTGCTCAAACCAGTATTTTGCTATACCACGGAGCAAAGACCTTTCTACACTATCAGAAAATCAGAAAACGCTGGCTCCACACAGCACTTGACATAATGCCAGATCCCCTGCTACTGAGAAGGGCTTCTCCAAGCAGATGCCAGCCAGAGATGTTGGACTTCAACTCCCACCCTTGCCGGCCCCCACAGACGACGTGCCTCTTGCCGGAGGCAATGGTGGTCTGGTCCATCTAGAGGTCATTGCCATATGGAAATGCTTGTCCTCACTTGCTTAGATCTGCCAGCATCATACTTCACACACACACACACACACACACACACACACACACACACACACACTCCTTCCTGACTTCGCTTGGTGACTGATACCTGCCCACCTCAATCCATCCCTTGTAGAGGTTGAAAAGCCCTGTTCCCACTGCATCCAAGGGCACAAGCAAGTGGAAGTTCTCCAAGCAAGCTAGAACTTCCACTAGCAGATTCCCCATTGGCCAGGAGCAGCTGCATCCTCCCTTCCCTCTCCCACCCTGGGAGCGGGGGCATCTTTTCCTGCAGCTGCTCCGCTTCCTGCCTCCTGCCTGCCTCTCCTTTCCCCAGTGCCACAGCTTGGCTGGCTATTCGCTAGTGTGGGAGAGAAGGTAAGAGGGCAGGCAGGAGCTTCCAGCAGCGGAAAGACAGGCAACCAAGAAGGTTCTGCTGTGGGTTAGGTTAGGGTTGGGAAGAAGGGAGGCTTCCAGAGGATTTGGATTCCAGATGCTTGCGGGGGCTTCTCTGAGTTGAAATTCAAAGCCTCGGACAATGTACCTTCTGCCCATCCTTGGGTTAGATGAAAAGGGGGACGGATTTGCTAGCAGGTTTCCACCTAGTTCTCCCTTTCTCAGTCATTCACCAAAACTTTTCCTTCTTCCTCTGCTATAAATTGCTACTCTATGGAGGGTGGTGGTAGTAATTCCTAAATGCTGGAGCTAACATTCCTAATATTCCTAAATTAATAGATCTGTTTGCTTGTTTGTAAACCTGGACAAGAGTATTTCAGTGAGTGGAGGCTGTGGACTAGCGAAGAAAACTGGGACATTACAAATCATTCTCCAAAGAAATGCATCAAGAGCACTTGGCTGGTTCACATTGCACAATTTATTTTTATTTTTATTTTATTAGAACATTTCAATTGCAACCCATCCACTCTCCAAAAAGACAGAAAGACAGACAGACACAAACGAACAAGAGAAGCCAAGAGAGAAGACACTGGACTGTCATGTACTGTTGCCCATGGAGTTTGGATTTCCTGA
Source organism: Varanus komodoensis (assembly GCF_004798865.1). Taxonomy (NCBI): domain Eukaryota; kingdom Metazoa; phylum Chordata; class Lepidosauria; order Squamata; family Varanidae; genus Varanus; species Varanus komodoensis. The sequence continues at coordinate 4,089,410 of NW_025335942.1, read as the reverse complement.
GCAAATGTCAGTTGCAGCGAAAAGAGCTAGTGCAGAATCAGCCTTAAACTTCATTCTGATCAAAACCTGATACTTTATTTATTTATATGTATTTATTTTTACATTTATATGCTTCCCACTAGTCACAATGGATTCTCTCAGCAGCTTACAATATAACCAATAACAACAACTACTAAAAACAAGAAATAAAGCCAATATAATAAAATCACAATAACTTTAAAAGCGAAACATTTGAAATTATATCGGGTAAACAGGACAGCAAAGTTTCACCATAAAGAACAGTCCACAAATCAGTTAAAATACTCAGAGAAGAGAAACTTCTTCACCAGGTGCCAAAATGATAGCGATGCTGGTGTCAGGTGAATTTCTTTGGGCAGCCCTTCCCATAATTGAGGGGCTGCAACCCAGAAGGCCCTTCTTCTATTCACCTTCCCTTGAGCCTTCCTATGGGATGGCTGTCCCAGAAGGACCTCCTGCCCAGATCATAATGGGTGGGTAGGTATAAATGGGAGCCAATGGTCCTTTAGGTAGCCAGGGCCTAAGCTGTTTGGTGCTTTATGTGTCAAAACAAGCACTTTAAATCGGGCTTGGACTTCGGCTGGCTACCAATATGCTTGGTAAACTCCAGAGTCTGCCAAGTTTCACCCATGACCCACCAGGATCGACCAGGATCTAACCATCATTACGACTGATTTCGACCTCACTTTTCCCCAGTCCACTAAATTCTGCCCAGGTTCTTCTCAGTCCAGCTTCCGCTGTTGATCCCACCCAGAAATACTTCTAAAATAGCACCAAACCATTCTTTCATGAGTATGTTAATCATTCTGGTGCAAATCTACTTCAAAAACACAAGAAAAACCATTTCTCAAAGCATTTAACACCTATGTTTTATACCCAGAGCACGGGGAGGGTAACATTACCACACAACAGACATACAGGGCTAAATTTAGCCTATGAAAAGGTTAGTTCAGGCCAGCACTTAACGGAACATTCAACTTATAAATTTTCACTTCAATTAATCTCTCGAAATTCAGCGTCTGATCCCGGTGACAGTTGCCTCTGGGTTCTTCAGAGCGACTGCCAAGGAAAAAATTATCTGACACATATCAAACAAGCAAGAAATGACACTGGACAACATTAATCAAAACTTTCTCATTTCCCAAAGAATTAAGCATTAAATAATTAATTCCAGCACTACAGGCAGCTGTAAAAGAGGCTTCGCGCCTCCCTGCTGGTAAGAATTTGTCCTTGTCTAAAAGACTAGATTGATATATTTATTATTTATCAGATTAATCATGGCCAGGAACATTATAGATTGGCAGTCAGGCTGTACCAGTTATCGTGTAGAGGGCTTGTTATTGGAGATGGGAAAGAACTTGGTTCGTCGGCAGCCTTCAGAAAGGAAAGGGGAGAAGTCTTTGCCTTCTAGCACTTTTCCTAAAGGTCTGACGATGCTCCAGTGTGCAAAGGGAGAGGCTGACGCGGAGGAGAAAGATGGGTCATTGATCCAGCGCTTCACTGGAGCAAGCTAACGCCCGGGGTCATTTTTCTTTCTGCGTGCTAAGGAGTGACGCGAGGCCCATTGGATGGGTCTGAAGCAGGGAGGTGGAAGGAAAAGCCAACCAGCTTGTTTACATGTCACACACAGTTACGATCAGATCGGGGTTGCTGGAACCCAGGTGTGCAAGCAAAACATATTTTGATGCTCTCCCCACCCCCACATCACCCCTTATTTTGGGGCTGCCTTTATTCTGTCACCGTAGCTGCAAGAGTCAACTGTGCTTTAAACCTTGTTTCCCTTTGATGGCTGCCTATGGATGTGAAGGGTGGGAATCCTCCACACTGGCCAGAGGAACAGGTAAGCAAAAGAAAAACAGACGTCTCATCTACCAGGCTACCGAACACTGCAGCGTGGATCTATTTTGCAGTATTTGCAGCTGCTCCATGCAGGCCCCAGGAATTGTGGGAAGGGTCCACAGGCAAGACATCGCCTGTGCATCCCCTTGCCCTCAAAAGGGAAACATGCAAACCAAGTAGTCCTTCATGCACCCACTGTGATCAGCAGAGCTTTGAGGAGCTACTTTATTTTTACTAGAATCCCAGGAGCCTGGAGCAAAGAACATACACTTCCAACCAAAGAATTCTGAGCCATGGAACTTGCTTTGATTGATGTTCCAATCTTCCTGCCATGACTCCAAGCTTTCCTCATGACAGCAGTGAGTTTAAGATGGGCAGAGGTCATTCTGTTATTCTCAAGCACTAGGTCACCAGGAAACCTTGGCAGTCTTTCAGAAGATCCGAAGATCTGTGGAAAATTACTGAGAGGTCAGCCAGATCTACTTTTGCTCAGCCCTGTGCTAGGATGCTCAATGGAGAGTGACGAGAGCAATACCGATGGAACAGCAAGTCCTTGGAAGGTCTTCAGGACCCATCCAGTGCCCACCCTTGTCACCCCAGGGAAAAACTCCTGATCTTGTCCTTCCTCTGACGAGTGCAAGGGCATGTACATAGCATTGTTCTACTGGTATTGTTTCAACTGCCCTGTGACATAAACTAAGCTGGTCAAAGCCACATGAGGAACTTCATGACAAAGCAAGGACTTGAATTTGAGTTCCACTAGCCTAAGTTTCCAGGAATACCCCAGGCCTACAGAGCTTCTGCTACACCAGCTCAGACGTGGGCTGCCAGCCATGAATGGCAAGCCAGAAAGGCCTATTTAAAGGTCTTGATCTTTTTTTCATCACTTGTTTGGCTGATGAACATGGACAGGTGGGCTGGTGGGTCTATTTCCAGTCCATGTGAGCTTTTGCATCTGATCACTCCTAAGACTGTTCTATACTATTTTTGCAGCAATATGGATATTTTAATAATCCATATGAATATTGACATATAACAAATACATATTTATACGCCTATTTTAATCTGTGTGGATGCCTTTCTAAAGCCATTTATCCTCAAACATGTATTTTAAAAATTTGAGCTGATATTGCACTGCAACATTTAGAGGTGTGCAAAAGCAAAAGGATTATTATGTTCCAGTCCACACATTACTCTGGAAGGTATGGAGCATATAAGTTTATGATGGAGTTCACCAAGTTCCTGTTTGTATCCCTAATGATATAGGCGTGCATTTGCTGCCCTACCTGAGTTGTCTTTCCATCCCACAGAACATGGTCCTTGTTCCTTACAGGCAGTGGACAAGCGTTCTTTAGGCTTTATGCAAATTAAGAAAATTAAGACTGCCCTACCTGAGTTGCCTTTCCATCCCACAGAACATGGTCCTTGTTCCTTACAGGCAGTGCACAAGCGTTCTTTAGGCTTTATGCAATTGTCTTATCAGAAGGATATCTGACATTATAGACACGATTTGGCCAGCCTAGTTTGCCACCTTCAGCCACATGAAGTACCACAAACCAATCCGATATTACTAGCAGCTAAGCAAAATTGCTTCTGGCTACACCCTCTGCTTACCGACTGCAGATTCTCTCCTGGTGGTGGAGAAGTAGGCACGCCCATACCCTTTTTGACACACAGTAACATAGCACGAGATTTTGGGTGTACAAGTACCGGATTCTTTTCCTTGCATAAAGCAGCTGAGATGTTGCCCCATTGCATGGACACACACTAGAGAAAGCTAGCATAACTTAGGAAACAAGTTGACATGGCCAGGCCTAGAAAGGAACAAGGTGCCATGGCTCTCTCTCGTGAACTTTGAACCATTCCAGAAAAAGCCCTTTCAGTTACTTCCCACTTGTGCTTCCCAGTACTCACTACGAATGCATCAGCACTGAATACTGCCCAATAGGCATAACCCATGAGAGCCGACCGCCACACAAACGATACCCTTTGTTTGGAAAGTTCCCACAGCAGCCTCAACAGTGACCAAAATCAGGAGACAAACATCTCACAGCAATGAAACATGTTAGAAATGAGCAATTCAAACAGAGTACATCCCCAGAGTACATACGGAATTACGGATCCAGGGAAGTATTTCCAAAGGTTCCTGACCAGGCGCTGTGATGTAAGACTCATGCAATATATTTTCAGGTAAAAGACATGGGGCGATAACCTTGTATTATTTCCTCTGTCCTGCATACATTCTCTTTCTGTTCCTTTCTCTGTCCTTGGTGAAAGCAGGATTTCCTCCACAGACTGGAGGGGAAGGACCGCCATCTACAGCACACATCTCAGCTCAATATGTTGATGAAGGAAAGTGGGGCTTTTGTTTTTTATCGTCCCAAGAGGCAATTTTGTCCAGTTTCACAATAAGTACTTTTGGAGCATTCAGGCTACCTGTCACAACAAATTCAATTATTTTCCTGTAAGTGGAGGCTTAACTTAAGTGAACAAGTGCCATTACAATTTTAAGCAGCAAAGAAATCATGACACAGATAATAATCCTGACATTTATTCAAAGTCTGTAATTATATTTTTAATGTAAAAAGGAGCCCACTCTTTAAATATTCCTGCTGTATCAGCAATGATGCAAAACAGAATGTTAAAAGGAAAGGCAGTTCATTCCTTCCTTCCATCCATTGTACATTAAAACAAAAACACAAAAAGGAGATATTTGACTATGGGTCATTCAAGTAATGTCTTTCCTTTGATCTTCCTGTCTCATCTATAATAGGTATAAAACTCTTTACTTGCAACTCTAGCATGAAAGAGTCCATTCTCTGTTCTGTTTCTTTCTTAGCCTCTGCTGGATAGTAACCAGTTTCCCTTAGGGATGAAAAGGATTTTAATTGAGGCAATCGGAGGAAATTTGTAATCGCTTTTTTTTAAGTCTTTCTTCCCCGTTATGTATCTTTATAAGTTGCAAATATATCTGGCTTGTAATTTAAAATGTAATTGTACTTTGTACGGAAGATACAGGGATGAAAAAGTAGAGGGCAGCCTCTCACATGCAAACTCTCTCCTACGACAATAATGATTAAAAAAAATAGATGGATAGATAGAAAAGGGAACGGGGAGAAGACGAAGAAGGAAAAAAGAATGAAAGGAACAAAAACAGCTTGTGTCAGTCTAAAAAAATCCATTTGTGATCACAAATGAAACATTTCCAATCTTATAATGGGTAGATTGCTTGGTTTTATTACCAGTCATGCAAAACAAGACCTCATCAAAAGGAAAGCTACGTGGAGGTCCCATCTTTCCATTAAAATAATTCAAAAAGCCTTTTTTCCCACTGAAAGAACCCATTTTGCAAGATGATTTAGCTCAAAATCTGCTGGGAGTAACCCTTTGACATAAAGTCATATTGTGTTGGAGTTTAGTCCTAAATTCATACATCAATTATTTACTGTCAACGCAGATTGTAGAAGTGTAGAAAATTACTGGGAATGATATTTTCTCTCAGGCAGAAAGAATGTGATACAGCGGAAACATCCCCACCTAATGGGAAGCCCTTATTGTCCACAGGCCAGAATTATTTATGCATTAGAAAAGAGTGTGCCAGGGCAAAAGAGAAGCGGGGCGGGGAGTGCGGAGGCAGAAGAGCGACAGACACATTATTTTAAACCTTTCATAACATCCATAAATATTTCATAACAAATAAATAAAGAATGTCGGGCTTGTTTGGAAGACAGCTGTAGCCGCACGGTTCAGTGCTCTCCAAAGCTCCAGGGACACTGCACTTACCCACACTTAAGTCCCCCATTTCTTTTTAATCATCTACTCAGGGGCATTGTGGGTAAGGGGAGCCCACCAGGTGAGTCGGAAAGCTGGAGGTGATGTATGTGAAAACTAGTTCCTTCATCTCCTGTTCGCCCCTTCTTCTTTTTTTCCCTCCTTCCTTTAAATGGAACAATAATGCGAGCGATCTCCCTTACCATCTCCCCTTTAGCCAATCTCCGTTTGGCTTTTCAAAGGCACGGCAGGGTAATGGTTGCCTTTTTCAGCTAGCTCTTCACAATTAGATCTGATCGGGTTTCTAAAGCCGTCTTTTAAATGTACATTTAAAATAAGTATTAAAATGCATTGTCTTGGAACATGGCATTTTTCCTAATCATTCAATGGCTTTCCAACACCATCCGTTCCCTCAGGAGCTTATTCCCCATTATAAAAGACAAATGATGAAGGAAACATAGTTTATCCATTTATTTCATTCAGTTCTTTATTCCTTCTCTGTTCTGCCTTTCTCCGGTGAGCTCAAGATGGGATGGATGGTCCCCCTTCCCCTGCCCGCCTTTCCCAACTCATGTTACCCTCACTGCCATTGCAGGCTCAGGCTTCAGAAAAGTCCAAATGGCCTTACATGCATCTTGACTTTGTGTGTGAAACCGCCACCATTTGTTTTTCTGCCTCTGGCAGTAAGAGACTTTGGCCAATTCTGGCCGTGTTGTGCACTAGGGCAATGTTGAAGCCAAAGGGCTGCACAGAAATGCATCTCCAGGATCTTTAACAATGCGTAGAAACGGGAATCTCAGCAACCATCATGTGAGTTATCCCTGAATAAACAGCTGCACTAGACTACAAAATGTGCTCTTCCGGACAAATAATAAAGGTGCATAAGAGGCTCACTCAACAGCTCCATCATTAAAACAGCAGTGGCCTTGCCTGTATCTGGAACAGAGCCACACGGGACCTCAAATACACCCACAATCCTCTGTTACACATGCCGCTTCCCTGAGAACAGGCCACTGTTCACTGTTCAAGCACTGCATGCGTTTCTCCCTGTCCCCAAAATTAAAATTTCCTCAAAGGATCTTGGAGCAGCCATGCCTCAGTTTTTCCTCGCAACAACCCTGTGAAGTTGCTTAGGCTAAGAATGCATGGCCCAGAGTCACCCACTGAGTGTCATGGTTAAATAGTCTTTCGGACAGGCAGTACCTGGGTTACAAACAAGTTCCATTCCTGAGAAAATGGAAATTCATGTTTAAGCCGAATTTGTCTTTAAGTCGCGTATAGTCAGCCCTCCACATTTGTGGGGGTTAGGGGTGCAAGACCCCCATGAAAGTGGGAAAATAACAAATATATCTAGAAATATCTCACCCAAAATCATCAGTGTTCCCTCTTTGCAGCAAGGAAATGCTGAAGAGCTTTCCCTCTCTGAAGGGCAAAAAGGCATGCTTTGGAGGCTTCCCTTTCTCCCCTTTCACTTCCTCTCTCTCTATGGTGATGATGATTTTCCACAGTCTTTTTTTTAAATTAATAGGCTTTATGGCAGTTCATTCATAAGTATGGGCTGTCCGTAACTCAGACATTCATAACTGAAGGACTGACTGTACTCATGTTTCCCCAGTTCAAGTTTAACACTCTTTCCATTGCACCAGACTGGTTTGTGCCAAGTTGGTGCAAGGAAATCCGTTAAGGAATATTGAATGGACGGTCACAGATAATAGGACAAAGCATGAGATTTGTCTACACCTACGTACAACACAACAGAACCACAACTCCAGTGGATGAGCCGTGGAAGAGTATGGAGCATGGAAAGAAAACGGCACGTGCCGCAAAGGTCTTGCAAGCCAGGAAGTGAACAATGGCTGTAAGACAATGGCATTGTCCCTAGACAATGGCGTTTTTGGCAACCTGCCTCCAACTGTGGTGAACATGAACACTCGGTACAGCATACCCCGTTCCCCGTTCATGGTGACTCCAGCCTCATGGCCCCAACTAGGAGTTTACCATCTCTGCCTTACAGAGACTGTGTGAAGAAGCACCCTCCACAATGCCCTGCCCTTCACAGCCCCACTCCGCTCGTGAAAATTCAACGTTATGACTCCCTTTATGGAATTAAGCTTACTCGTAGCCGATCTTCCTCTTCTTCTTCTGCCTTTCTCTCACATGATGGTCTTCTCCAGGGAGTCTTGCCTTCCCATGCTGTGCCTGGCTTCGACTCGCCCTTCTTCTTCCAGGGAGAGCTCTAGCTTGATTCAAACTAGGACCCACCCGTTTGTTTTAGTGTCAGTCCAGGATGTTCACAAAGCGATCCTCCAGCACCATTTTTCGAGAGGATCCGTTTTCTTCCCGCCAGCTTCCACACCCATGAATAGTCATCAGGAATACAACAGCATGGATGTTCTTGGCCTTGGCCAGCACCATCTTTTTTAGTCCCTTCATTGCTGCCTCTCCCAGCCGCAATCTTCTAATTCCTTGGCTGCAGTCTCCATTTGAATTGATGACTGAGCCAAGGAACACAAAATCTTCCACGCTGCCATTCGCTTCATTGTTAGCAGTAAAGTTCTTTTATTCTCCTGTAGTCATATTTTTTGTTTTCTTAATATTCTGCTGTAGTACTCTTTTTTGCACTTTCTTCTTTCACTTTCATTGGGAGTAGTTTCAGTTCGTTATTGATTCCTGCCTCTAATATGATATCATCTGCATATCTTAAATTATTGATGTATCTCCACCAATTTTCACTACTTCTTCCTCTGATCCTAATACAGACGTCCCTATTATATGTGCTGTATATACATATATAAGAAGATAAAATGCACCCTTGTCTGACATCTTTGCCTGTGGGAAACCATTCCGTTTCTCCATATCCTGTTCCACCAGTAGCTTCCTGTACATGATGCAGGGTACGCATCAGGATGATGAAGTACCAATGCACACCCTTCTCTTTTAGAACCATCCAAGATCCACACAGCCAAAGGTCTGTCGTATTCTGTAAAGCATGGACTGTACTTCTGAAATGCTTTGGTGTGGTCCTATGGCCAACATACATTTTCAATACGATGAGTTAAACTAGCCATTTTAATTTCCCACAATGCATCTGTTGTGGCATTCTGGAAATGTTTAAATGTCACCCTCCAGTAAACTTGCCTGCCCACTATCACTGAAGGCCTTTCTCCCTGTTATAGCAACTTTGTCAATGTGTTTTGCAGAGACACAAAACAGGGCCTTCTTTGTTGTGGTGCCCAAAGGCTGGAGCTCCCACCCTGCAAGTATTCCTTCAACTCCTTTGGCATGCTGTTGAGATTATTTGGTTTCACCAAACCTTTGATCTTTGCTGAATTTCCCTCCTATGCTGACTCCATTTTTGCTGCCTCTGAAAGTGCTGATTATGTCTTTAAATGCTCTGTTGGTGTGCTTTTCCTTTCTATTGCATTATTTGTACCTTTGGTCAATGTGCTTATGGGGAGCTTTTTAAGGATCAAAGGTGGGTTATAACTTGTTTTATGGATAAATATATCTCATGGCACAGGCAAAAATGCTGCCGATTCCTTCATTTCCACTCCACTCCCCACATTCATAATGCATCAATATGCATCAATTTTATAACATCCGCTGGCCTTCAGCTGCTAACGCTTACATGTTGCTATTAGTCACGATGCTTTACTGTGATAAGGGGAAATACAAGGAGTTTATTGATTCAAATAAATGATTTTTTTCTTGGCTATAGAAAGGAGAGGGAGCATCGATATTATACATGCAAGTTTGAACGGGGGCTTCTGGTTTAATAGGGTTGCTTTGTCCAGGTTCACATATGCATGGTCATCGTCAGATGCCTGCAATTCCAAACCTGTGCTGCTCCATTTCCAAAATGTAAGATGACTGAGAATGGTACACAAAGTCTCCTGGTCTCCCAGGCATGGCAACCATCAATCCAGAAAGGCACTGAGAGGGCTGCAGCAGAAGCTCTTTGGATCAGTTTTTTGCAGGAATACAAGGGACCATTGGGTACTCCAATATGGAATTGGAACATCCAATCCTGCAGGTATAATGTGTCCTCTGAGCTGGCTATTGCCTTGGCAAAGACCTGCAAAGGTGTTTCGATACTCAGAGATGTTCCCCCGGTGCTGTAGCACTAACACATAGTGCAGAACAACTGGCTGCCAGTTTATTACATGGGCAGCTAAGCCAATGAGACCATGGATGGTTCAGGGCTTGGGACTGGGGTCTAGGGTGCCTGAAGGCAGACTTCCTCAGCCAGATTTCCTCCCAAAATTTTGGATTCCAATTCCCACAAGTTTTTGCTAGCCAATGGTCAGACATGTGGAACATCGTGGTCCCAAGCATCTGGGTGTCTGGCTTGGGACTGGGGTCTAGGGTGCCTGAAGGCAGATTTCCTCAGCCAGATTTCCTCCCAAAATTTTGGATTCCAATTCCCATAAGTTTTTGCTAGCCAATGGTCAGACATGTGGAACATTGTGGTCCCAAGCATCTGGGTGTCTGCCAAAGGGTCATCAACCACTGGGTTGCTCTCGCCCCTCAGGTACGCAGTGTATTATTGTTGCTGTTATTCCTTGTATGCACACGTATGCCCCCTTCTTCCATTACGGCATGCATGGGTCTTTGAAGCTGGTCTCCCATCCAAGCAGCAGCCAGAGACAGTCTTGATTAGCTTCAGCAAGGTGGCACCACCACCTCTCCTCAGACCATGTCTTGGGATCATTCCTTGGACTGCAGCACCTAGGTTATAGAATGTCCTCTTTCAAGAAATCCATGTTACCCCACAGTGCTGTTTTTCTACCGCTTTGGACTGTGTTGACTTTTCTAAAATGTTGTGATCATGAATTGCCTTGAAGGCTGTTTACAAAGACTTCCATCACCCTCTCCACCATTACCAAGATGTGGACTCTGTCCCCATTCCCAGGCACCATGATGACAATCAGAGCAAATCCACCAATTATCAGAGACTTCTTCAACAGCTCATCTTTTGATACCTGCCAGCAAGCCCTCCTGATGTGCACCCAGGAGTAGCAGGTTGGAGAACGGGCGACAAAACTGACATCAGAAATGAAACCATTTTTTTAAAAAGTGGAGAACAGTTTTGCCTCCCAGGACACACTGCCACTGACTTCGAAGTCCCCAAACTTAAGCAAAAAAACCTTCAAAGGAAATTCCTCCTATGGAACGACTGATAACAATAGACAGACGAGGCTATTTTGCATTCACATCAGTTTCACACAGGACCATTCCTAATTTCCACCTTGATCTGTGAATAGCCACATGAAAATACATTCAAATATGTATTCTCAATTTATTTTCTCACAAAATATGAATTTCTAAAGGCATCTTGCTCTAAAATACACATTTTCAATGCCTATTGGCATTGGAATAGATAAGATAAGTGTGAAATCCTAAGGATAATGCTGTTCCAGTCCCCTCAAATTAGGCAGGGAGGTTTGAATTGGGTCTATTTTCCTCAAAAGATACACCAAACAGAATCCTTACACATCCAGAACCGCTGAACTTGGAATTTTAGCAAATGGTCTTCTCTCTCTGAGAGCTGGACTCAAGTGAGCTCAGGGTTACTGTTCTGATGGCAAACATTTGTTCCTCTTCAGAGGTTCAATTAGCATAGTGAGAAGGAGCATTATCACCAATGACTATTGCTCTTATTTTGCACTCATGTGGTTCCACAGTCCTCCAGATGCCCCTTTTCACTTTAAAACCGTTTTGGCAGGTTCCTCTCTGACATTACCACTAAAATTATGTTTTGCTAGTATAAGCTCCCTGGAACACACAACCAGTACTGTTCGCTGGCACAACGCCTTTCCCCAGAAGATATCTTGCACCAACAAATGCCGTTGGATCGAAGCTCAATGTTTCCTGGGCTAGTACAGTGCAACTGATGCCAGGATTAGTGCTGAGCACAAAACTGCCTTTTCATCCCATCATGCAAACACTATAGATAGATAGACTTTTAAAATGAAGACAACATCCCATGCGTCTGAAGTGGAGTCTAGTCCAGAAGCGATTCTGTCGCCAATGGAGCCGTGCATGGCTGCCCTCTCCAAATTCTCCACCCCATTTGTGGACAAACAGCAACTGGGTTGGCATTTTGCCCCATCTGCATTCCCCAAGATTTGCACCATCTCTGTGCCCCAACAGGATCATTCCTGGAGGGGAGGAAGAGGCATTGCGGCCACTGAGAAAACAATGGCAGAGAACATTCAAATATAACTCTACAAAGTCACCTTCCTTTTCTTGGTTGTGACATACGAGGGACATAATGGGTTCAAAAAGAAGTATATCCCGAGAAATTTCAGTTCAGCAATAGTCATACAAATGCTCACCCTTTAAGAGGCCACAGGACTGGCCAGACTCACATGGCGATCCCTCTGAGATCTGGTGTGCACCATCTCTTAACATTACCTAAAGGCATCCCCTCTACAATTAAACTCCAGGTAAATTTACAGTTTTGCAAACATTGCCTGCATAATGCATTAGGGGCCGACTGCCGGATTATTTATGGGACAAGAGGAGAAGGCTGAGCTGTGGGTTGCCCTGAAGTCATAAAATACATTGAATGAACATCTGATGTTGCTCCAACCCTCTCACCTACCATAATGATTTCTGCTTTACTTTTATATTTGTGGACGATCTTCCGGAATATTCTGCTGAACATACTCATATGCAGCATCATTCTGTTTAAACCAGATGTGCACGAAAGGGCTAATTAGGTTTTTTCCCACATGCTATGATTTTATAAAGACATCGTCAGCTAATTATTTTTCTTCAGCCTTTTCATTTTTCCTTCGTTGTAAGCTTTTACCGGAATTGTCTGTTGGTGCATGTTTGCTTGGGCTGCTGTCGCCTGTCTCACCTACCTATGAAGGTCTGGACTTAAATATAAATCATTAAGCATAACAACCTTGTCAGGAGTCAGAATACAGGGAGGGCAGGAAGAGAAAGAGTAATTGCATAGCTGGTGCTCATAACCTTTCTACTTGTAGGTATTCTGTAGCTTCTAGTTCTCCTGCAGGAATGAGCTAGAAAGCTGGACACACAGAAGAGATGAGTTGTAGGAGAGTTGTGGGTATGGATGACACAGGAATTGACAGCTACAGATTTTGGAGCAAGATACCCTCAAAGGTTTCTTCCCCTCAGGGGGTCAACTGCCTCACCACCAGTTGCTCTTGCTCCTCATCTTCTCTCAGCATGGTTACCATTTGCTTGCTTGACTGGCAGAGAGCCAGCAAGCATCTTTTGCTCCTCTTCTCACCACCACTGGTGTCTGGGCCAGAGCAGTGAGTAGCTTACAATGGAGAAGAGAAGGAAGAAGTCCAAGACACTTCTGTCCTGGACACCTGCTGGGACCTCTGCAGGTGTCCAACCATACATGCCTTTGATGTGAGCCCTGGATGCAGGGTGTTGGGCTCAGTTTGGAGTCAGGACTGCATACCACTTTCAGTTTCTGAGAATGGTACAAACTAGAGAAATGGAACTCAGCAAAAGGCTCAGGAAAGCTGGGGAAGAAAGCACCAGACCAATGGGAGAGTCGGTGCACAATGTGGTGCTCCTAAAGAGAAGCTTCCAGTCAAGAGGTGAAGCTTAGCAGGACTGACTGGTTAGTGGAGGACTAAAGCTTGATAGGACATGGAATAGTCCTCGCAATATTTGCTGGTTTTGACATTTTTGCAGACCTCAGAATGGCCTGCCTGACATTATGGTGTATTGATCAAACCAATGCGGGTTCTTAATCTCTGCTGCTCCACTGAGGCCAGTACAGCTTTTGAATGCCTTTTTGGTCTGTACTTGGGTGTGGTTCTGTTTTAAAGCCTAGTCTGCAGCAAGATATGTGGGAGTACCTTTAGCAAAGATAATGCCCATGGGATAGATTTAGTTGAAGCCATGTGCTTTCAAATTCCATTTACGTTTGCCCATGCTTCAAACCCTCCCACTGAATTCAATCAGACTAATCTTGGTTGAACTGTGCCCCAAAATATTGAGAACAGCCAGGGAAGCGGCACTTCAGCTGGGTTTTCACATGCCCAGGATTGTCACTCATCCTGGGAGGACATGTTCATTGCCAACACCTTTCCTTCCTTTCGTTTTATTTATTTATTTATTTATTTATTTATTTATTTATTATTTATTTATTTATTAAAACATTTCTATGCTGCCCCATTCGCCGAAGCCTCGGGGCAGCTTACAACATAAAATTAAAATACAAGACATAACAATATAACAATATAAAATAAGTCGCCTTGGCCAGATAAAATAAGCGAATAATATTAACAATTAAAATGATGCTTAAATAAAAAGGTCTTCGCCTGGTGCCGAAAAACAAATAACGACGGCGCTAGGTGGACCTCTCTGGGGAGCGCATTCCATAGATGGGGCGCCACCGCAGAGAAAGCCCTCCTCTGAGTACCTACCCTCCTAATTTCTTTCACGGAGGGTTCCCAGAGAAGGGCGTCTCCCGCAGATCTCAAGATTTCATTACAGTGGTGAACCGTTAGCTGAGGCTCTGTCTACTGCTTGTAACAGTCCCAAATAACTCCTGGATTAAGCTTGAGCTCCTGGAAGTGACCAGGAAGTAGTGAATCATCAAATCAAATTATTGGATCACTCATTGAATCAATCACCAAATCTTTGAATTATTGAATTTTCGAATCAGCAAATCATCAAATAATTGAATTGTAGAGTTGGAAGGAGCCAGAGGGCCATTTGGTCCGACCCCCTGCTCAGTGCAGGACTCCAAGATAAACCATACCTCTCAGATGGGTGCCCAGGTGCATCTTGAATGGAACATGTCCTGCTTCTGACCGGAAGGGAGAGGGGCCAGAACCTGAGAGAGCTCAGTGGGAATTCTTTGCCCAAGTAAAACTTGCAAGGCAGAGACTGTGTGAGTTTGCAAGGTCCGGTCCACCAACCCTGAAACATGATGGCGGAACTGCAACAGAATCCTAGAAAAAAGAACAAACTTGAGTAGAGAGACAGAAAGAGAGAAAAGGTGAAAATGAAACCACGGACACATTTAACTTGCAAGGCCAGGTATGGAGAGCAGTTTGATGTCCATACTGATGTTGCAATTGCTGATAAAGAGAAGCCTGTGAAAATGAAACTGTACGTTTGACTGGACAAAGGGGAAGAGAAGTAAGTGAAAGTCTGGGTGCAAACATCCCCCAAGCAGAATCTGAGGCCCTCCTCCAGCATCCATGCGGAGGGCAGGCAACAGGAAGGAGAGCCTTCATGGAGGTGGCCCCTGAACTCTGCTATTGAATAATCTTCCCCTTTGAGGCCTACCTGGTGCCAACACTGCCACCTTTTCAGTGCCAGGTTAAGATTGGCCCCTACTTCTAGACATTTAATGGCACGTGATGGAACACATCAGCTGTTTTACCAGGTCTAACTTTTCTTGACTTTGTACTAGTTTAAACTGTTTTAAACTTTGTATATTGGAGTTTTAAGCTGTATTTTATTGTGCATGTGTTTCTATGGTTATTCTGTTTTACTCTCTACCTACTTATTTTTATGAATTGGGAGCCGCCCAAAAAGCATTGGCTATTGGGCAATATTGAAATGAAATTCAGGCGGAGGAGGAGGAGGAGAAGGAGAAGGAGGAGGCTACAATCATAGGTTGTGTTGCTTCCCACTGAAAGACATAAGCAGCTGAAAGATGTAGCTTTTTCAGGCAGAATCAGACAACAGGAAAGAATCAATGAGTCCACAGTTACAGCATGACATTCCAGAGGGCCTTTGGGTAAAATCAGATGTGGATTTTTTTAATTTTTTCTAATTTCCAGGAGCCAGACTACTTTCAGATATCTCTGAAAGTCACAGATTAGATAAAAGCACCTTTGGCACAATAACTTCAGCTTGGGACCTGGATACCTGAAGGAACGCCTTCTTCCATATTTGCCCTCCCGCCCCCTGAGATCAGCGGCAGAGCCCCTCCTCCGGGAGCCCTCCATGAGGGATATCAAGAAGCAAAGCACCCGGAGGAGGGCCTTCTCTGCGGTGGCGCCCCATCTGTGGCATACGCTCCCCAGAGAGGTCCACCTGGCACCGTCGTTATTTGTTTTTCAGCACCAAGCCAAGACCTTTTTATTTCAACAATATTTTAATAACTTTTAATATCAGTTTATAGGTTTTAATATGCAGCCAGGGTGGATCTGGATTTTATCTGTATTATGTTTTATTTTATTTATGTAAGCCGTCCTGAGGCTATGCGATGGGACGGCACACAAATGCCCTAAATAAATAAATAAATGATGGGTGCCATATTGTGGCATCCCTGCCTGGTATCCCTGCAGTGTCTGGACTATCCTTGCATGCCATGACAGAGGGCCCAGTTTGTCTCAGTGGAATTCCAGCCAGGCCTTGGATCTGGAGCACACGGCTTCATCGCCTGGGCATTCCCATCCCCAAAGTAACGGCAAAGGAGTACCTGCGGTAAAAACAGCTAAGAATTCTTGGAGGGGAAAAAAGCAAGTGTGGCACAGACAGACCCGTACGTCCCACTCAGAGTTCTCCACCCAAAGGGATCAGCTCACCTCTACGCAAGCTTATAGAGTCAAACGCAAAGGCTATTTCACCATCGGGTGGGGGGCTCTTCCAGCTGGGGCAACAGACAGAAGCATCCCTCAGTAAATGGAGGAGACAATAGGAATGGACACAGGCCCCGCATCAATTAGTGGAGTTCTTCTAAGTCAAGAGCCAGAAGATGTGTGCAGAGAGAAATTCAGCCCCTAACAAAACAGGGCAGAGTCTGGTATAAATGCAATTCAGCATGATAACCCAGGATCCTATAAGGCAGAGACAGACAGGGGTCGGCTTTTTTATATATAAGTTTTATTTGAAATTATAATCCTAAAAAAACAAAAAACAAAAAAAACCCACTACAAACAACATTCATCATCAAAAACATCGAGCCCACTGGGTCAGCCCCCACACCCTTCTTTTTCCATTTATGATAACTTTAAAAACATATTTAACTCTATGTGAAGTCCCGTTTCTCTAGCCAATAATAAAGAGTCCCAAGTTTGATAGAAGTCAGTATCTTCCTTCTCCTTCAATGATAAAGTCAATCTATCCATTTCTGCACAGTCCAGGATCTTTTTTAGAATCAGTTCATCGGTGGGTAGTTCTTCACTTTTCCAGTGTTGAGCGAATGCAAGTCTTGCCACATTGATTACATGCAAAATGAAATACATTTCTTGTTTACTAGTGTCCTCCGGTATAATGCCTAATAAAAAAACTTCAGGTTTAAAAGCTAAGTATTTTTGTAACATTTCCTCAAGCCATTTATGTATTTTAATCCAATACTTTTTCACGTTATCGCAAGTCCACCACATGTGATAGAAAGTACCCGATTTATATGTACATTTCCAACATCCATTTGACATATTTGGAAACATCTTAGCTAATCTATTTGGCAACAGATACCATCTATAAAACATTTTATACAAGTTTTCTTTATACGAAGTTGCTAATGTTACCTGGATATTTCTCTCCCACAGCTTTTGCCACTTTTCTAATTCAATATTATATCCAAAATTTTGTGCCCGCATTATCATAGTTTCGACAGGGGTCGGCTATTGAGATGTAGGAGAAGACATTCAAGGAAAGCAACAGAAGAAGCACATGACCGCATGAATAGGAATGATAGGGAAACATGGAACCAGCGGGGGACCTACAGAATGAGACTGGCAGGTCCTTACAATGGCCAGGACACACCTGAAGATAGTCCAGCGCAGAAAACTGCAGAGGAGACTGTAACAAGGGACACATCCTGAGCCCACAGGGGAGCACAATGAAGTCAGCATCACTGAACCCCAAACACACCTGGGGGGGACCAAATGCTAAGAAACCTGTACTTACGAATGTCTGTGTATGTGCGTCCAGTTTCTTTTTAATTTTACTTGTCTTTCTTCCTCAACAGGTAAGGGATGTCACAATATAAAATAAGTGTGGGATTCTTCTTGGGCCGGTTCTGCTTCCTTGCTGGGAGAACCAGAAAGTAGTTAATTGTGACTCTCTCTGCTTCTGGCCATGACCAGAAAGAGCTCAGTGGAAGGGTTTATATGAATAAACCCACAAGGTTGGTGGCCGGTTTGCAGGGGATGCCGTATGAGGCGAGACGGAGGGAACTGGGTCTTTTCAGCCTGGAGAAGAGGAGACTCAGTGGGGGTGACATACAGGTATGTGAGGGGGTGTCACATGGAGGTGGGCAGAGACCTGTTCTCCCCTGCAGAGGAAGGCAGGACGCGCTCCAATGGAGCAAAGCTCAGGGAACCCAGGTTCCATTTGGATGCCAGGAAGCACTTCCTGACAGTTCGGACCCCGAGGGTGTGGGATGGGCTTCCACGAGAGGTGATTGAGGCCCCATCGGTGCGGGTGTTCAAGGATAGGCTGGACATCCACATGGTGGGCATGTCGTGAGCGGAGCCGGCTGGTGCCGGAGGTTAGACTAGATGGCCCAGGAGACCCCTTAAGACTCGCTCTGTTTCTATATTTCTATGTTTCTAATAAGGGTTGTAAGTATGTTTGGAAGGCAGAGACGGTATGACTCTGTGGGGTGCCATCCACCATGGTTGAAACACCTGCTGTCTTCTTTGCTCCAAAGGAATGTGGCATTCTGGGAAAAAAAGATGGTCAGTGGCTCCAATTTTGAACAGGTATTTGTTTCTCTGTGTATTCTGGTAAAAATGTGGGTGCGTTTTTTTTATCACAGAAGGAAAAGCAGTGCTCCCCCTGCTCAACACAGGGAGGTCAAGTTTTAACAAGGGAAAGAACCATTCCACCAGTTGAATTGGTTGAAGAATGTCTCCAGATTTTAGTCCAGTTTTACAGCCATAGTAACAACAAATTATACACTTAAACATCCCAGTGATTTAATGGGAGAATTAAATAGCGCTTCCTCAAGCTGTCGCTTAGATGGTGAGCCCTTTGGGGACACAGAGTGATATATCTGACTTCGATGAAATAGCTGTAAGCCACCTTAAACCCATGGGATACAAATATAATAAATAAACAAATTGAAAGGATATTCAAATGCATAATCACACCAATCCACACAAGAGCTCTCTGTAAGGAGGCCTGAGTAGATGAATTGAGCATCTCTTCATGAGGGGGCATGAGGGGGAGCTTCACGAATCAAAGCTTGCCTTTTCAAGATTCACAGGGATTGGTAATTGCCATTTTGATTCCTCCAGCCAGGAAGCATGGCTTCATCGTGTGTACCCTTAGCTCAATAAAGAATGGTGTGTGTACACAGTGATGATCTGTGAGCAGCTTCCCTTCCAATCCAGTCATGGGACCCAGGGCTGCAAGTGCCTTGCCCAGTTGTAAAAACGGAAGGACAACCATGCTGATCAGTTGTCTGGAAGAGGGACTGCAAAGGACCATTTCTCTCTACCCACCAAAAACTGATTGGTGCGTCTTCTGATAGAGGCAGGTATCTGGTTCTGGGCTCTGGAGCACAGGGGGTCTTTTAAAAGCTCTTCTCATAGTGCAGGAAAAGGCGATATTCATTGCATCGAATCACACAGCTTATAAACTGCATATTGACTGCCAAGTAGACATGTGTATGTTTGTGTGTATCGTGACCCTGAGGAGGAACAGAGATGCTCATGGGGAAATTAAGGGCAAGGTGAAATGAATCTAATCACAAAAGTGCACAGGAGTGTGAGATCAAATTTATGCATTGTATAATTTCCTTGGTTGCTACCAAGACCCGATCCCACCTAGCAAAGAGTGCAGAATAGATGTAAGCAATCCAGATGGAATGAATGAGGGGTATTAGGGATATCATTCATTGATCATCTGCCAGCATTGCTCAATTGATTCATTATATTTAATAAAAGTGCATATTTGGGACAGTATTCGATTCAACCAACAAAATCTACCTCTCACTTTTGGATGGAAGATGGCAATTGACCAGCACTAAGTATTTGTACAGAATAAACACCTTTGCGGACCACACACACTCCTACCAAATAAGTTTACTCCAGACTGCTTCAAATTATTATTAATAATAATGTATATATTTCATTTCTATACTCATAAAAGAAGCTCTCCCATAAAATTGCCTCTCCCATTATAGTGCTGTTGGAATTATCTTCTGATGAAGCAAACAAATAGTACAGTCTTATGCACTTGCCTGGGAGTAAATCTCATTGAATTCAGTGGGACCTACTTCCACAAAAATTCTACCGGATCAGGCTAGAGGCCATTCTAGCCCATCATCCTGTTTCCCTTAGTGACCACCCAGTCCTATAGGATTGCGAGGAGAACCAGCCATGGAGATGTGGAATCAGCCTGACAACCAGGAGTGTGGCTGAGTGTTCTAACAATGAAGGAAACAAGTCCACGGTGAATGACCCGGACGGAAGGCTTGGATCTCCATGGGGATGCATGCCCTGGACCTTCCTAGGGCAACATTGTTCAGCGTGGTCTCTTCATGGCCTAGCAAGCCACAAGAAAGCAATGGATTAGCCCAACCTGGTCAATACACGTAACCTGTTGCCCATGCCTATTGCAATTCACGCTGTAGGATCCTGCAGTTGCTTCATACACTGGCAGTGCATCTGGGAGAGTGTCTCACAGCCCCAGCCAAGCCTTAACAGCACAACGTTACCATGGCATGCTGTTTCAGGCATGTCCATACGAACCAGCCAGCTCAGCTTTTGCCCTGTCCTTCCTCTTCGCTTCTTCCTTTTCTTCGCTTCTTCCTTTTCCATCTTATCAGGTCTTCATTTCTGGCCTTGGTTTCTTTTCATGTTTACACCTCTTAATTTCTTTCTTCCTCTGTTATTGGTCTTACGATTGAATGTCTAATTTATTCATTAAGCAATATCTTTGCACCAGTGTTTTCTATAATTTATAGCATGGTTCCTAGCCATGTTTTATTTGATTCTGAAAGATAGTTTAAACAATGAAGGCTCTGTAAAATAAAATAAAATAAAATAAAATAAAATAAAATAAAATAATAAAATAGATAAAATAAAATGACTGTATCCCACTGTATAAAAGTATAAATGGGACTTAATTTAGAGTGTTTAATATATACCTAACCAAATTAAACTTCTGTAAGCTGCAGAACTCGATATTATGGCCCTTATACGTGAGATCTGCCATAAATAAATAAATGAATGAATGAATGAATGAATGAATGAAGTTTGGCTTGCTCTTGTTAAGTGCTCCTATTCATGAGATACACGAAAGGACACAAGCCCAGTTTTCCATCTTCCAAGCCTTCCCAAAAGACAGCCAAGTCAGCATGGCACAGGGGTTAAGAACGCCAAGCTGGTACTCAGAAGATCCAGGTTCAAGTCCCCACTTGGGTGCAAAGTTCCCTGGGCGATTTCAGGGCAGTCACCCTCTCTCAGCCTAACCCACCTCACAGGGCTGTCATTGTGAGGATAAAATTGAGTGGAATCCCATTGATACCATTACTCCAAGCAAACCTTTCAGGGTGGAGGAATAGAAAGAGTGCTGGATAAACCAATGCTTAGCGGGCACTTCTCTCCCTTGCTCCTATGTCCATGGAGGCATCAAAAGAGGAACAGAAGCCCAAAGAACTTCAGAAAGGATACAAAAACAGACCTGGGTTGCCACTGCCAGAGGCACAAATGAGAAGGACAGAGCACCCAATCCAACTGAACTTAATCATAACTATGACTGCAGTCCCATTGAGGACAGCGAGATCAACTGAAGGAGGTAAGGACAGAGATGAAAAGTTAGTTGTAACTAATTTAGTGGTTAATTTATGTAGCTAACTAGTTGTAGCTAATTTATTCAATTGGCTCCATCAGGCTTTGTCATAAGAAATATGAGCTGGTTTGAAGCCAGAGGGCTACATCCATGATTACCCTAACATAAGTCTCATTCGTTTTAGTGGATCTAATATATTTCTTAACAGCAGAAGAATTACAGAACTTTATCTAGACAGCAAACTAAAAAGTGAGACATCACCCTGCCAACAAAAGTGGGTGTAGTCAAGGCTATGGTTTTCCCAGTTGCAATGTATGGCTGTGAAAGCTGGACCATAAGGAAGGCTGAGCGCCAAAGGATTGAGGACTTTGAATTGTGGTGCTGGAGGAGACTCCTGTGAGTCCCTTGGACCTCAAGGCAATCAAACCGGTCAGTCCTAGAGGAGATCAACCCTGACTGCTCTTTAGAAGGCCAGATCCTGAAGATGAAACTCAAATACTTTGGCCACCTAATGAGAAGGAAGGATTCCCTGGAGAAGAGCCTAATGCTGGGAACAAGAGATGGCAAAAGAAGAAGGGGACGTCAGAGGATGAGGTGGCTAGATGGAGTCACTGAAGCAGTTGGTATGAGCTTAAGTGGACTCTGGGAGATGGTGGAGGACAGGAAGGTCTGGAGGAATGTTGTCCATGGGGTCGCAATGGGTTGGACATGACTTCGTTAGTAACAGCAACAAGGTGATCAACACCTTGACCGCAAGGTGATCAAACCAGTCAGTCCTAGAGGAGATCAACCCTGACTGCTTTGGCCACCTAATGAGAAGGAACAACTCACTGAAGAAGACCTCGATGCTGGGAATGATTGACAGCAAAAGAAGAAGGGGGCAGCAGAGGATGAGGTGGCTGGATGGAGTCACAGTGTTGTCCATTGGGTCGTGATGGGTCAGACATGACTTTGCGACTAAACAAACTAACAAATAAATGAACATAAATACAGAGCCAGAGATGCAGCCAGAGACAGGGCCGTCTTCACGCGTGGGCCTGATGGGCACTTGCCCTTGGGCCCCATACTAATCTGTGTATGTTAACCCTTGGAAAATTGGAAAATTTCCAAAATTAACAGTAGTTGTAGTTGTCGTAGGGGCTCCAGTACACTGCTTTGCCCTGGGCCCATAATCTGTTAAGACGGCCCTGGCCAGAGGAATTATTGCTCAGAGGCGCTGTGGTCCCAGCATGCATTGTGAATGGCTCCTTTAATGCAGAGGCAAATGTGCATCCCCATCTCCAGTTCTGCGTCAGAGATCTAGCATTTTTTAAAGGTTATCAAGGGAGTTACAGGCTAGCATAATGGCTTTTCTAAGTCAATTGGCAGAATGCATTATTAAAGATAAAAGTATTAAGCATCCAGAGGAACAAGTCTTGTTGAAGAAGAATCAACTTGGCTTCTGCAAAGGTAAGTCTTGTTCTAACAAGCTTTTAGAATTCTTTGAGAATTTACATTAAGTATACACATAAACATGATCTGATAGGTCTGGTTTACTTCAACTTCCAAGAGGCTTTTGGCAAAGTCGCTCACCAAAGACTCCTAAGGAAACTTAGCACTCTTGGGATAACAGGAGATCACCTCTAATGGATCAGAAACTGGTTGAAGGAGAGGAAGGAATAACCGGGCAGGTCTCAGATTGGAGGGAGGCTAACAGTAGGGGTTCCCCAAGAACCTGTATTGGAACCAATGCTTTTAACTTGTTCATAAATGATCTGAAATTATACGTGAGCAATGAAGTGGCCAAGTTTACTAATGGCACTAAATTATTCAGAGGTGTTAAAACAAAAAGGGATGGAGGGGAGTTCCGAAAGACCAACCCCTGCTGGGGGAGCTGACATTAAAATGGGAAACGCGGCTCGATGTAAGTGAGCATCGAGTGATGTGCATTAGGACACATGATTTGATGTGTACGGTAATGGGGGTCTGAGCTGGCAGAGAGGAATCTTGGGGTCGTGGTGAATAACACAGTAAAACCCAATGTGCAGCTGGTCAAAAATGGCAAGTTCAACACTGGGAGACATTAGCGAAACAACGTCTTTACCAAAAAGAAAAAAATCTATGCTGCTGTCAAGTTTGAAATGCTGTGCAGGTCTCTGGCCACCACTCCTCAGAACTGGTCTTGTAGAACTGGGAAAGTAACATGACCAAGAGGCTGGAGAAATTCTCATTTGAAGAAAAGTTATCCACCCTAACTGGGGCTAATGGGAGCTGAAGTCTGAACCATCAGGAAGGTACGGACTTGGGCAAGGCTGGGGTGGATAGTTCTGAGTCCAATGTTTTGACAAGGTAGCTTCATCAGGCCATAATTGCATGGGTGGCATTGAATAATGAACAAGATTGACGCAAGTGGGGTGAACCGAGAGCAAATATGGAAGAGGGGAGCAGTTCCACATGGAGGAGGCCACTTTGGAGACTCTTCGAGCACACATTGTAAAGGCGGAGGCAAAAAGCTCACGTCCTCCACTGGAAGAGCAGACATTGCTTGCACTGCATTATGTAGTTCTTGGAGATGGTCACAACCTCCTCTTTCTCACTTTTTTCACCCTTGCCCCCTCTTCTTCTCCTATAATTGTCTTTCCCTGCTCTGTAAGTCACCATTACTTTTTGTTTATACCCTTTACAATACTTCCACGAGCATACGCTATAATTCTCCTCTCTTTTCTTTATCTCCTTGTTCGTACAAGCTGCCTTGAATAAAGAAGTCATTATCAGCAAGCCCACAATGGGGCCAGACATCCACTTTCAAGATGTTGTATAGATGATATATTGATCAGTCTTCAATGAGTAATCACGTCCTAATGAAAAGAGCTTACAGGAGTTAATGCATCTGCTCATGCAAACCACAAATGAAGCTTTTGGTGGCACAAAAGGTCTGGCTGTGTGAATTATAATTACTCCCTGCAACAATAAAAGTCAGAAGTGGCTTAATTTATTTACCACAATCAATGATCGTCCGTGGGCTACACACGGAAAATGCGTTTTTCGAAACCAGCATCCAGATTGTTTCCTTGCTGTTGGTCCCTTCCTGAGAATTAACCCCAGAACTGCCTGCCTGCAACACGGAGTGTTGCGAGAACACTGCTGCTTTGCCCACCTCCTTCTGTGTAATCTTCCCCTTAATGCGGTGTCACGCCATCAGGCTGCACATTGTCCCCGCTGCTTTCACCCTGTGGATGGGCAGGGTAAGACACAGGGCACAGCTACGCAAGGCAAGCCTGTACCAACCTAGAATTTATAGTGAATTGCGGGCCGGGGAGATGTGCAGGACTCATCCATTCCACAGCGTATAGTGCTTAGTCTCACCCCGGAACTAATGGCCACTTCTCACATGAGGTTTAAACTGCTTCTTGAATATTTTGGGCAGGGGTGCAGCTAGCTAATTTTAGACCTAGACCGTGTTGGTTTTATGAGGAGGGTCTTTAGACAGTCATATATATATTATTTCCAGGAAAATGTCCCTTCTTTCTCTCCCCACGGCCATTCTGTGCTTTACAACTGTTCCTGCCACCCAGATATATTTGAAGATTAATAGCAAAACAGTTTGCCAATTCAAATTAAAGAGGAAGAGGAGGACTGAACATGTGTAATGTTGCATTTTAAACTCACTTAAATCATAGCTTCATCATGACTTACAGGAATGAATTGGAGTTTATTTATTGTGTTATTTATTTTATTTATTAAAAGCCTTTTTCTCCCGTCCCCTACAGAATGCCTTGGGACAGTTTGCGTCTGCTGTCCTCATCACTTTCTAGTTCTGGGTGGTCAGGGGTGGGAATGGCTTTGGAGTATGAGCTGCGTTGCTGCTTGTTAATATGGGAAAGAAAAAGGGTCGGATGAACCTGTCCAATTGGCTTTCTTTCTCTCGGTTTCCCATTTTTCCAAGTTTGGTTCATCTCAGGCCTTGAGAATTTCCACAAGCTTCAGTCCGTGCTGAACACTTGTTTAAATTGTTTAAAAGTTTACACAGAAATCCATAAACATTTGTGCATGCATTTCTCCCAATATAAGCATTCTATGCATTTTGTATGTGTTTTTCCCTACTGCAATGCACATCTGAACACAATTTCCTCTCATGCTGTATTCTGCATGCGTTTCTGACTGGAGAACTCCATTGCAGAATCCCCAAAAGTGCAAACAAGACAACTGGATTTAGACTCTCGCATCGGTTCAAAAGTGCACAACCAGTGGGTGCGCCTTAATATGTGAACAGAATAAATTTCTCCCTATCCCTGCCAATGAAAGTCATTTACAACTGACTGAGTGAACATTCTAAGCAAGTTAGGCTGCACTTCTAACCACCTGCATTCGGCGACCAAGTCTGTTAGCCGCTTTTGGACATCCTCCCCTAGCAGCCACATTCAGAATGGTGGAAGTTGCAGTCCACACGATGCTCAGGGGACCAGGCTGGGGAGGGCTACATTGCATTAGATTTGGTGAGGCTCAGTTCTGCCTGGACGCATGCGGGACCGAACGTAGTTCCGAAATTTTGCAACAGAAGGCATTTGACCTTCCAGGCCACCATAATCCTCATGCATGAAAGGTGGTGATGAGATAAATGTTCCAAAACAATGGGCTGTGGGTGTGCATTTTCCTCCCACAAAAGTGCTTGGATGATATTTTTCTGCAGCTCCTAACTTAAACTGAGAATTATATGAGCTGAGCTAATTTTGCACCCAGGGTATTTGCCTTGCCCCTTTTAGGAACTCATTGCCAGAAGCCACTGTTAATGCATACTTAGAAGCTGCTTTAAACTATACTTTTTAATGGAACATGGATAGTTGATTTGCTTGAGAAAGTGAACATGTGGATTTATCTGGGCTAAGCTGAAGGCAGCAACCAGGGAGGAACCGAGAAGCAGGATCTGGGAGATGTGCTGAAGCAGGAATGGACGGAATTGATTGCTAAGAAAGAGGTTTCCCACACCTAGCCCTGGTGAGCACCACTGGGATCCACATGAGGAAGCGCATCATCTTGGCACATCAGCCAGGAACCCTGGCACACCGCAATGTGGGGGAGACCTGAGTCCAACCAGCCCCCGACTGGTTTTGCCAGCCCTGCTCCTCCCACAGGGAGAACCAGCCCTTTCCAGAACTTCTCTTCGTGCCAGCTGAGGGCACAGGAAGAGAAGCCATCTTTCCTCCATTCGTCGATGGAGATGACTTCTGGGCCCCTTGCCTTCCATGGGGAAAGAGCCTGGCTCAGCAAGTCAGTCCTACGTGGAAGTCCACCTCAGGCCAGCCTACATCCTACGTGAACAGAAAGTCCCAAAGAAGAAGTGGGGATGTGTGAACATGTCGTTTCTGCTGCGTAACATGCAAACAATGCCACATAGGATTGCAAGCAGAAGTGGGTTCTCCAGGAATGCTTCCAGTTTCATGTTCAGTAGTTCATGTGCTTCTCTATGTTCACCCCTGAGCCAATGTGCAGAGGCTCAAGCACTTTAGGCCCACACGTTTCAAAAAGCACCTTTCCCTTTGTGGGCAAGAGCACTTCCTTTCAGGAGCACGAGCAAGGCGCGAAGATGCAAAATAATTTATTTGGGCATGTTCCACTAAATACAGCGGGACTTACTTTCCTGTAAGCAACAGCTGATCAGGCTTTTATTGATTAATAATCTTACTATTATTTTTTACTCTAACTGGTATTCCCACACTTTCATGATCCTTAACGCATGCTGTATGATTGGAAAAAGGGATGCTTATTGTGCCATTCTCAATGAAAAGGACAATACTAAAGAAGGCAGGGAGCAAAATAAAATGAATCACAAAGGCAGGCATTAAAAGTATAGTTTAGGCATGATCTAATCAATATAAGAAAGGGGATTTTGTCAAGGCATCTCCCCATGAGATTGCCAAGACCAGACAATTTTTTTCTAAATTAATTTTTAATAATGTGTAATAATCGGAGTGCCACCAGTCTGTGCAGATTAGAATTCTTTTTGATAGAAAAAGAAATATTTGTGCAGAGTTTTTATGAGCAAAGTTGACCCGAGGCTTTGCAAAGCTGATTGAGAAAGTGCAGTCAATGCAGCTGCTTAACCCCTTCCCTGCTTTGTTTTCTTCATGCTGCAGAATTCAAGTCTTGGATGGATGTTTCAAACAACAATCCTGCCATACAATCAGTAACAAAGAGTTATTTTCTAGAGAGCTCTTTGTAGGAGACAAATTTGGAGCAGTGTTGGAGCAGGAATTCTTGTGTTTCGGATCTTGTGCAGGATGCCCCAGGAATATTAATGCCCAAACCAGAGACAGTATTTAGCCAGTTTGGAAGCACTCTCCAAACTCAAATTCAAAATGGGTATCACTTGTTCCTGCCTTTGGTCAAACTCCGAAAGACAGAAGTAGCAACAACCCAACCCTACAAGTTTGCCAAAGGTGTTGATGGATGAGTTCCCACAATGTCCTCATATTGCTGCCTCCCCTTAACTTCAGAACAGTTTGGATCAGACTTCCCCAACCTTGTGCCTTCCAGACACGTTTGGATGGCAACACCCAGAATCCCCACAGTCAGTGGCTGTGCTGGATGGGAATTCTGGGATTTGCAGTCCAAATGCCTCTGAAGGCCACCAGGTTGAGGAAGGTTGGTTTAGAGTCTGCTTGTAAAGAATCCAATGTTGTTGTTCAGCTGCAAAGTCCTGTCCAACTCTTCGCAACCCCATGGGCAACATTCCTCCAGGTTCTCCTGTCCTCCACCATCCCCCGGAGTACCCCCAAGTCACACCCAGCCCTCCAGTGACCCCATCCAGCCACCTCAGCCTCTGAAGTCTCCTTCTCCTTTTGCCTTCAATCATTCCTGGTATCCTATGCAAATGCTTAAATGGATAGTTTGCATGTGTCCAGACAGTATTGAGCCTCACTAAATCTAACGGAATGTAGCCTTCCCCAGCCCGGCAGGAAAAAACAGTTAATCTTCCTGTGGTTTGGTTTGGTTTGGTCTGGTTTGGGGTTGGGTTGGGTTGGGTTTGTGCTTTTTTGCTCCCAATGTGTTCCTGGGTGATAAACCGGCCTAGTCCTGCTGCCAGGACTAGAAGCCAGCTTTCCTCCTGTTCTGTTGTCAGTAGTGTAGTGCCTCAGATCGGCTTCACTTCAGGTTCCAGGGTAATCCGTTAATCCATTTAATCGAGTGCCTAAGTTGCAGAATAGACTCTTCCTAGGTCGGGATTAGGACATGCTTCCACAGGCGTGTGCACACACTCAGAGAGAGACACACACCCTTTCATCAACCACTAAATGTTTAAGAAGTAAGCACAGCAAATGCACAGCAAATAAACTATGGAAATGTAACTTATTTTGGATTAGAGTCAAAAATAGACCTTCACACCTCTAGAAGATGCTTACTGCCTTACCACAGAAAGCTGCCTTTCCCACGAAGAAAAGGTGAATTAACTGCCTCTAAATGAGCACGAGGGACCCGCTGGGTTCAACCATGCAATGGCCCCATTTTATTTCTAGAGGAGAGACTTTCAGATATCTTCACTCCTTCACAAAAAGCAAGTTATGCAGTTCTTGTTTTGGGTGCCATCTTGAAGCCCATGTCCACAAAGCAACAGAGATCCAAGCTTTCAAGTGCCCTGAGGCCATGTTACCTGAACCAAATATGGACAATTCCACCCACAAGCATGGAGTTGGCTGTCTCCTGAAAAAGCCTGAAACACAGGTGTGTTAGCAAAGGTTGAGAAGAATATTTATGAGCCTCCAAGATAACGGCTGTGCTAATGATACCAGTTGTCCTCACTTCCATTAACCTGCAACAACCCACCCACCAGCAAATGGGGCAGGTGTTGAGTTCTGCATTTTTCTTTATCCAGTCAAACCCATTTGGCTGTGACATTGTACCAGTCTCAGAGCATCTCTCTCGGCTGTCAGTGATCGTTTTTGTTATTAATTATTTCTGGTTACTCAAGGATACTGGGCTTGTTGTGCAAAGAATGCTCTTCGTATAAACAAAGAGACAAAGAACGCCACAACTGAAATATAGAAGAGAATCTCCCCACTGCAACGAATGGTTAATGCTGCCAAATCTCAAGGAAATTCTCATAATGCACATAGGAAAGTCCCATCCTTAGCAAGTAAGATTTTGCCAAACAGCACTTTTAACACTAGGCATGATATTATCAAGCTCAAATATGCCCACATCTCTTTTAAAATATCACACAATTATTGCCTGCATGCTAATAGAAGATGGCCCACGAGAAGTTCCAAACCATTTGTCCAATCTAAGCTGGGATTGTCAGTTGTTTCCTGGCCCCTAATTCTGTGCCTTTGAACCCTATGAATTGACCAGTCATATTATGACACTCCATATGGCTGATTTCTGAAAAGCTACCTGTTAACAGCACAGCTTCATGGTAGAGAGAGTTTTTTTCTTGGTCAATTCACAACTTGAAATCCCACCTATTATGATTGTCTTTTAAATGCATACGTTCTCTTGCCAACATGTTCTACCTTGGAGGGCTGGTTGGTAAGAAATCACGCGTACTGCTTTACCAAATAAAGTAGGACAACTCATCCTGCTTGGTAGGGTGAGTATGTGTCCTACTTCACAGGGGACAGTCCAGAGTCATCCTATACACAACCTCCACGCAGACATCCTATGCACCAAGTTGTTCACTCGCCTCCAGAACCAGCTACCAAGAAGGTAAGCGTAACAACCTTTTGGAAAAGATGTTTGACAGGGTACAGATCGGTTGCTCAAAGCAAAGGGCTGAGTTTATTTTTCTGTGCCTCTCCTTCCCTGCCAAAAAGGCAATCGGCATGATAGTTGCTTTCCTAATAGCTCCCTGTGGACAGGGATTCTGAGAACTGCCTTTCTGTTCATCTGAGGCAAAAATGGTCCATTTCACTGCTCCAAATGCAAGCGCTTTCGGCAGGCAATCCTGGAGCATTCACAAATGGGTGATGCTCATTCATAGAATGCATACTTTAGGGAAAGGTGCACTTTAGAAATGTATATTTAGGAGAAATGCGCCTTCTCACACTGCTTTCAATGGGGTAAAAAGGTGCCTTTGAGCACACCATTTTAAACAGTGTGAGTCCGACTGGATGCCTTCTCATTGGACAGGGGGAAAGGAAGCACGCAAGCAGGGGCAGGAACCAGGTGAGTGGGCCTCCAGAGCAGAACCGGGAGAACTTGCAGCCTTGCTCCCTTAGGACAATTGGATCAGCACCTAAGAACAACAGTATTAAGGCCATGATCCTAGGCACACTCACCGGGGAGTAAACCCTTTGTGCTCAGTGGGATTTCCTTCAACAAGTCATACCCCAGGTTAGAGGATGATGTAGCACAGGACTGGTCAATTTAGTGTCCTCCAGCTATTTTGTACTACAACTCCTATCAGCCCCAGCCAACATGGCCAAGGGTCAGGAATGCAGGAGCAGGTGCATATCAGAAATGGCCTCCAAAAGAATTTTGCTGGCATGACAAAGAAAACGTTGGGATCGTACAGCAGGAGTTGGAGAAAATAGGAGCTTTTTCCCTGGTCTAGAGTTGCTTTCACTTAATTTGGGGGCATTAAAAACATCACTCCCATGCTATCTTTTTCTTTTCATGGATCCACGCGGTTCCACATTGACCTCTGACCCAACAGGGGTCCGTTCCATGCACTGGCTCCATTTCTGTGGAATGCCCTTCCTCTGGATGGCAGGCCCAGTCTCCTGAACACATCCATCCAAGGAAGCCTTCCCTGATGGACCAGCCCATTTTAACACATTTCTAAAGTTATTCTTCTTTAACCTGCTCTTATCTTTCTACAGCTTCTCATTCTGATCCTGGAATCAGTGTCTATGGATCAGCACATTAAGGTTGTAAATAAATAAATAGAAGTCTAGGTGTTGAGCAGAAAAGAACAGATTCTCCCATGGATGTCCCTCGGTAGCTGAGGTCCTCACACTCTTAGCAGTGTGGAAAGGCTTTCAATCTCTCCTGATGCCTTCAAGTCCTTTTTCTGTTTGGTTTCTTCACTGCTCTGGGGAATGAACCGATCGTACTTTGATGCAGAATGAAGGATCCCGGAGGCTAAACTGAAGGCCAGCACCATGTGAATCATGCAGGGATGGAACAGGCAGCCTTCTTTGCTCCGAGTGCCTTAGACTCACAAGAACTTCATGGTATTTAATGCAGGGATGGCTTGTGGGCCTCTCCCAGTTCTCCCCCATCACCTTGGCATGTCCTCCTGCCCCACTGAGAAATTACTGTCAGTACCAGATGCTGGGGGAGGGGGGGCTCCAGATGGCACATTTCAAGTCAGTGAGGTGGTTACCATCTAAAGACGGAAGCATAGATCCATTCGGTCAAAAGTAGAATAAAACAGAACTTAACTGTCCTACACTTGTTGCAGTTGTTCTTATATTACATTTATATCCCGCTTTTTTCTTCTTGCAAGGAACATAGCCCTCTTCCACTTCGTTGCATCCTAACAACAACCCTGTTTAGGCTAAGAGTGAGCGACTGGCACGGACTCATCCAGTGAGCTTCATATCAAGCAGATACTAGAAGCCAGATCTCCAATTCTCCAGCCCTCTGGCCCAGCATTCAAACCACACTCAACACTGTACAGTTAAATCCGCTTCTAGCTTGAGGGACAACCCTTGGAACTTCAGGATGGCTCCACAGTTTCTCAGCTCCAGGTTCACGGGTGATTTTTTGCTGGGAAATGAAAGTCGCTGGAGTTCCTCCCCTCCTCGGATGATGTTCTCCCTTTTGTTTTTCCAGGAATGCTCCTTGCAGTGACATAACCATACAATCAAGAGGGAATCATGCGGTTCAAGGTTGATATGCCAGTTTGTTTGATGCCAATCAAGCCCAAGTGGTATGGTTGGAGTTAGCAGGGGACTAAGACTGAGCAGAGTAGTTCAAATGTATGTTTATCCATTGATCGCAGTAAATAACCATGGGCCCGTCTCTCTCTGTCTCTCCTTCTCCTCTCCCTAGCCCATCCCACAAGACTGCTGGAGGATAAAATGGATAAGAAAAGGAGGGTGGCTATAAAATGGAATAAAGAAATGCAACAAACTGTATCAAGTGGAGACTTTGCGTGAATCGGACATATTGCGTGTAGAACATCCATATCAGTTTACATCATAGCTATTCTTTTTCTGCATCCACATTCAGACTTGGGGAAAGTAAAACAGCACACAGAAACACAAAGAAAATGCCTGAGGTACTCATGTAAAGTGATTAAATATGAGCCAACTATATCTCGGTCACTCCTTGGCTTGTTCACCAAGCATACAAAGCAAACATTGTTCCCAGCTGAGCATAATCCAGATGATGAATCATTATTTCACAACCAGCAGACTTTCACACTGTCTGGAAAGCAAGGCTTTCCAGTGGAGTCCCTTTCTCACATTCTGCCACTAACCATTAAGTGTTCAGAGATCAAGTGATGTCTATGAATGTGTGAACCTGACCTAAGTCTTCCCGAGGAGATTGCAGCACCCCCCCAACTTGAATACAAAGACAAAAAAATGGCCATTGTGGTTTGTGAGTAGAAAGTATGAAAAGAGCATAAGAGAATTTTAAAAGCAAAAGTGTCAACTGCACAAGTGTGAAAGCTTATCTTACAGTTATGAACTATGCCATCAAGTGCCCAATATGAAAGGGCAAACTCACTGAACATTAGAGTATATTTTCCATTCCAGTGCTATTTTGACCAAACTTCACCCTTAGGTACTTTAAAAGAACCTTCCCTGGCATCGTGGACCTTCAGAAGAAGGAAATATAAAAGTGATGAGCTGCAGAAGGAATACCGGAAGATGCTCCACAAGATGCTCCACTTCAGAGCTGTTCAAACCATAGAGCAGGTCTACACTGTATTTCCGCCTTTCCCATCTGAGTGTCTTCCAAACTGGGGAATTCAGTTCCCATCAGCCCCAGCCTACATGGCCAAAGGGTCAGGAATTTGGGGAGCTGTGGACTAGCACATCAGGACAACCTGAAGTTGGAGAAGGCTGCTGCTCCTTATCTAGCCCACCCTCGTCATGCTGTGTGGCTCGTGGGTACAAGATGATGGTCATGGTTTCAGAGACATAGGCAGAACCACCGGTACAGCTGAATGAAACTCCGGGGTAGGGGCAGGCTGCCAGGCAGGACACTTGGTGGGCCATGCCTTGTTGGCCCAACTCACCCCTTCGAAAGTTAAAGATGCTCACGTTCTGTGCCCCTTCCCAGTCCAGTGCCATTCAGGCGGTTCCGTTTGCACCCTTGTGACTGGACAGCTGTGGAAACATTTCCCAGAGGATTGAGGTCCCATTTCAAGGAATACATACGTGGGACAACATTTCTCTCCCAAAGCTTTCTTCCCACTGGAGTCATTCTTCTGTTCCTCAAAGGAGGCACCAGCTGGGGCTCACCTCTTTAAATGTGCGTTATAGTCATGAGTGATTTTAGTCTTCAGGGGTTAACTTAGGGCAGGAGGAGCTAGATCAGGTCTAATTGTTGGGATGTATGCTTAGTTCAAGTTAAACAATGGCTCCCGGGAGGGGAGGGGAACCAGCGAGAGAGGTGCTGAGTAGAGAAAAGAGTGTTGTTTGAGGCCTAGTTTCCTGAATAGACTTGTTAAAGACCATGGCTGATGTATGCTAAGCAGGCACGGTTGGGGAGAGAAAGGCCAAGCCAGGCCGCTCATCTCTCCCTCTTCCAGGGCATCCATCCTTTGGAGATATGACTGAAAGCCAAATTGCTACTCCCGGCTTCTTCTTCTCCTCCTCTCTCTCCCTCTCTCTCTCTCTCTCTCTTTCTCTCTCTCTCTTTCTTCATTTCTGCCATGTAAAGATAATCAGGTTTATGTAAAGTATGTGTGCTCTTTTGACAGTCTGCGCTATCTCATTAATTCAATCACACCAAAACCCATTGTTCTCAAAGTGTTTGAAATGCGGATAGGGACAGAGGCTTTTTCAGTCCTGTCAATCAATGTTAACATTTTTCTCGCAGTTGCCATGGCTGGGGGCCAGAGTTCATGAAAACACAGAAGAAGAGCCAACAAAACAAGAATAAAGACTTATTTGAGATACTCTTTTTAAAGGACATCTTCCATGCACAAAACATGAGAAGTAAATGTAGACAAGTTTGGACACTATGGCGCACTGTGAGGAAAAAGGGGAGGAAAAGGAATTTGAAAATCAAATAGGCCTATAAAAACTTGACCCAAGAGTTTCTGGGAAAAACCCAATGAATTGCTCCCTGGTTGAACAATGTTCTTTCTTTCGTGCGTTCTTCAAGAGGACAATGCCGGATATCTTATAACACATGCCACCAATGTCTTTACACTGTTGTAAGCCAGCTCAAGCCAACAGAATGCTGATTGCGGACAACAAGAGATTGTGAGGAAGTAATTCTCTCTTTCTCTGACTGTGCTACAAACAAGCACTGGGAAAATTATTCATGCATATAAGGCCAACAAAACAGAGATGGGAGATTTGCGATGTCGTGCAGGGTGATCATGTGACGAAGATTTTCCCTTAAAGGAAAAGGACAAGTGCAATGCCATTCACTGGGGATGGCATGACAACGACGCCGGTTTTCTTGGGTAAAACCACAAATTCTTATGACGCCCCAAAATGTTTTTATGCTGTTTGACAGGTAAATAAGTCTACACAGCATTAGCAGAGAACCCAGACTTGTTATGCCTTTTCTGTAAGTTTTCAGTGGAAACATTTCATGGGAATCGTCTCTTCCTCCTGAAAGGTTTCAAAAACTTCTATTGAAACTGGTTTTTTGTTTTAAATGTATTGGGAGGGTTATTTTTGTTTTGTTAATAGGCTGTGTCTCTCAAAGGAAGAATGAATTCTTTTTAGAACTAAGCTGGGTTGTTGAGGAATTCTAACAGCAGAATTATTATTATTATTTGCACCAACCTCTTAATCTACTTACTCTCAAGTATGCACAGTTGCAAACGTTTTTACATTCTTCAAACCCAATTATGGTCATCCCTTGGAGACACTCTGCCTCCAACTGAGGACTATGGTGAGCTGGCCAATATTAGTCAAGAAGGGTAGCCCCAACTTGCGGCTGCAAAACCAGCAAGTGTGCGTCATAAGAATACTCTGCTGATTCTATTCCACTTAGGAATACTGTGTCACTTCCATATTGATTCACGGAATTCAAGTTGGTGTCTGTGTCAGGCCAGTTACATGGGATCACACGGGCATGGAGATGACTTAGTTGATCCCTGAAAGAGGGTAGACAGGTTGGGTTAAAAGGCTGCATAATCCCTGCATCCAGATGATCGACATGACTGCAGAGAACACAACAGTGTTGTTGGAGATAGCAACAGCAGGCCTTTTTTAATATTTACTTTGAAAAAAAAACAATCTTTCAACAAAACCAAACATCAGAGCAGAACCTCTGAGAATACAAAACAAGAGGAGAATCACAAACACATGTAAGGGGAAAAGGGGAGACACAAAACAAACAAAACCAAACAAACACACACACACGCACAGTCCTGATCAGAAAAACAGTGCACTGTCTTGAAAGTATGGCTACTAATATATATGTAAACATATGCACACAAACATTCAAAGTTCTTCTTCATAGAATCATGAAATAAGCAGAGCTGGAAAGGACCAGAGGGCCACCGGCTCCAACCCCCTGTTCCATGCAGAACCCCAAGGTAAACCATCCCTGTCGGATATCTGTCCACATCACTAATTTAGACTGAGGTAGGTTGACCAAATGTCAGAATGAGCATTGGGAAGAAGCCGCCATCGGTGGCATATTCTCGCATAAGATGCCAGTGTTGTAAGGTCTTCAGTCCACTGTGTGGCTGAGGTGGATGATTTGTCTTTCTATCCCTGGAGGATGAGTCTCTTAGCTGCCATGGGGGCTTGTCCAGTGGCCAGGCGAGAGCTTGCAGGATGTGGGAATGCAATTCAGCAATACATGGACACCTCTAAACAAGAATGACAGCAGACTGATGGATGGAGTTGAGAGGGCACTCGGGGCCCTCCCACCAGTTCTGTTAAAGACTTCCCCAAGGCAGTCCCTCTGCCTTCAAACACCTCCCAGGAACCGTTCCACCAAAGCTGAATTGGGGGAAATGAGAGAGGGAAAGGACGTCATTGTGTTGTTCAGTCACTGCTGAAAGACTGGATTGTTTTTCTCTCTTCCTTCCCCATCCCTTTATACTCGTGTGTCATGCCTTCTAGACTGTAGCCCTCTGGGCAGAGACTGTCCTCTTTTATTGATTATTTGCAAAGCACTGAGAATTGAGGCACAGGACAAAACCACTCTAAATAAACAGGTCATGATGAAATAGGAAGGAAACATGAACCAGGGGCAGCTTGGCACTCCAAGGTCATTCCTATCCAGAGAAGCTCTCATGAAAGCATTTTTCCAGGACAAAGGTAGCGGATGTTGCTGTTTTCAATCTGTGCTACAAATACAGAATCCGAGTGTCACCTGCCTATTTTCTGCTCCATCTCTTCAGAACCTCTATCCACTCAACAAAACCTTTGAAGCAGTGGGGACAAGTGGGTCCGCTTTTGAGGTCAGCATGTGGCTCCACAGAATTTCCACGGCACCAAACTAGCATGAATGCTCCAGACAATTCTGAAACGTGGGCCACTTTGCAAGGGTTCAGACCTGTGTAACTTGCCTCTCACTGGGCTTTGAAAGGGGCGTCAAGGAGCTCTGTCTTTACAGGGGAATATTCTGGCTGTGGCAACTGGATGGATAGAGATGGCATTGGCTGCTCAGGATGATGGATGTTTATGGGAACTTCTCATGGCATGAGATCCAGTGTGCTGTGGTTGAAAGAGGACTAGACTGAGGGCCTGAGAGACCTGGGTTCCAGTCCTCACGCGGCCATGAAACCCTCGGTGACTTTGGGGCAGTCACTCACTCTCAGCCCAACCTACCTGACGGACTCGTTGCTGTGAGGATAAAAGTGACGTGGACAAGAACCATGCAAGCTGCCCGAGAGGAAAAACAGTGGGATGTAAAGGCAATGGGGGGGAGGGGAGGAGAAACCAAACTTTGTCTACAAATTCCTCGTGTGCCTGCACACCTGTAGCGCGAACCAGCTCTTCAGGCTCCAGAAGACCAGGTAATCTAGGAACTGGCAAAATGCTGGAAATACCAGGTGCCAGCCAAGTGGGAATCTGGCCCCCAAGACCCTTCCGGAGACATCATCCCCTCTGTTACATTAAGGAGGTGAGAACTACCAGATTTGGTCCCCAGGAGGCTGGTGATAACAGAGATGGCTAGCTAACAACTGGCGCCTGGAGTAAATGGTTGGCCCCAAGACTGGGAGATGGGCCAGCACCCCACTGGTCAGCTGACTTCGGCTGCGGGTGGATGAAGCCCAAAGGGCAGGGCATCATCATCTTCCTCTCTTGGGAGGTTCCACTTTGCTTCCGATTCTCTGATTTGTCGCTGCTGCCCAATTCCGCTTTTCCCTCTTTCCCGCTCACACCCTTTTTAGACTCTGTATGTCAGTCCCTCCACCCCTCTCTTTTAACCTTTCAATAAAGGTGTTTCTTCCCACACGCTTGGGTTTGTCGTGTGCTGAATCCAGTGGCTGGGACCAGGGACTCTCTGGGCAGGATTTGGCCCAGGTGGTCCAGGGGATGAGGCATCCCTGCCGGTGTCCCGCCACACACACCGCAAGGTAACGAATGGCCACACTGCCTTTCCTGGACCACACATTCAGAATTCAACCAAATATATGAAGCAGTGGGGGCAATTACATAGACAATTATATTGACAATTATGTCAATTTCAGAGGTCAGCAAGTGCCTCCAGAGGGAGTCCACGAATTCATAGGCTCGTACCTGCTGCAGAAAGGATTGATGCAGTGAGTTGTCGCATCAGCCAGATACACGCAAACCTCATGGACAGCTGCATCTGGGCTCATGGTGCCATCTATTTCTGGGGCTTTGCACACTCAGTCCTGACTCAACGCGCACACACACACTTTGCTGGATGAACACTCCACAGTAGATTGGCTTAAACCCTCTTGACTTTTGGAAAGGATGAAAAATCACATCTTTGTATGATCTACCCTTTGCAATTGGCATCCATTTTAATGTTCTGCTCTTCTGCTGTTTCTTTATCGTATGCAGGTTTGCTTGTTTTAAAGTGCTGCACATCGCTTTGATGACCTTTTAGCAAATAAAGGGGTGTGGAAGAACCAGTGTGGTGTGGGGTTGGAGTGCTGGACTCAAGACCTGGGTGATCTGGGTTCCAGTCCCCACTCAGCCACAAAGCTCACTGGGCCAGTCACTCACTCCCAGCCTGAGCTACCTTACAAGGTTGTTGTTATGAGGATAAAAATGGAGTGGGGGTCAATTGTGTAACCCACAGGGTTGTCTTGCAAAAGTTAAAAAGCCGGGCATAAATGCAAAGTAATCATAATAAATCATTATTTGTTAGGAGTATGCATAAGGGCAATAAATAAGATTGGATTATTCATGCTGACTTCACAAATGCTCCTTATAAAACTGTGGGTGCTTCTAGAGGAGGAGGGGGAGGAGGAGGAAAGGTGGTTTTTGCTGCTGGATTCGTGCTAGCCCTAGTCAGGGCAACTGTGCCTTAGGGGAGAAAAAGGAGAAAGGAACCTTTATCCACTTCTGTGATACCCACCCAGTATCCTGCCGCTTTCGCTGCTTTGCTTCTCCCTCCTTCCCTCCCTCCTCCCTCCTTCCTTCCTTCCATTTCCTTCCTTTCTTCCAGTGGTCCAATCGGCGATGGAGGGTGCATTGCTTCTTTTCAAAGGAGAGCAGTAGTGCAAATGACCAGGGCTTCTCCACCACCTTTGCAGAGGGCGAGGAGAAGGCCCTTGACCGTCTCTACCCATTTCACCGGCTTCTTAG
The DNA here is from genome assembly GCF_004798865.1 of Varanus komodoensis. Lineage (NCBI taxonomy): Eukaryota > Metazoa > Chordata > Lepidosauria > Squamata > Varanidae > Varanus > Varanus komodoensis. The sequence continues at coordinate 4,050,222 of NW_025335942.1, read as the reverse complement.
GCAACGGAAGAACAGTTGCCATCCCACGCCTTCTCCACCCAGTGGGAAAGCCAGTTCACACCACACTGCAGCTTTTGCAGGAGTCTGAGAAAACACAATGAAGCAGCACTTGGAAAAGCTCAGGCAGCAAGACCATTGCCCGGTGTGAGAGTAACATCCTCCGGATTCACGGGGATGAAGGAGTGAGCCAACGGTGCCAGCAGCACCGTGCCAACGTGGGCTGGGGGACATGCCGTCAAGGCCTTTCCAACAGAGCTGCTCTTTGTTCATGGGTCCCTTCCTCCAAGGAGCCCAAGACCCTGTGTGTGACCTTGCTGCTCTCCATTTCATCCTCACAACAGCCATGCAAGATGCATGAGCTGGGGAGTCACTGACTGGCCCAAAGTCACCCAGCAAGACGGATGCCCGGCTGGGGATCCAGGTTCTGGTGCCCATTCAGCCATGGATCTCACTGGGTGAATTCACAGACTCTGAGCCCAACCTTTTGCAGGGTTTTGTTATGAGGACAGGATCAAGAGGAGAAGGAGAACCTCGCTCGCTCCCTTGGGTTCCTTGTAAGTGGAAGAAAGCCAGGACATACATGCTCTATGTTGACGATGGCAATGGCTTCCCAGTCTTTGTTCAGCTCTCCAGCCACCGGCCCACGCTGGACCACATAAGGTGCAATCCTCTACAGGCCTGGAGAGACATGTCCATTCTTAATCAGTCCATGCTAATCAATGGGTCTTCCTTCTGTCTAAGCATGTATAAGATGGAGTGGAGGAGGAGAATTATGTAAGTGCCCGCTAGTTCCCGGAAACAAAAAAGGCAGGTTGTAAATATCACAAATAAATAAATAGGTAAATCTTCAACAACATCAAAAGCTTTCTTGTGTGCATGTGGTACGAAACAGGACTAAATGGTTTTAAGGACGAAAGAAAAGCCATGAGGGATCAGACCAAGAGTCCGTCCAGTGCCTCCCTTCAGACATGCATTCATGACAGCCTTTTCCAAGCTAACACTTCAGATCACCAATACTTTTGCTGTGCCCACATTTTCTACATTAGTATGTAGACCCCCCCCCCAAAGGTATCGCTTTCCTAATTCCCAAGGCCTTTGTGTTCCATTTTCCCAATATGGGGTGGGGGGAATCCCCAGCCTTGTGCAATTATTAAACACAGCTAAGGCTGCCCCAGATAAATACGCAGGAAACAGCAAGAGGGGTACACTCCTGATTTACATGGCTGCACGGAGCGAACGTGGAGATAAATTTGGATTAGCAAGCAAAACTGAGCCCTGTTGTTAACTGGCCCTTGATTCCATTAGACTGTGTCGGATTGTTAAAAATGCTAACATGATGTGTGACTATTCATTTTCATCACCTGCCCTTGATTAATCCAGCCCTAAATGGCATCTGCAGACCTGGCAATCTCATACTACTTAATTAAATTAGCAACACATTTGTCTCCCCCGTTTTCCTATCAAAGAGTTGTGCTCAGGAGAAATAAAACCTTTGTTCACCGCAATGCCGTATAATTTACGCTCCCCCCACCCACCCTTCTTCCTCCAGCTCCTGGCTCAGATGCTAAATTGTAACTGGTAATAGGAAGCTATTAGCTCTAGTGAAGCGTGTCAAAGGAGTGCAAGGAATCCAGGTCTGAAAGGAGGGAGGCCCCGGTTCTCATAAAACAACAGGGTCAGGAATCTAGATTTGGGATTATATTGTACCAAGATTCATTCATTTTTGGAATAAAAACCATGATGACCTTTAATCTGTTGGGGGTGGGAGAGGCACCGAAGGGAAGTGGCAGGGGAGGCACGGAGAGGAGAAATGGAGAATAAAAGACTGTGGACGGTATGGAAAAGCAGGAGGCAAAAGCAAGCCGAAAAGGTGGCAGCCCTGGGCAGAAGTCAGTCCCAGACTGAGCCCAGTGGGGCTGAGGCCCAGGTGAGTGGGGAGAGGGGTACAGCCCCTGCCAGGCCATGGGCTTAGCCACACTTCTCTGAGGGTAAACCCCATCAGAGGTGGCAGGACTTAGTTCGGAATGAACGTGCTTGTGATTGGGCTGAAAGGGAGGGATATATTATAGAGGTTTAAAGATGCATAGCGCGGAGAACGTTGGCAGAGGGACATTTTTACTGGGCAATTGAGATCTTTCCATTCAATGGATCGGACCTCTGTTAAGAATAGTCAAATGTACAACTTTATATGATGCGTGAGGGTTAATTTGTAAAATATGCTAGAGCAAGATATGGCTAGCCATTCTTTTAGATGGTTTTACAGAGGATTCAAAAATGCCTCTGGGAATTTTGACTCTATCAACTGCCGTCAGCCATGGCAGCACACAGAAAAGGTCTGCCATCCCGAAACTTCCGTTTTTGCATCAAGCACATTTTGCATCTTCTGACTCCGGCCTTTGCAACAGTCACAGGGCCACCCCGTCCTACCAATGGTTGAATTACCTGGGTAACCGTGCAAATAGGTCCAGCTTGGCTGTTTTATGGATTGAGCTGCCAGATGTTCCGCACGCACTCTGAATGTTAGACAAGATGCCGATTGAGTGCAGTCAACAACGGAGAAGAGACCGAGACACCCAAAGCAGCTGCCTTGTGAGTGTTTGAGCAGAGATCTTTACATATTATCAACTAATGTGAGTGCAGAAGCCAAGAGATTTGAATGGAGGTGTGGAATTCATTCCAGACAATGTCATACTCTCCATGAAAGCCATGTTTGCAGCTGAGAGATCTTCTGGTTTCAGACACCAAGAATTCATGCTGTCGCCCAGGTGAGGCTCGTGTACATATGCGTCTCTATCTGAATGTGGCAGATCTCACCTCAGCCATTCATGCTCTGGTTGCTCCCAGGCTAGACTACTGCAGTACACTATCCATGGGGCTTTCCTTGGAGACTGTTCAGAAACTTCTGTTAAGCTGCCTGCAAAGCATTTGGAGCAGGTTAAGTTATGCTGAGCCAATTGCACTGGCTGCCGATTCACTCCTGGGCTCAGTTCAAATCCAGGGATGTGGAAGGAATCCAACTTGGGGGTGGGAATCAGTCGGATTCCCTGGGCTTGGATCCTCAGACTAGGTCCAGTTTGTCCCTGCTGTGAGCTCAGGTTTTGGCAGGCACACCATGAAACAGGCCCTGAGTGAATGCTCCACAACAGCATGACTCTTCCAGGTCATGCGCAGCAGCCTTCATTGTGAATCTCCTTTCTAGCAGCATTTGTGGACTTCCTCTTGACTCAGTTCGCTTTCTTAGACAGGGCCAAGCTGGAGGGGAAATCCATGCATGCCAGAGAGATGGACTCTGTGGACCTTCATCGCAATACTCTTCAAAGAGCTAGTTTGGCTCTGTAAAGTCCTAAGGGTTTGGAACCAAGTTACTTGAAGAACCGACTGCACCTCCACAAACGAGACTGAGCTTTGAGGGCTGCTGACAGGTCTCTGTGATTTCGCCCGACTTCCCCAGCTGTGAAATCCATCCCCACTCAGCTGCGACCTGAGCCAGATGAGGGAACCGAAGCTCAGTGGGAAAAGAAGCAGAATACACCAGGCCTGGTGCCAGTATCCCCAGCAGAAATGATTTCGACTAGCCAAGGATGACTTCTGCCTCAGACCCTGGAGAGCTGCTGCCGCTCTGGGTAGGCAGTACTGGACCGAATGGAGCAATATATGCGGCACAATATACGCGGTTTCCGATGTTCCCATGGGGAATCTGAGCCTCTAGAGCTGATCCCAGCATGAACCTCCGGGTCCTTTTGTTCCCCACCAACTCATGTTAGAGGAACGTACTGCCTCAGGCCATGGCATCCATTCAGCAGCATAGCGAACCACCATTCTTAATCCTATTGAATAGCCATGAAAAACTATCGGAAGATTGTCTAGAAGATTAAAAAAACGAAGAGCACCATTTTATATCCACTCCAGTTTCTTTATACTTTAGGCCTTCAGACCAGCTACTGTCAGGCTTAAGATGATGGACAAGGTCTCTCTCCAAGGCCCGTGACCTGCAATCTTGGCCATGCAGGTGCTCACAGGGACATGTCAACTGGAAGGAGCCATGTGGGAAGGTGGTTGGACTGTTTGACCTAAGCATGGTGCCCTCCAGATATCTGGGGCAGTATCTCCCATAGCCACGTAATAGCATGACTATCTTTGGGGAGGGGGGCATTGTAGGACTTGTATTCCAAACTTCCAGAGGGCAACAGGTTACCTAGCCTTGGAATCAGGATATCCATACTCCTTTGCAAAGTCTACTGAACAATCTTGTCCCATACATGGCTGTATGGAGACTACGACCTGGATCTCCCAAGTCCCCAGTCCAGCACTTTATCCACTGCACCACGTTGGCTCTCCCAGTGCTCTCTCTTTGATTCCAGGTAGCCATTCTGCTCCCTCTGTCCTTCTAATGCAGGTCCTGCTTAATTTGGGAAAGCAACAGGAACCCACAGAAAAATTCTTGGTCTGGGTTTCACACAGCCTTTGGGGAGCAGTAAGCAGACCATGAGATGACCAATTGTCTGCCAGCTGCCCCCTGTTCTTCTCTTCCAAAACAGAAAGGGGAGACAGCATGTGTACGGCACAGAAGGCGTATTTACATCCCAGCTTAAATCTGTGCGCTTGGAAGGAGAATCCAAACATTGTTTCACTTATCCATAAAACAAGGTCGGTCAGCATTATTCACTGCATATTGCACACAGGAAGGAGGCGGCAGGGCTAAGGGAAGGGGGACCCACCACATTCCACCACCGACATTCCCAGACACTGACGAGAACCGACCGTCCGATCTGTGCCTCTCCTTCTCTCCGCACGGTGCAGGGGAAGGGAAGGTGTGGAAAGGCATGGCTTCAGCGTGTCACAGGCTTGTGACCAAATAGAGTTGGCTTGGCTTTGCAGAGAGCCAGGCTGATGTAGACGGAAGGGTGTGATTGCATTTAAATGTCTTCATATCAAGAACGACATGCACAATCAATCTTCCCAGAGACAACTTGGAGGGCAGAAATTATTGATGCTTAGTAACCACAGGATCATAAACAAGGAAATTGAAGGTGATACTTAATTGACAATGCCTTGTCTGTTACGATATGAAACCTTTTCCCGTTCTCCCACAGAAAGAGGGGGAAGGAATCTGAAGTTCATGCACAGTGGCACGGAGAAATATTGAATAACTAATCAATCTAAACATCAGATGGGATTTCCATGCAGCTCATCATTTTTGCAGAGGCTCAAATGCATCCATTCTCCTCTGCTCCAAGAGGCGCTTTTTCTCCCGCGGTGAAATTTATTTTCTACAGCTGAAGGCCAACATAAAGAGCAGCTTTTAAGGGCATGTTTGAACTTGACATCTATTTCTACAGTCCCCCCTTTTAAAGTCTAAAATGTAACTCAGGTATAGGGTATCTCTGAAGGATGATATTTAGCTGTTTATTATGCAAAATGCATTTAATTGAATAAATGAAAACTGTGCAGAGTAGCTAGCATGCGAGGGAGCTGTTTTTAAAAATCTTCCTCAGGATTGAAAGATGCTCCCCTCTTTCAGGATATTTTTTAGAAGGTTGTGAAAATGTTCATTTTGTGATCCCTGATTGGCTAGGATGGGATCTGTATATTTCACTTGGCTTCATTTACATAAGCTGAATGAGCAAATCTCTGATAGGCTTTTAATTTAAAGGGGCCATGGACCACCTGTATGACAGCTACAGACCAGCCAGTCACCACCACATCCAGCATGTGATCCCTGGGACCTCTTAAACAAGAGAGAAACCAATGGCAAAATGGCAGCAAAGGCCATGAGGGGAACGGCTGTGAACAATAGCCAGGAAAGGTAAGGATTTGTTGCCCATGTTCCCATGAGCTGCAACTCCTACCTACTTCGTTAACCCAGGCATGCTAGGCACAAGCCAAAGAGCTGTTTCCAGGAAAGGGAGAATGCCAGTAACATGGCATGAAGCACTGTTCCCTGAGCCCCTTTCAAGTGCAATTCCAAGTCTGCAAAAGTATGAGAAGTGTGTTCTGCCCCTACCCTCCCCACCTTCCTGGTAGAGGCAGGTTCAGACATAGGCAGCTTCCTCCTCCCACATTTGCTGGAAGAGCAGCTGCCATGTTGCAGAAATCCTTGCAACCCTCCAGCTGCCTCTGGAGGGGCAGGGTCCCCAAACCTGCCTCCTCCATAAAGTTGGGCTGGAGAGGGGGCTGAGAGTTTCCTCCTTCCCTACCTGAGCATGTACTCTGCTTTCAGCTTAGTTCTTCCACCTTCATGATGCTGTTAGAAGCCACTGTGAATTGTATCCCCCGTGCAAATTCGATTCATAGGCACATTTTCTTAGCCATAGAGTTTGAGTTCATTTTGTGTAGAACACAGGTTGTCCCATTGGCCTTCATCACTGGTGGGAAGAGAGAACATGCAAGGGCTCCAAAGTCTCAATAGCTCCTTTTTTTGAGTTTGAGCTATCAGTATCACCCATAAGCATAACAAACAGCCAAAAATTAATCCTCAGTGAAATTTTCCATGGGAGGGCATGGGGTTAGTCACGGGTTTTTTACTAGAAAACTAAAGCCCACCAACTGGACCCAGATAAAAAATGGCAGTTGGGGAGGGCAGAGTCAACCTACTCCACTCCGTGAGCCATGAACTGAGAAGAGCTGCCTTCTTCAATCTACTTCAGAGTAGCTAGATTCTACAAACATCGGGGATTCTGACACTTTCATCTAGATTTAAAAACTACTACTGTACAATTTTGCTATGGCTGGAGGCCATTGTTGATCTGTAACCAAGCACTCAAAGAACCACCGGTAGATCCAGGTCTTCCACCAGTTGATCCAGATTGTGCCCACTCCTGAAAATTCCACTCAGTGCTGAGCAGCCGGAAAATAAGACATCGACTGCTCTACCGGAGGGTTTTCTTCCGTGGCTGCCAGTTTTCCTTCTCATTCAGCTTCCCATCTCAGCATGCCTCATTGTGGATAGCTCAACAAATTCTTTCTATAATTAATATGTTTATCAATCTGAGGCTCACATTACAGGCTGATGATAGAGGATGCACTGGAATATGAAACTTTATGAGTTTGAGAATAACCTTCATTACAAGGATTTTCGTAGGCTCATAAAGCTTCAGGATGCTGTATCGTGCCGATCTTATCTGTGCCACAATAAATCAAAAGGCTCGTCTACCGAGATCGCCAGTGTTTCATTTCTTATATCATTGGATTCATTAGAGAATTAAAAGACAGTGATTGATTCCTAACTGGAATCCATCAACCCGGGTTAAAATTTTTATAATATTCTCATCAATTAAAAGGTATCGTGATCTGTTGTCTTCCGTGAGGGAGCGGTGGTGCGGGTGGCCTGTGCCAAAGCAAATGCAAACACGATGGGGAAAATGTGACACTAAGCGTTCAGATTTCCCCCCAGGCTGCACTGAAACAGGCTTCCGAAAGTATCAAGCCAACATAGTCGTGCAGGCCAAAATGTGAAAGTGATCCTTACTACCGTACAGTGGAAATACGTTTATTTGGGGTTAATATGATGCCTGAAATGCTCCTTCCTGTGATGTGGCCACTGATATTTGCATTTTCATTTGGAATAGGCCAGTTTGCTTAGTGTGCCATCCTAAACAGAAAAAAGTCCTAAAAAGCCAGGACGTTTTTTCTGCTAAAGCAAGGATAGGTAGTGTCCTTAGAGTAGCAAAGCTGTTTTAGCACCAGGCGTGTCAAATTATTGACTTCAGGGGCTGGAAGCATCTCTCCTACACACGATGCTTTGAACACATCCATTTAACATAAATATGAAGATTTTTTTTAAAAAAAAATCAATTGTCATTGTTGCCCCAGCATCTTTCACTGCTACCGATGAGCACGAACACTGCAGCTCCAATGACTGGTCCTTCCATCCATACGTGGCTCCATGGAACTGCACCCAACAGCCAAAACTGGCAGCACAGCACTGAAATTCACTGTGGAGCAAAGCAAAGCAAGCAATAGTTTCCTGCCAGATTCCAGTGACAAACTGCCACAGAGAAGTAAAAAGTGCCGATTTAGCTCAGGAACAAGCTATACTGGGGCTTCCTACCACCCTGGAGCAGCTTGTCGCCATTCCGGAACGTGGTTGGCATGGCAGGAGTATAATGAGAACAGCTTGTGGCAGCTCCAGCAGGTGGGCATGGCCTCCAGTTCCCCAATGCTGCCCACCTACCCCACCTAAGAAACATTTCCTGAAAAATCCCACTGCCTGGGAACCTAGAACATTTAAGATATTTTTCCCCCCAGCATTCTGCTGCATTCATTTTAAGTTTGACACCAGCTCCTAATTTTTTTAATTTGTTTGTGCTACTGCCTAGGAATTTGAAACTTAAACAAAATGAAATTGAAAAGCATGCCGCATATGCTCACACCTGCAAGTGCACACTCACACACACTCTTCTTCTAACAAAAGGGGGGAATCGAGCCATTTGTACAGAAATCGCATTTGCACTTCTGAGAAAGCCAGCCATTTACCTGAATTTCAAGTGACAAAGCAAACCATCCACATTTATTGGGCGTGTTGCATATACATCGACTTGGATGCGATAAATTGCAGCCGCCCCCTTAGAAAGTGTTCTGAGCCACTGCTGGTTCAAAAGCTATAAGCTACTCAACTTGAATCTTGCAAATCAAGCAGGATTATTCCCGGTATAATTAATGCAGAGAACAAAGTGATTCGAGACTCAAAGACACTTTTAAATGAATTTAGTAAGCACTGCAGCCATCCCTTACACATCAAAAGGTTAAGAGGATGACGGACAAATAGCTGATGGTGTTTTAAAGAGCTCTGGAAATTCACCTGGCAGCAATATGGGACTACAAAGAAATTGTTCCTATCATCCTGTAAAGCATCATTATTTATTTGGGGTGCAATTTATTTCCTCTGCAGAAGTCTAACTGCGCTTTTTACAGATAAAGTATAGAAACAAGATTCTGTATCTTGCGGTGTTTTTTTTTTTTTTTTTTTTGGTACAGCTTCCAATGCTGAATTATTCCAAACACTTGCATCATATAACAGGAAAATGCCTCACTGGGAATGTGCATGGAGAAGCAAATGCCCCAGTGAGCATGGATTTCCGCCTGGAAACAGCCTTTCCTGGAGAGGGATGTGGGTTTGGACCCATCTAGATGGTTGGCAATGCCAGGAAGTGCAATGTGGGATCCCGCACTGGGAGAATGAGGAGAATGTTGGACTTGGGCCATAAAGTTGTGGATGCAAGTTCCTGGCACTGCCTCCCAGACTCATCACCTGCGCCAGCTTGCCGCTGGGACGGAAACGGAGCAAGGGCTGAGTTCCCTGCAGGAAGGGTAGTCGGTCACTAAACGTGCCGAGGACATGCCTGCATCCGCCCAGCGCTCTCTTGTGTTCATCCGCAGGGCAGAGACCCTCGCTCAGCGGAAACCACGTGCCGTCCATGCGGATGGCCATAGGTTACATCCCTGCCACTGCTGGACAGGACTGGAAACGATCTCTGGAGAATGTCTGGAAAGTCTGCCATGTAAGAGCAGATGAGCTAAGCTCTGTGGCCCAACAAGCTCGGACGTGAAGACAGCCCCACTCAACAGTCAAGACATTCCTTGACTGTTATGGTTTATAGCTAATGCTCTAAACAGAGTGCACCCTTAAACTGACTCTTCTTTCTGCAACATACAGTCCTACAGAGCAGTCTTCACATATTCGGCCTCTCCAAGATTTGCCTATTATCTGTGATAGCATAAACAGTTTCACACTCGCTATTTTGATGTAACAGGTCTTCCGATGCCATTGATTCTGTGACCCAGGGGAAGCCAGTGCACAATTGTCAATAGACTCCCTTTAAATGAAAACATCATTTTTCCCTTCCGCCCATTGCAGGGAAGACTGAAACTGCCTCCGATAATTAATCCACCGAGAGAAATCAATATTGCAACTGGTTGGAGTTGAAACAACCCATAGCAAAATAAACTTTTGCCGTGCATCAGCCTTTTCAAATAGTATTCTGTCTGCTGCAGATGTGGACTTTTTAAAAAAATGTAAAAATAAAACCCTATAAGTCACTTGCTCCAAACAGTTGGGTTCTGTGGAATGGAAAACGGAGTCACTGTTGACTAGCTTTCAATGTAAAGCCCTGTATTTTTCCAGATAGAATGAAATAACGTGCTATCGAAATAACTTGCAAAAGGGCTGATAGCGGGTGTTTTGTTAAATGAAAAAAGTCACCTTACACGGAGCATTTATGACAATTTCCTGGCTTCACCCTGATGTACAGTTTTTGGCATTCAACTCAGAACCCTACTCAACAGGCGGTTCATGTCAATCTTTGGACAGAAACATTGATTTTAACTCTCTGGTGAAGATGGGTTGGGAAAACCATGCACCACAGAAAGAAATATCAGAGAGATTTCTAATTCCACAAAGCATTAGATGGAGCTGCTGAACGAAGAGCCTTCTGGCTGACAATCACATAATATTTATCTTATTAATTGATTGAGCACATCTTTCTGCTCTGTTCCCCAGCACTCTCTGGGCAGTCCACAAAGCAAGACTTAAAACTATAAAATAAAATAGCATAGTTAAATGTATTGTTAACATCTTTAAAAGTTTTAAACATAATAAAACTAGAACCAAAAACAACAATACCAGTGCAAGGATCTGAAACACGAACAAGATTGTTGTTTCTTAACTGAAAGACTAGAAATCCTGGAAGAATTAAAATGTCTTCTTCTGGTGCTGAAAAACTCTGAAGGCAAAAAATTGTAAAACCAAAATAAGTGAGCCTAGATCTTTAGAACGAAGTAGTTTTCCTTTGAGTAGTTTCTGATCAGCTGCTAACCTCAGCGATTCAAATATTCAGAAGTTAATTTTCAAGGATTAGATTTTCTCAGAAAGAAAGAGAGAGAGAGAGAGAGAGAGAGAGAGAGAGAGAGAGAGAGAGAGATGAAGGACATGGTCTTTGGGTCCTTTATAATTTTGAATAACATATTTCAAACATGTTTAATTGTAATATATATGTTTCATTTTACTGAAGCAGTTTTATACCAGGTCAGAGTGAATCACAGTATTGTTGTAAAGAGAAAACCCTGCATTATTAGTAGCAAAATGGCTGCTAGAGAGCCATTTTGGATTCCCAGCGCTGACCTCAGAAACCCGTTCGGGGGGGTGCTCATCTCTCTGCCCCCCACAGAGCTAGGGAGGAAAAAACCATGTTGGCTGCATCTCCAAGGTCACAAAGGTGGCCTTTTTGTGGGAGCTCTGCAAAACGGGGAGGGGATGACACAAAGCATCCCGGCAGTGCCCAGGCCTCCCTCCCCCATGTTCCAGGACACAGCACTGAGTTCACAAACTGAATCATCTCTGTGTTTGGCACAGTGGAAGAAGCATGGAGGAAACCTTCCACTTGGCACTGCTTGACCCTGCATAGGATGTCCGGAATCCTCCCACTGCAGAAGCAAACCGCCACCCAATTGGCTTGCACCCGGAGCACGTGGCAATCAACTCCCTCATTGGCACATTGTAGGTTTTCGCAGGTGCGATCGGTATGGAGGGAGCTAGCCAGCAGATGAAACGGTACCCAGTAGACCGAGCACGGCGTTCTGGGTGCGGCCGAAGGATGGGATGGCTGATTGGCTTGAACGCCATGCAAACAAGTGGAAATGGTACTGGATCTCGTCCTTTCTTCACTCTTTTTTAATGCAACAAAGCCGGTGAGGAAGTGCCACAATCTTTATTTGTTTAATGTTTTTAATTAAATATCTCTAGCTGCTGTTTTATTAAAAACAATAGCTGAAGCGGTTATAGCGCTGAAAAAAGCCATCTGCCCCAAGGTGCTAGAATGAAGAGGACTCTTCAGTATTTATCAAGCATCATTGAAAATCATCCAGCAAACCCATTTTGCACTCCCATGAATTACAGTGTCTAATAATATTCTTCATTACTATCAGACTAATTAACATTATAGAAAGGACTGTGTGAGCACAGAACTCCAATATTTAATATCCAGTTTGTTGAATAAATATTAGAAACATACAGGAAACACTGCTTATTTTCCAAAGCACAGCTATAGTTTACAAGAAAAACAAGTGTTTTATCCACATGTTATTACTATACACACACACACAAACGTGTGTGTGTGTGTGTGTGTGCATCTAAGGTATCAGCATCATAGTTTTCATTATATTTCTTTAATACATTCTTTTGAAAGTATACACATTCGTAGCATTGTAGATGTCTAGTCAGTGTTTTAAAGATGTCTACCCAGAAGAAGCAAGCCCCAGTGATTTCTGTAGGGTGTGGGTACTGGAGTGAAGTTTCAGTATTATCCACACTTCAGAGGTGTTAATTTTCATTTATCCTATAAAAAATTAACAGCTTGATATCAGCATGTCCCCTTCCTGGGCTTGGTAGGATCTGTGAGAAAGTGCTAAAATAAGAATCAATGGTGTGATTCTTTTCTCTCCTTCATCTTCCTTGACACATGATGCCAAGAGCTGAAGTAAACATTCAGTGATGTAGAAGAGGAGACGGACACGTAAGGAAGCATGTTTGATCACCTGTAGGGAACCATGGGAGGGACCCGTGCTGTATATTGGACTGCAACTCGCAGCAGCTTCAACCAGCCTGGCCAATGCTTGGGGTGACAGAAGATGGAGCCCCACCAAAACTGAGGGGCCTTGAGTTCCTCACCCCAGGAACATCTGAAGGCGCACCTACTAACCTGCCTAGTCATTGAGGTCATCCAAGGAAGTGCTCGATGGTTTTGCATGGTCCATTTGCAGTCCAGTCCCACTAAAACCTTTGACATACCGGCTCCTTCTCTGTGGAGAAGGCAGGCACCAAAATTGCTTTGTTTGTGTTGTCTATCAAAGACATTTTAGAAACATGGAAACAAAGCGAGTCAGAAGGAGCCTCCTGGGCCTTCTAGACTGACTCCCGGCTCCAGCCGGCTTCGCTCATGTAATCGCCAACATGTGTTTTTCCAGTCTTTCCTTGTTTCTTTTATTAGAAGAAGTCTGTCCTGATTGACAAACCTGTCTGTCTGTCTGTTCTGGCATAATTTGGCTTTAAATACTTTTATTCTCTACTTGGATTCATTTTCCTTTGTATCTTTTTATTATTCACCACTGCCTTGAATTTCTGATGCTGAGCGGGGCTGTCATGAATAGGACCTTTTGGACAGTTTTTATTCCCAGGATCACCATAAGTCAGAGATGGCACATAGCAACAAGTACTCGAGAATGTTATTAGATACAGAGCAGTATATAAATTTTGTAAAATAAATCTGCCTAACAGGTGGCACACAAGGTAGCTGAACGAACCCCGAATTTGTCACCATTACAATCATTTTTAAGAAGTTGCTCCACAGACCACTGAATATATCTATTATATTTCTTCCTAGAGATCATTCATTCTTCAAATGCTAGAATCTAGAAGTTCCCATCAATATTTGGGAGTGGAGTTTTCCCAATGTTGAGAATCGCCCTTTTAATTAGTAAGTATGCCCTTCCCTACCCATGACTTATTTAAGACCCAAATAACAGTTGTACTTTTTAGATGAACTCACGGGTGGCTTATAGGGTTAGGTTGACTCCTGCCTCAACATTACGGACAATTTTGCAGATCTGCTTTTTCCCCAAGTGCTTCCCACAAAATCCCTCTGTATCCTGCAAACCACCCATTATCAAGGCTGGAGGAAGGTTTTGGCCACACAGCAACTCCTAGTGGGGTAGCAGAAGTCACTCATCTTGACAATCCTCATAGCCGTGCCCTGGTAGAGAGTCCAGACATTCCGGCATCTGTGTTGATGCACATCGAAATGCTGTCGGTTTTCATCTCTTGCAGGAGCACATCCCATGCAGAGCTAGGGGGTCTCCATCAGCCACTCAAGGCCAGGTAAACTCCAAATACCTCACATTGCAAGAGAGCATCACAAATTGTTGCTGAGAAAATCCATGCCAGACTTAATGTCCCCATGGACCAGAGGGGACATAAAGTCTGAAGTGGGTGGCGAATGATTCCAGGATCCCTGCTCATAAAAAGGTACTGCTACTGCCTCCCTGATAGGCCCTGGGTCCACTACACCATTGACTGCAAAAATAGCACCAAATGAAACGCTTAATATTTTATATTGGGAGGAATAGGAGCTTTTCCAACTACTATGGAAGAATATCCAAAAGATGGTTGAGATGTGGGCTAAGTTTGCTCCCTGCCAGTGTGGCACAGTGGTTAAGAGTGCAAGTCTGGGACTCAGGAGATCTGGGTTAGAGTCCCCGCTCAGCCATGGAGCCAACTGTGTGACTTTGGGCCTGTCCCAAACCTTCAGCCCAACCTATCTCTCAGGGTTGTTGTGGGAATAAGACTGAGAGGAGGAGGAAAGCTGCTTTGAGTTCTTTGCAAGAAAAAAGGCTGGCTATAAAGCCAATAAAATATTAGACAAATAAAAAGTGATGCTAAGAGATAGTCAGCAAAATAAAAGTCAAGGGAAGTGCACGGAAGCTCAGCGGTGCTGAGGGACCCTTCATGTGTTCCTACCAAAACCCTGCAGACTCTGTTTGGCCAGTGTGGCCCAGGGCAAGGCGCTTAGGGCACCAGTCCAATACAGAGCTCAGAAATGGTTATGTTTGTTCTCAGTCCATGTGCCTCCCTTGTCTTTCATCCTGTCTTGTATTTCTCCTCCCTTTCCACACTCACCCATCCCAGAGAAAATTCCTGCTCAGAATGAGGTTAATCATAAACTCAAAGCTGCAACATTTTATACAAGAGGAATTGTATGTCATCCCAAGATCACTGGGGTAAATGGATAATTCATAGCTTCTGTCGCACCTCTTTTTCTCCTGCAAAACTCCTGGAAAAGATATTATGAGAGTCTTGTTCGAAGCACAGCAGAGTGAGGGGAGAAATACTCCTGGAAAAGATATTACCAAACAGCAAAACGAAAAGGTTCAGTTTGTTATAATAGAGTTTCGAAAAAGAGATCTGAACTTTCCAGCATTCAAATGCACAAGAAGTTCTCCTGCGAGTAGAATCCAGATTGAAAATACTTTGGGATTTCCTCTAGGGGGGACCATCTTCTCCTGTCTTAGCAGAAGTTAGTTTTCTGTTATTGATTCTTTTACAGCAAAGCTCCCATGCTCGCCTCTTTCCTTTGCTAGCTATTACCACTCCATCCAATCACAGCCATTATCTTTAAAAATAAAAAAGCACCTCCTCTGGATCATCTCTGAATTTTCACAGGCTCCCTTTAAGATCTTCTTTGTTGGCCTGCTTGCTTGCTTTCATTTATACCCCACTTTTTCTTCAAGGAACCCAAAGGGATGTGAACTATCTTCTTCCTTATATCCTCACAGCAGGTTGGGCTGGCCCAAAGTCACCCAGCAAGCCTCATGGTTGACAGGAGACTTAAACCTAGTCCACTCAGTCCCTGGCAAGCTCTCCAGGTTGGTTCTCCACTTGAGTGGCTATCACTGTAACCAAGTTATCTAATCCTTCTGAAAAGCCATCATAGCTTCGACCCATAAATGGAGAAGAAGAAGCCCTGAATCAATAGTTAGCACTTTCCATTTCGGGCTGCAAGAAAAGAGGAGCTCATCCTTTGAAGGGCTAGAGAAAAACAAGCACAGGACTTGCCTAGCAGCAACTTACTTGCATTGGCAGAAATTGGACTAAATGGCCCATGATGTCCTTTCCAGATCTTGCAGTCCTTGGTTCTACCTGGAAATCCAGAACAGCAGGTACTGAGGTGGCCTAGAGACTTCCCCGCTGAAGCCCTGGAGTCCGGATACGAGGAAAGGAGTTGTTGGCTGACAGCAAATATGAGGGCGCAAGCAAGGCAGGGCCAGAAAAAGTCGGTGGGCAGAAGTACCTGGACAAACGGAGGATCCACACATGCAAGGCCAGGGAGCGATGGCCCAGCTTCCATAATGGGCTGGGGCAATGTGGGCGCCTTTCTCGAGAACCAAGTTCCTGCACGTTCAAGGAACCCTGGGATGGGACGTTGCCACAGTGCGCAGTGCAACTAAATGCCCCAGCGCTCTGGGAAGGCTCATCGCTGAAGCTCCCTGACTCCTGGAGTGTCGCCACGTCAGCATTCATTTTGAGATGTTGGGAAATACTGGCGGTCTTCCTGTGAGTGCAACCCAACAGGGTCCTTTTCCCCCCAAAATTGACCCCACAGTTTCACGGGGTTGGGCTGAAAGACACCAGGACTGCATCCCAGGAAGCAGCCCATCTGAAACCCACCTGATTTCAGCAGTGAGATTTGTTTTTCTGAAGTTACGGTTTCGATGCCCACCTGCTTCCATGGGGAAAAGGCTCAGTTCTGTGTCTCCTTCCTTATCTAAGCCAGTCAGCCTCCAGCATCAGTTCCTACACAGTCATGTACCACAGTGGCTACTCATAGTACAGCCTGGAGCATCGCA
This sequence comes from Varanus komodoensis, assembly GCF_004798865.1. Lineage (NCBI taxonomy): Eukaryota > Metazoa > Chordata > Lepidosauria > Squamata > Varanidae > Varanus > Varanus komodoensis. Next base: position 4,033,827 of record NW_025335942.1, on the reverse strand, counting down.
GGCTGAGCAACCAAATCCAGCCCTCTGGGGGGTGGCAGTCCTGCCACCTGGAGGCCTTAAGGTGACTCTGCCCCCTTCTCTTAGTCCCACCCCTTCCCTCAACCATTGAACATGTGGCCACCGTTTAGCGTTAGTACAATCTTTTTTCCCCATGCCCAAATGTTGAAATGCCCCCCTAAGACCAGGAACTGCCTGTAAGAGCTTCAGGCTAAACTGGGTGTGGGTGGGTACTGGCTTGAGTATATCCAACCCACCCACCACTAGGGCTCACTCCCCATGAGCATCTCTCGAAAGGAATTAGGCCCTGGGAGAGAAAGGGATTCTGGCCCAGGCAAGCTTCCAGGGCTCACCTTACCTGCTCCATTGCCAGACTCTGGACGGGCTGGCATCCATGAAGGATACTAGTTCGCTTAAGCCAGTATTTGCAGAGAATAAAAGGCTATTTATACACGATATGGGAAATGTAAACGCCATTATTCCCCTCTTACAAGTGGTCGTCATGTTTCAGTGGTCCGATTTGTGAAGCTTTGGGCCTGCCTTGTCCACTTAAAAGATCATTAATCACCGCCCCAGTTTATAAATCAAGGAGGCCAACTTGCTGAGAGCGATTAAGAGCTTGAAGCTGCGCTGAAGTATTTAGCCAATTCCCAGACCTAGGCTTAGCATCTCCCTCTCTCGGCCTCCAAGAGGTGGCCAATTCATCATGCATCCCCCATTGAGGCAGAATGAATCTGACAGAAGAGCGCACCAAAGCCAAGCGATATGACTATGCTTGCAGCTGACGAATAGAAAAAGCCTTCCCTTCCCTTCCTGCCTTTCTTCCTGCCTTTCTTTCATTCTTTTGCTTGCTCTTCAGAGTAAATGAACACTTATTCCCATTACAATTAATCTGTGCAAACTGTTAAAACACAATTGATCTGCTAGACTTCTTTTCAGATTGTATTAATTTTATTTGAGATTAGGAGAATCATGCTATTATTTAGAATATGGTTTTGTTCAGATTTCAATAAGGCAGGCTGAAAGCAAAATCTTGCAAGTTACAGAACAGTGGTTTTAAAATGTGGATTACTTTGCTACACGCTAAAGTGAAGTCAGGTTTGGATCCATCGTTTTCCCTTCCACATTGGAAGGAAGGGAAAGAAAATATCTATATGATTTTTTCTATCGTATTCTATAGAGAAAGAAAACATTGATATACATAAGGGAAAGAAAACATCTGTGTATCTATTTGCAAGGTCAGGTTAGAATAACCTTGCAGAGCTTTTGCAAAAGTCACAGACAGGACGTCAAATTCAAGACATGTTGATATGGAAGGGGGAGACACATGACCCCCCCCAAAAAAACCCAAACCTCAATAAAGGGACATGATGGAGGTGATAGACTCTGAAACTTTTGCATCTTCTAATTGTAAGAGCTCTGACTTAGAGTTTAAAAGTCCACTTTCAGGCAAATGGGATGGTGTTGCAAAACATTCATGAACTTGCCAGGAACTGACCAGGAATCTCGAAATCCTTCAGTGCACAAGGGAACAGCTGCAGTTGATGGGAAAAAGTTCAGCAGAAAAGGAAGCAGGTGGACTAAAACCTGCTTTTGAGAAAAGTAAAAGGCTAACCGCCCACCCTTTCCTCTGCATTTTAAGACTTAATTGTGATTATTAGGTTTTATTAGATTTATACTTTCTTGTACGCTGCCACTTTGCTCTGTATCACCATCCTGAGACCCCTGTAAAGGATGGGATAAAACAGCTTCAAATAAATGAATAATTGTATCGCTCAGGCCTTCTACAGCCAGGGAATGTTGGAAGCAAAGGTCGCATGCATACAGAAATCTCAGGTGTATCTCTAATGGAAGTTCCAGGTCCTGGGGAGAGCTACGGATGCGATGGTCCCACAGGTTGTTTCAGCAAGGAAGATTAGTGTCAGGTTTAGGACAGAAAGGGTGGGAGGTGGGTCTCTGGGGGTGCCCAACCCAGCTGGACATTGGATCAGTATAAGCACTGTGAATGGGTGCCCATGTACCAGAATGGAGGTGCGTGTGGCAAGAAGGTGCCACTGGGAATCACATTTGCACGTCTGAGCAGGTTTCGCTCTCCAGTTGTTGCCCTGTGATGCGCCAGGGCTGCCCAGAAAGCCCTAAATTGGGCTATAGGCTCCCCTGCGCAAATTTAAAAATAAAATAAATCAAATGTTAAATGTGTGCTTAAATAAAATAACTGATCTAGTCTACAGCAACATGCACTGGCAGGTGCAGGTTCATGGCGTGTGTGCGTGTGTTTGTGTGTGCACCCATGTTAACCTCTTTCTTCCACAATGTTGCTTTTACATTTCTAAAAAATGCCTCTTTTGAATCGGAGGAAAGGCAGAAGCTTTAATGTATCAGTGTGCAGAAAATAGCCTGAGTGACTGACAAATGTAAATAGAATGGACAGTTTCTATTACCCCCTCACATTTTCTGGAGAATAATTTGAGAAGGCTGGGCAAATTGTGTTTTACGAAGTGTAATGATGTGTAATAATTTCCTGTCAGTGTGAAAGTTACAAGCGGAGTGAGTCAGATCACTTTGGGAGGAGGGAGAGATGGAGCTGGAAGAAGGGGCAGGAGAGAGACTTGAGGACCATAGTCGTTGGGAAAGAGCAAAAGCACAACTGTGCGAGCAGAAACGCAAAGTGCCGGTGGGTTGTCTCACTCCCAGATCCAAGCCCCCATCCGCTTTCCCACTAATCTCTCCTGCAGATCACAGCTCCATGCTCACAGCTCCAAGAGGAGGAACCCCCTAAAAGCGCCTCTCCTTCAGTTTCAAAGCATCCCACTAAAGAGGGTCAACTTCTCTGGCTTATCTCCTTGTCGACGAGCTTTGCCTGATAGGCCTGCTGCTGATGAAATGATGGAAAATGATTAAAGACCATAAATAATCACAGAGGACCATCAAAGTCTATCCTAAAATATTAGTAATGAAGTAAAAATGGACTTCTTCTTCCATGAAGATGCAGAAACTCTCAGCATCACTGAATGTGCTCCCTGCCGGAGAGACTGCCCGTTCCTGTTTGGCTGTTAAGATCTGCAAAGCAAGCCCTCTTAAAAACACCATTGCCTCTGAAGGAAGGTGTGAAGGAGCTTTCCCCAGTGTTTGTTTACTTTTATTTATTTACTAGGTTTCTATCCTGGATTTTTTCCTTGTACCACTCTCCTCCTCCTGTCAATCTTATCTCCACAGCAAGAACCTTAACACGTAGGCTGGGCTGGGAGTCCATGGCTGGCCCAGAGTCATCCAGTTGGCTCCATGGCTGAGCGGGGACTGGACCCCAGATCACCTCGGTCCCAATCCTGCACTCTTAACTGCTGCACCACACTGGCTGTCCAAACAGGGTTGCTCCAAATTATGGCATACTTGTTCTCAAGAAGTGTGATTGCCTTTCACACACACACACACCCTCCTGGTTTTTCGATAGGTTGAGAAGTCAACTTTTTCATTTTGTCTTTTGCAAATGTTGGAGAACTTCAGCTCACATTAGTCCCAGCCAGCAGTGAGGGATCCTGGGAATAAACTCCAAACAACATC